>NC_141138.1:65583970-65889595 GCF_053477565.2 Lygodium microphyllum
TGACCTATCTATCGACCTTCTAGTGTATGTAGAGTTGTGCCAAGAGATTGACATGGGACCATAGGCTACATCATACTTGCAGCATCCACCTACTCAATTCGTTGAATCGCTTATAAGGGTACTCTAGAACATGCATTTTAAGTAACATCATTTTTTAAAGAGGTATATTATTGTGATTTTCTTGAGTCTTTATATTGATTATGGTAACATTATTTTTTATCTATGTAGGTGACCTTTGATGATATTTGGATAGCGGGATGTGTTGAGGGATAAGTGACAAGGAGGTGCAGGGGATATTCACATGTATGTCTCTAGATCAAATGGCTTGATTTAGAGATATGGTGAGTCTCGGATACCATCACATCGTTCCATTAGATCTACTTGGGCACACTCTAATGCTTTGGTTTCTAATAGACTAGGTTGATGCTCCAAACTAGACTCAATAGAGGGAATGGTTCTGGGGGGTACTGCAGAGATGTGGATGTTGTGAGCCCGCGGTCAGGCTCAAGATACACATGCTACTCCTTGCTCTCGTGCATGTTTGAGAGAGGGTGGCTCATGTGGATGTTGTGAAGGCACCGATGGAGTGTCTTCATCTTGTCATTTCGATGGAGGCGTGTCACCTGTAGGGTTTGTCACACGTGTGAGGACATCTACTCCAGTGACTCTAGCTTTTTCTCAATCGTTCGTAGGTGGCACCCCTATGGATACTACTCTGAGAGATACTACCCCTGTGGATACACTAGATGTATAGGGGTCTCTTGGTTATGCCCAAGAGCATAGTCATAAGTGGGAGAGAACACAGCTTAGACATACCCTCTAGAGGGGTATTGATACCTCATAGATGACAGGATATGATCCATGATCATGAATTATGAGAGGATAAGGGTGATGTCTTACATGAGAGAGTTATGCCAATAACTTTTTCGGAATAATGCCTTGGACCATTGGTAGAACATACTCAAGGGCAGAAAGGGCTTTATAATAGCATCCTTATATGAGGAGTTTTCGGTATGTACCATGGCAGAGAGGTTTTCCACTGGGTCGATGATGGAGTGCATACATGCGTACATCATTAGAAAAAAAATGAACTCACAAATGGGCCTTTTAGACGCCCCTCTCTCCTCCTTAAAACAAGGAAAAGAGGAGAGAAGAATAGTAAAATAATCCTCCTCTCTCTCCACTTTTGCAATCTCGTTTTGCCTTTTTAATATCATCTACAAAGCTATACTCAGATTCCTTCTCTCTCCTCATTCAAGAAGTCTTTTTCAAAAAAAAATTATATTAAAAAAGGAGTTAGTTACGGGAGTGTGGTGCTTCGTTTTCAATGCAAAATGATTAGTAGATACGAGGTAATTGATGTCATGATTGTGGGAGAGAAGGAAGGAGTCTCACTTGTAGCTTTCTTGCTTGCACAATGGGGGAATACACACAAAGGTGGAGACTGAAAACAATAGATTGAAAACAGTTTTTCTCTTCTTAGTTGTGTAAGCCAAAAAGAACTCAAGTACAAAGAAATAGAGGAACCCTATATATGGGTCTCAAACCAAACTCAACTAACTAAGGTGGCATACTAACTGAGCCACGAACTAGAGTAGATAAGGATAGCTGTCATGTAGCTATTATTCATGGGCGGTGTACCAACCGCATCTGCAACTAATAAGTCGATGACATAAATACACAACGGTCACCCTGGCATATCACAAGTGGAGCTCGATATCTCAACACTTCCCCTCGAGCTCAATCCCAATTCATGCACACCAAGTAGGTCTCTGAACTTGCGCAGCTTCTCCGCGCCCAATGCCTTCGTGAATATGTCAGCTACCTAATCCTCTGTGCTGACATAAACTAGATCAATAAGACCTAGTAAAACCCTCTCCTGCACATAGTGATAATGCACCTCAATGTGCTTTGTTCTAGCATGATAGACTGGGTTATTTGCCAAGTGTATAGTACTCATGTTATCACAATAAATGACAACTGGCCCATCTGTAGACTGATGCATATCATAAAGTAGCTTATGCAACCAAGCTACCTCACATGCAGCCATTGCTGTACCCCTGTGCTCAGCCTCTGTGCTCGACAAGGCAACTGAAGGTTGTTTCTTGCTGCTCCAAGTGACTGCAGCACTCCCAAAAGAGAACACATACCCACTGATAGATCGTCTATCAGAAATACTACCAGCCCAATCAGCATCAGTGTATGCATGCAACTGTATCTGAGCCCCAGTCTCATAAAATAGTCCATATTGCAATGTGGACTTCACATATCTGAGTATGTAAATCACCATGCAAGAAGGCATTCTTTACATCCATCTGATGTAAAGACCATCCCTTTGATGCAGCCATAGCAATGACTGCTCTTACGGTTGCCATGCTTGCAACCGTATCAGTGTATGCATGCAACTGTATCTGAACCCCAGTCTCATAAAATAGTCCATACTGCAATGTGGACTTCACATATCTGAGTATGTAAATCACCATGCAAGAAGGCATTCTTTACATCCATCTGATGTAAAGACCATCCCTTTGATGCAGCCATAGCAATGACTGCTCTTACGGTTGCCATGCTTGCAACCGGACTGAATGTTTCTTCATAATCAATGCCATATGTTTGCACATACCCCTTGACTACTAATCTTGCCTTGTATCTGTTCACAGAACCATCTGCATTGTGCTGCACCTTATAAACCCACTTACAGCCAATTGCATTCTTACCTTTAGGCAAAGGTACCAACTCCCATGTAGCATTTTCTTCCAAGGCATCCATTTCTTCATCCATGGCTTTCTCCCATTTTTCTTTTCCCATGGCTTGCTCAAAAGAAGTGGCTTCTGGTTCCTATATCACTTTGACCATATAGGCATAGTGAATGGCTGTAAATCCATCATATTTCAGCCTATCCATAGGATACCTAGCTCTGGTAGACCTGCGCAAAGTAGGTTCACACCCAGGTGCTCTCAAAACATCCCTGGTCTTCCTTACTCCAGGTGTAACAATAGAAGGAATACCCAACTCATCATCAATGCTCTCTTCTGAGCCATTGGATTCACCATCCACATAAGAGTGACCTGCATTCACATCAAACATGGGCTGATCTACCTTCTCTTTTCCTTCTCATGATACCTGCATACCAATTTCTACATTGCTTTGAGAAGATTCTTCTGATCTCAATCTGCCTGTCCATGGCGAAGAATATGAACCACTGCTAGAGGACGCTCCATGTCCACTAATATTTTGTGATTGCTGCTGTGAATTCTATGCAGCATTACCAATTTGTGCATCTACATCATCAATCACATTTACTGGTTTATACCAGCTACTCATCTCATCAAAAACAACATCTCTGCTCACTGTAAACTTACGAGTAGAAGGGTTATAGCATCTATACCCTTTCTGCTGCAAAGAGTGACCAATAAAGATGTACTTCTCAGCTTTTGGATCCAACTTGGATCTCAACTCATCTGGCACATGAACATAGGCAATGCAACCAAAAATTTTCAAATGAGAAATATCTGGTTTCCTACTAGTATACCTCTCCTCTGGAGTCATCCCATGTATTGCTGCAGTGGGAGTCCTGCTCATTATGTAGACTGCTGTAGCAACTGCTTCAGCCCAATAAAAATCTGGAAAGTCTTTTTCGTTGAGCATGGCACGAGATACCTCTCCAATATGCCTATTTTTCCTTTTTGCAATTCCATTTTATTGTGGGGTATGACTACATGAATATTGCTGCTTTATGCCATGCTCTTGCAAGAACCTTGCAAACTCATTTGAGAGGTACTCTCCCCCTCCATCTGACCTTAGGCATTCTATTTGCCTGTTTCTTTTTCAACCATAGCTTTAAGAGTTTTGAAATGCCCAAAAACTTCACTTTTCTTTTTCATAAAATACACCCAAACTTTTTTGCTATAGTCATAAATAAAAGTGACAAAATAATGACAGCCTCCAAGAGATGCAACTTTAGTAGTCCACACATCAGAGTGGATTAATTCCAATGGCTTCTCACTCTCTTGAACATGTCTAGGAAATGGTTTCCTTGCCTGTTTTCCAAATTGGCAGGCTTCACATACCTTATGCATTTCTGCAACCTTGAATTTAGGAAATCCTACAACAATATTTTGGGCCTGCATTGATTTAAGTCGCTGTACATTAACATGACCAATGCGTTTATGCCAGATATCAATATCTGCAAAACTACACCGGTCCCATGTGCAAACATTGCTGCACTCAATTCAGACATGTCTGCATCCAACGTAAACATTCTGCTCTTCTTCTTTCCTTTTGCTATCAAGCGACCTTTATTTTTCATATCCTCAACAAAGCATCCATGAGGATTAAATCTGACCTGCAAGCCCTGCTCAACCATTTGACCAACAGAAACCAGATTCTTGGTGATATTCGGGACATGAAATACATCGGACAGGTATTTCTTTTTCCCATCCTACATAGACAAAGGAATTTTTCCAATCTACATAATAGGATGTGCAGTATCATCACCAATCTCCACAAATCCTGGTTTTTCCATTTTCCTTGCATCCTCCATCCATTCTGCATGACCTGTCATGTGGTTTGATGCACCTGAGTCAACATACAACACATCGTTGCTTTCTTCTGCACTTGTTATAGAATTGTTCATGTGCTGCACCATAAACAAATGCTCATTTCTGTCATCACCCTGTCTACTAGAAGATGCATAATTCCCTTGTTGCAATTTCCCATTCATGATGTCATTCTCTTTTTATAGCAGTCTTTAGCCATATGACCCATTTTACCACAGTAGTAGCATTCAACATTGCTGTTTGCATTTTGGCCTCTTTGCCATCCACCACGACCTCTTTGACTTCCCCTGCCTCTAGAGTTACCACGTCCTCCTCCATAGGACTGGTTTTCTTGAGTTTGCTGCATATTCTAATTTCTACCACGGCCTCCAGATCGGCCTGCTCTACCTCTGCCTCTACCTCTTCCAGCATTTGAGTAGAAGATAGCTTCTTTTGAAGTTCCTCCTGAAGAAGATGCACCACCATTTCTCTGCTCCTCAAAAATTAGAAGAGCAATCAACTCCTCAAAATCAGGAAATCTTTCACAGACGGAAATGGATGTTCGGAACTGTGCATAATCCTTTCCTAGACCATTTAAGGTCACAGAAACTAAATCATCATCTTCCATTGGCGACCCAATGGAAGCAAGTGCATCTACAATCTTCTTCACCTTCATGTGGTAGTCATTGATGCTCATATTTTCTCTTTGCACATTGTGCAACTCTTGCTTGAGCTGCATTTTCCTGGCTTGCGTATTTGTGCTATAAATTTTTGATAAAGTATCCCATGCCTCCTTTGGCGTACTTGCATCTTGAATATGCACAATCATAGAGTCTGAAATGCTGATAGATAGCCAGTACATAACTTTCCTGGCTCTCTCATGCCATGCTTTAAATGCCTGCATTTGCTGTTGATTGGGAACATCAGGAAGAACGGGTTCGTCTTCATTTCCTGTAACAAATTCCCAATATCCTTTTCCCATAAGGAAATTCGTCATTCTAAACTTCCATGCTTGGAAGTTGTTCTTGTCAAGATTTTCATTTACAATCTATGAAAGAGAATCAAACGCCATTATAGAACACTGCAAAAAATTCTGTCACTGCAAAAAACACAGCTTCACCCTCACAAGGGCAAATCTGCAAAACTGGCGAAAGTGGTATTTGACTACACAGTCACTTCCTAGTGACGATTTTGCATAAACAGGAACCAAGGATGATTCTGTAACTCCCAATGTCTCTGCACGCAAGCATACGATGCAATTTCTGTGGTAACTTTTCACCAACCTGTAGAACAGTGGTCGCACAGCATAAAACAGGGCCTTTTCTTGAGTGCGTGCAGAAAACTTCCGCCTCCAAAACAGGCCCCGAAATGGCCTCAAATAAAAAAAACAGGGTCGCTAAGGGCTAAAGCCCAATCCCATAGCATATACTGCCCTCTTGCTTCACCGCGAAGGGCGTCTCAACCTGAGACAATGCACTTTTGCAATTTTCCTTTGTGCTACCTGCAGAGATCTGCTCCCAAAACAGAAAATGAAAGCAACACTGCTCCTCTTACCAGAACACTGCGATCTTGGCTTGCTTTCTTGAGCTCCTTACCACGAACAAGGCTCTGATACCATATCACGATTGTGGGAGAGAAGGAAGGAGTCTCACTTGTAGCTTTCTTGCTTGCACAATGGGGGAATACACACAAAGGTGGAGACTGAAAATAGTTTTTCTCTTCTTAGTTGTGTAAGCCAAAAAGAACTCAACTACAAAGAAATAGAAGAACCCTATATATGGGTCTCAAACCAAACTCAACTAACTAAGGTGGCATACTAACTGAGCCACGAACTAGAGTAGATAAGGATAGCTGTTATATAGCTATTATTCATGGGCGGTGTACCAACCGCATCTGCAACTGATAAGTCGGTGACATAAATGCACAACGGTCACCCTGGCATATCACGAGTGGAGCTCGATATCTCAACAATTGATTTTTTAATCGAGAACAAGGAAAATGAAATTTCGAAAGTTCCTTTTATGATATTATGGGGATTTTTTATATCCTAGCTTTTGGTTTTAAAAAAACCAACTTGTCAATTTTTTTGTTTTTTGGAGATGTTTTTGGAGGCAAAACAGAAATATCTAAAATACGAAAAGTCTTGAATATCCCTACCCTCTGAGCTAGTTTTTCCCATATCTATACTCTCTCATGGCTCTATTGTGACCTCTTCTCTGTGTTTATGCAACCTTCATTAACAGAGTGAATTACTTACACCCTCATTTCCCTTGGCACCTTTGGGTGCCTCTCTGTGCATCTCCACTCTACCTCTTGTGACTACCAAGTAGGCTCCCTGTTTTTATTAATAGTGAAATGAATACAGGAAAGAAGGAGCTGCATATTGAGGTAGAGATTGAATATGCCCCATTATTCAAAAGAACCTAGTGTATGAGTGCCAACCCTCAAGTTTTGCAAAGGTACAAGAAAATGGGATTGAAACATGTGGATTTGTGGGTTGATGGGGGAATCTACCCAATTGACCCCTTAAACAATAGACCTCCAACTTTCTCAGGAATCACAAATTTTCTGAAGTATGTGTGCGAGGGTGAAAATGGGTTACTTGGTTATACTAGGCGGCTCAATGATCAGGCATTCAAAGTATTTACAACTTGCCAAGCAACCATAAAAATTTTCCATGATGTGATTGCTGCACATCAACTTCATATACAACAGCTCATAAGATAAGTGGTACAACTGAATGATACTGTAATTCAACAAAACAATCAAATTATTTCAATGCAGGACACTATCCATGACATTGGTATCTCATATGAGGAGGCAAAGGTACAATTGGAAGACTTGAGAAAGATCAATAGCAAGCTAACACAGGAGCTCAAACGAAAGAATAATCCAATCAATGAGTTAATTGTGAATAGTGGCCAGTGGAAGCGATGTATCAAAGCATGCAAGGTAGCTCACAAAGAGAACCTACGTGAGGGTGAGGGTGGATCGTGTATTAGTAAATTGCTGAAGGCAAGTATACTGAAAAACACTTTGAGCAATCGTAAGTTTAAGGCTATGAAGGAAAAGGTGATTGAGTGCACATTAAAAGATGTGTCAAATGAGTTTTTAGTTGTGGATGCACAATCTATTTGTGACAAAGCCGGCATTAGCACAATGACTTACTCAAAGATATTCAAAGGTGTGAAGGCTGGGTTTGGTCGTGTGCTGAAGAGAAATAGAATCGTGCCTCTTCCTCAACCTTCAAAGTTAATAGAGGCCCGACGACAACTTAATACAAAGGTTTTGGAGTTGATAGGAGATCCCATGCATGTTCAATGTGTGGAAACACTAAAGGTTGGGACTAAAAATGCATATGAGGTGAAGTTCACTGAACTCAATAATTACTATTTAGATTTGAACAAGGTGCAGTCGGAAATGGTAATGTACTACATTATGTCTGTTGAGGAATGTGATGGTAAATTGTAATTTTTTGTAAAATTAGATGAAAGTGAGGTTGTCAAAGGAGTAAAGCTTGAAAGAGTTAGTGTAACTTTGATGAATAGAGCTTTACAATTCGACAAGAACAACCTAGGGAACTTTAGTGTTCAATCTGAGTGCCATGTGTGGTGGCTCACTGCATTTGAAGTTCCTAAGGAAACATTTGAGGTGTTGTAGCTATTCTTTATGTACACAAGCATACCAAGTATCATTGATCGTCAGGAACATGCTGAGATGCTCTCGGTTGAAGGGTATGGTCAATACTTGGTTGAATGGCATCTTGCAGGAGACTTAAAAACTTTAAAATGCATGTGTGGAATCTCCAATGGTGCAAATACAAAGAATCCATGCCTATATTACTTGACAGAGAGGGTGGAAGGAAAGGTCGAAAAGAAGAACTGGCGAAAGGTGACAAGTGCTGCACCGACACGCAATAGAGAAGATCCCACTTGGAAGCCCATATTCAACATTCCCTTGGAACGTATTCACATTTGTTCATAGCATGCTTGTGTCAGAATCATGGAGAAACTTGTATATGAATACATTTTCTTTGCTTATAGGATGCAACCAAAAAAAGAAGCCATTGCAACGTGCAGGAATGTGGAGTGAATGCTATTGGAAATTGGGCTACACAAGCATCAAGTGACGATTGAAAAAGATGAGAAGAGATTAGAAAAATTTGGTAACTTGCCAAAAAATCCTTTCTTTGGATGAGCAAAGGCTCAAAAGTTTCTCTCAGTACCTATCAATGAGGAAGGGAATGTCATGGTTTGTAGGCCGCAAGACTACGATGGGTGGAAAAAGTTACATTTTGCAGTTCCTGATTGAAATAATTGAGGAAAAACAAGAGTGGCCAAAGATAGGGTTTGGATAAGTCTTAACAAATTGGCTTCCTTACTTCGCAAGATGGTGTTTAACAATGAAGATAAGCAAGAATTTATCAATACTGTGCATAGCTTCTACGAAAACATGGTGGAAGCATGGGGGAAAAAGCTCTATCACATATTACATGGTGCATACTAAGTTAATATTTTAAAATTGTATGAATTGTATAAACTATTGAGCATAGTTTTACTCATGTGTAATATGTGTCTTTGTAGCATATCCTTGAGGCACATGGGCCATACTTTGTAGAAAAGGAATTATCGGAATTTGGTCCACACAAGGGATGGAAAATTCACATTGGATAGTGCGTGGCGCATATCAAAGAAAAACTGATCATGGTGGAGGGGTGAAAGATAGCAATCCAATGAGCCAATTGCTATCTTGGTGGTATAGGATTATAGTAGCGGATGAAGCTAAACTCTCGCAAAAGAGAGCAAATGAAAATACTCATAAATCGGCTGAAGACATGATGGAATCATGTCGTGTCACTAGAAGAGTGTGTTATGAAGCCTCAAGTGCCAAAGAAAACCATTCCAAGTGACTAGAAACAAGGCTTCGACAAGGCAGTAAATGGGTTCGAAAAGTTTTAAGATAGTAAGATGAACAATGTGAGTCAGTGTGAATGCAATTCATAGTTTAAGAGAGAAAGAGAGAGTGTGCATCTATGCAAATGAGTCTCACAATTTAGGGTTATATAAAAGAGGGTTTCACTTTCTATCTTATTCATTGAGTTCTCACATCTCTTATGCAGGAAAGATGGCTAGGTCTAAGGTAGTTGCAAATAAGCTTCCGCTCAGAGCCCCATATTGTGTTCAGCACCTTGGAGCATCTACTAGCATGGGTGCACCCTCTTTTCAACCTAATCCACCTTCCTCAAGTCGCCCTCACAAGGGTCCTCCTCAGCATCCCCACAAGCAACACAAGTGGAAGCTAGGTACAGTGGCCTTGGAGAAATTAGAAGATATCAACACTCTTTTGATCTCATCATTCCAAAGGCGAGCTTCTTGTTCACGAGATTGTGCAAGACCTCTACCGCACACAAAGCAGGAGGTGGTTTTTGGCACAAGGTCAAGATAGATCTGATCGCTTCAGAAAAGAATTTCTTCATGCTCTACAGTGTGTTGCAGAGGCCTTTTTAGTTGACTTAATGACTGATGTTCAATATTGTGCAATACATGCGAAGCACATCACTGTAACTCCCAAGGACTTCCAACTTGTAAGAAATCTTCAAGCAGTGAAGGATGCATTCGTTCCAATGGAATGAACATAGTTTGCAATGTTATCTTTTTTGGCATAGTGTTATCCTGGTGCATTGGATATATGACTATGTCCAAGTGCAAAACTATTGTATGCGCCCTTAAAATATGAATTAAAATTTTACACTTGTCCTTCGCTCTCAACTTTTACTGTGCATCTTTGCTGTATTTTCAATTCTTACTTACAGTTTTTGTTAGCACTGTCAATTTCAATAGGAATAACATGCAAAGATTTGCCATTTCTTGTTGTATACTTTACTTCTAATGCCTCTCTATAGTTTATGTGGTGTGAAGTTTCTAAGGGCCAATAGTCGCGATGCTGATTTTTCAATTATCAATCCATAATTTTGGTGTGGGATAAATTTTAAAATACTAAACTGTATCGGAATGCAACGAAACTTCACACGCGCACTCTTTAGGTGGCCAAGAGTCCTTTTTTTTGAAAAAAAAGTGTCTGCAGACCCCTGGTCCGAAGTCTGGCATCTGGAACCACTTTCCATCCAGGAAAGTGGTTCCAGATGCCAGACTTCGGACCAGGGGTCTGCAGACACTTTTTTTTCAAAAAAAAAAAGGGCTCTTGCCCACGTAACGAGTGCGCATGTGAAGTTTCGTTGCATTCTGATACAAGGTTATGGATTTACGATCACACGATGGATAGTGTGTAGGAAGCTGCATTAACCCGATTTTGGGGTTTTAATGGGTTAAAAGTTCATTCTTCTTCTCATTTTCACATCTTGATTTCTTTGCTTCCTCCATTTTCACATCCCCAACCTCTGTCTCTTCTCTGTCTTGCCCTCCTTGAGCTTGCATGGCATGAACCAAGCAAGCATGTCGTCGTTTTGGCCCTGAGAAGACATCACGCCAAGGCCCGCCACCTGGAGCACAAGGTGGAGCCTCCTCTAGTGCAACAACAAGTGCTCCCTGTAGAGCACAAGGACCACCACAGAAGAAGACGAGATGGAAACTAGGCACTGTCGCCCTTTGAGACATAAGGAGAATCGAACACGGATACGAGCTTCTCATCCTCAAAAGTTCTTTTCATAAAGTTGTTCGAGAATTCATGAAAGACTTGGAGTTGAAAGGGATGGAAAGATTTTGAGCATGAGTGGGAGATGGCCCACCAGCAGGAAGGTGGACTTCTGCAGCCATGGAGGCACTACAAACTGCCGCAGAGGGGTTTCTCATCGACTTGTTTAATGATATACAACTTGCGGTCATCCATGCAAAGCGTGTTACAATCATAGATAAAGACATGAATTTTATCATTCGGCTTCGACACAGCAAGGGGACCCCACCATAGTTTACTAGATTAATGATACAAGGTTTGTAATGAGTGTTACAGCGCCATAACATCTTGGAAGCCCAAAAAATTTTGTATACTCTGCCACATTGGAATATCTATTTATATATACATAATATCTCATGCGATGTGTACTAAATTCAAATAATTGAGTAAAGTTATTTTGTTTTGTTTCTTGAAACGCATGACTCTTAATGTTTGTTTAACGTATGAACGCATCAAAAGTAGTATATACGTATGGATACAAGTTATGTTTTTGCTTTTGCACAATCACAAGTAGAGTACTACGCATTGAATTATGTTAATATATGCGGATGCGTCATCCATGTACCACACATTATCGTCACACTTACATAATCGCAAGTGTAGTACTACGCATTGAATTATGTTAACATATGCGAATGCGTCATTCACGTACCACACATTATCGTCACACTCATACAAACCACACATTTATTTAATAAATATCTATTTGTAGGAAAAAAGTAAAGTATCTTATATTCATCAAGAAAAATACATGTGATGGTCATTAGTGATGGTAGATACAAAAAGCCGATAGCCAACAAGAACTCTCAATTATTCCTTGGCTTTTTCATCGGTGGAGAGGAGGGGCCAGCTTCCGATGAAAATATAAGTTCCTTCTTTGCTTCAAAAATGATGCACTCCCCCTTCAGCTCTTTCTCCAGGAGAAGTGGATCCGAAACTTTAGCAAGGTTGCCTAATGTCGCAAGCACACTCATTGCTCCACCCCACGTTTGATCAAACAAGTAAAGAAGCTTTGACCGCTTGATTAGCACTACCTTCTCCAAGCTAGATGTCACAAGTATCACTCAAAAAGGTCCAAACTTGGTCAAAGCTCAAATTTTCATGATTATTTCTTGCCCTCCTGGTGAGCACTTCTTATGGAAGACCACCAAAACTGCAACAAGGTTACCGATATACTCCTTAACAATTGAATCCTTATGTCGATCCACATGTCGAGCTCCTCCTTGCCTTGATGCAAACTCATCTATATATAGTATATCCTGAATGACAAAGTCAAATCAAATAATATATTTAGTAACTAACCTAGAATTATCAAAAAGTAATGAAACTTGATGGTAGGGTGCATTGGGTCCCCCGAAGTCCACCGATGAAATCTTGGCAAAAAATGATGCATGTAATTGCCTTGTGTCCAGAAAGTGGCCCCAAATGTTAGACTTTGGACAAGGTAGCTACAAGCATCATTTTTTGTCAAGATTCCATTGGTGGACTCTGAGGGACCCGGTGCACCCTACCATCAATTTTCATTGCATAAAAATATATGGTAGTTAGAAATCTCACCTTCTCCAGGTCATCTTGTATCTTCATTTCCTCGTGTGTCAGGGAGGCACCTCTTTGGGCAGAGGGATCTGCAAACTCCTTGATAGGAAGCTGGGGCCTTGGTCCCAACAAATCATGCTGTAGTGCTTCAAATTAGCACTAGACACAAGGTAATCTTCTTCAACCGAGGTAATATGCTCCTATGCTACTATGATCGCACTCACAATATCTAAGCTTGTGCCATCATATCTTCCAATCTCTACCATTGTTGGATGCACATCCATGTAATCATAATCAATCAGATCTTCCATTGAATCCCTAACTAGGATAGAAAACAAATCTTCTTCCTTCATTTCCAAGTATTGCAGTACATCTGATAGAAGTAAGTATTGTACACCATCTACTTCAATGGGTGTCAAGGAGATAAGGTTGGGTTTGTCAACTTGTGGCTGTTCTGAAAAAAATGGCACATGAGAGCCAACCCCTGCTCTGTCACCACTCGATGTTCCTCTTCAACATTTATGAGCTCTTTAATCAGTTCTTCTTCCGTATATGTGATAGAAACAACCTGTGGAGTTGTATCTTCATTGCTCTCCTCCTCTAGGGGTGTATCCAATGCAAGGAGGTAAATTGCCAATGTGCAATCACACTCCACAAGATTCAAAGGTGATGTATCTGGTGCACTTCCCATGGGAACAATGCACACTCTATGCAAAGGATCCACATGGGCCAGATGCCTATTCACCACTTTTTGGTGATTCTTCCCTACCTGAAATACCATGAGTTGTTCCAGAGGCACCCAAGTCATATCGAATCTCTCGATGGAGTATGTGCATGTAGCAATGGTACTCACAAAGTCTTCCAAAACCTGAAGGGGGGGATCCATCAATGAGAGCACGTTTTCAAGGTTAAATTTCTTAGAGAAAACCTGGAATATCTCATCACCTTGGTTGGCAAAGATAGTCTCGTGGATCCACTCATCAAAGTGTGCGCAAGCTTCCATCGTAGTAGGTAGGAGGGATGTGGTGGATATAAAGAGATGAAGAGAGAAAGTGTGAAATGAAATAATGAAACAAGAACTAAACTAGTTCTACCTTAAAAACCTTAAGTTTTAAACCATTAAGGGTTGTTTGCATACGATATTTAGTTATGGCTTTACTCTTTGTAAAGTTCACATGCATATGTAAATGTGTTGATGTGAAAAGTGTATAACAAGTGTATGATTTTGCATAAATACCATAATTTTTAAATATTGCAAGTTTGTAAGTGACAATATTCTATTGGCCAAAAAATTCAAAAATTTACAAGTGTTGGATACTACAACTTGTGGTGTTGGGATTTTTAGGGAGACTCTACAATTTCTAAAATATGTGGAGCCACACACTTTCCGTTGGTAATAGTATCCTTAGCTCGGCTTTGAATTTTCCTACCATCTAGTTTAAAATAGAAGCTAACAGGTGGATTCTGCATTAACATTGTAATTTCCTAGGGAATTATACTCAAGGACCAATCATCCTCCATTTGCAACACTTAGGGCTCGCGGCCCTCACAAATGATAGTAACATCCACAGCTACACTTTCACGCATGTCTTGATCAAGGCACAACCATTTACCCTTGAGCATCCTCCATCTACGATACTTGAACACTAGGCATAAAGTTTGTCATGCGACAAAGTACCTGTAATTAGAAAGGAAAGTTAGCCAATTCATCCCAAAGTAAGATAATAGTCAACTAAGAGAGAAAATTTTTACCTGAAAGCCATGTTCCTTGTTGTGACTCGACACTCCACTATGTTAGGACTGTGAGTTATTTTTTATGTCCAAGTTTTGCCTAGAATCCTTGTTACATAATCCTTTGATGTATTTTTTTTTACGTACGTGCTTTTGGTACGTCTTAAACCCTTACATTCCTTGAACATATTGCAAAAATTGCAATCGGTATGAACCAGCTTAGATGTACATTCTTTGAGCTGGTGCTTGGCTTCATAGAATTCAATATGTCTGCTAAAATTTTTGTGCTACACATGTGCAAAATGTCACTACTACACAATGACCATTCTATGCTATTGAGATTTGATATGTGCATAGACTCAAGGGTTCCATATTCTCGACTCCCCTTGGGTAATATGTACTTGGAGTCATAGAAAAAAACAAGGTCCTCTGCAAGTTGCTTAGTTGTACACCCCTCAAAGAGCAATCTACCAATTTCGAGGTGGTAACACTTAAAAGAACCAGTGAAACTCTTAACATTTTGCCACTCACAGCAATCCAAAGGGTATACTTTTGTAAATACAAGATAAGTTGTTACATAGGTATCATGAAAGTTCTCATTCTCAATGAGTTGCAAATACTTACTATTTGCAATGTTTCTTTGAAAGGGCACAATGGGCACAATGTGTATTTGTTTTTCCGTGAATACATGTTGTACAAACGCCTCTTTTACAAGGTGAGAATCAACATTCCTTTGTCTGAGAGCTAAAATTTTACCCTCCTAGTGCTTTGATACATCTACAATTGCAGATGCTTTCACCCTGAAAGCTCCCTTCATACTTGGACGCATATGTACCCAAGAAAAGCAATGATATGTATCAGTGATCTAATTCCCTTCTTCATCTTTTCTGTTACGTACTTCTATCAAGAGAATGCTTGTTCTTACTCAGGCATTATAACCTACACATTAGATGTAAAGAAGTATGTATTAATCCCTAGATAATAAGCATTTTAAGTATGTCCAATAAATACCAATATGCCAGACAAATCAACATGGCATTAAGAGATGTTTACACTTTTGTAAACAGACATAAACATCGATATCGAAACGCATGTGGATATATACATCAACACAAAGTATAGATTTAATTTCAAGACATCACTTTAATCATACCATTTACATGAAATATAATAAAAAGAATAGCACAAGAATACTCAGAGAATTTTGCCAAAATAAATTTTATTATAATGAAGAGGAGTCTGATTTGACTCAATACATTATATGAAATGTGGGTATTATAGAGTAGTTGTTACAAGGATAGTAGCCACATGGCATGAAAATCTTAATAGGCACATTGGATTGACACTTAAGATATTCTAAGACCCAAAACATTGTGTGTTATATGGATGATATGATACAAGAGTTTTATGGATCATTACCAATTGGCATGGAGATTCAAATGGACACATAGGACCAATAAAGCAGAGGAATTTTGAACCATCAACTTCCAGCAGATCCATATCATCCAACGCAAAGGAATCACTCACCACATCAAAATAGTTGATGGAGAATTATATGATTCACCTAAACCTTGTACAATACCTGCATATACAAAAAAACACCTGCATGAATCACTTTTAACAAAAATACTTGCATGAATCCCTTTTAGCAAAAAATATCTAGATAACTGCATGAATAGAAGCAATACAAAACATGGCCAATTTACCTATAAGCTGATTTGCTGAAGATAAGATTGAATCATTGCTAATTAAAACCCATTGCAAATGATGGACATAAGAAAACATCAATCCCATCAAATATAAAAGTCACTAATTAAATGAATAAATTTTGGCACCACAAAATATGGTAGATTTACCTGTAAATTGAGCTACAGAATCTCTGCTCTACCTTGTGTTAAGTGCTGCAACAACAGTTGATCCTTAACTTAGAACTAGCATCAAATCCTATTGTAAAGATAGTAGAAAAGGGATAATGTAGAGAGGAAGAAAGAGAGAGTTTATGTGAGTACGTGGGAGAGAGAAAGAAATGAGCACCTATCCAATCTTGCCCAAATTGATCTCTACAAAAGACAATTTTGCAAGAGTTAGTATTTACATGAAGGTATACTGAAAAAATAGTAGAAAAGAGAAACATAAACAGAGAAAGAGAGAGGGAGAGAGAGATAAGCACTTATGCAATGTCACCCAAAATTATCTCTACAACAAAACAACAACAAGGGTTAGAACTAACATTGTGTTGTATTGAAAAGATATCAGCAAAAAAAAAAACAAATAGAGAGAGAGATTAACACCTTTGCCTCTTGCTCCAACAAAACTCTCCAAGAAAACAACAATTCTAACCAACATCAAATTCTATTGAAAACACAACATAAAAGAGAAACAACACATAGAGAGCCAGGGGAAAGAAAGGAGAGAAAGATAAGTACCTCTGTCTCCTGCCCCAAACAACCTCTGCAATAAAGCAACAACAATAGTAAGAAAGGACATCAAACCATATTGAAAAAATAGCAAACAAGAGAAAATGCAAAGAGAGATGGGCACCTGTGTTTTGCTGAAAATTTGGAGCTACGTGGAGAAGAAAGTGCAGAGGTAAGCAGAACGCTCAAAACCCTAATTACTCTCAGCAGGGAGCTTCAATGGAGACGAAAACTCACGAGTATAGAGAAGAGAGGGAAAGTGGTCTATTGCTCAACTTTTGGGTCAAACAGATTTTGTGAGAGGGAAAAAAACCGAAATTAAAAATTCTCAAAAAAAAATTATCCTTCTTGTCTGTAGTTACTATTTTTATTAAAATTCATTATGTATGGTGGATTGATGTGTAGTTATTCATTTTGATGATCCTTTGCATTGGGATGAGCTTTTGGATGGCAAGGATCTAAAGCTCGCACTTGAATTCTTGGAGCGCACATCCTTCTCTTTTTTGGTAATCTGATTTATGCAAGCATATTCTATGTACTATGTTGTTATCATTATTTGCATATTTCCATAATTCCATGAGTTTTCATCAGCGATCTTATACTTATTCTAAGTATCACGCTTGTGGGCTCAAGTATATTTTGCACTCATCTTGACGACCATTGCACACTTAACAAGCAATCCATTTGTAGAATATAAATACAACACATAGTGCTATATGTGGAAGGGTAGCTTGCTACCCTACAATAATTTTTTTTCTCTATAACTGTCACTATTAGCGTCACAAATTTATTGCACATGTTGCTATTGGCATCACAAACGGTTGATATTTGCGTCGCAAAACTGATAAAAATTGAGATGCAAATACCAATGCAAATAGTGACGATTTTATGGAGATGCTAATACTGACGCATTTAGCAATGATGGGGATAAAATGTTTAATGAACATTTTCGTCGCTTTGAACATCGGTATGATGCTTGTATTTTGTAGTGAAAAAGCTGCATGCAACCTCCCCATCAATACAAGATACTGGCTAGGCAAGCAAAGGCCATGAAAGTACAATATATCTAGTTGTTGGGGTTCAATATCCACATTCACATTCATACACAACTTCAATATAATTGACTTTTGATCATTATGTGAATACTGGTGCATGTACGCAAGATACCAAGCAAAGTGACGAGTTACCCTCATTGAAGGATCTGAAGATTGAGAATACTGTTGAGAAAAATACATATAATTATGAAAATCTTGGCTAGCAGCCGTCCATTCCTCTAGAATCAATATGGCCACTTTATTTGAGGTCATGTAAGAGAATCTGCTGAACTCCATCCCCGTCATCTACGAATCTTCATATCAAAGCCTATATAACCACTAACCAATTGAGGGGATGAGGGATAAAAGTGGTAGGAGAGGGAAGAGGAACAAGTAAGAGAGGATGAAGGGATGGGTAAGAAAAATCATAAAATGAAAAATAAGCTAAAGAGGGATTGACTGAGAACTCACAGGACTTAATTAAAAAGGGTGTTAAAAAGAATGTTGGGAAAGTGGAAAGAATAGCTTTGGATGGGGAAGGACAAGAAGGAGGAGGGGAAAAAATATGATCCTCAATAAAAGAACCACGAGTCAAAATAGGGATCTAAGGAGCACCTTCACGTTGACATAGAAGAGGTAAAATAGCATGTGGATTAGATTGATAAAGTAAAAGATAGGTTTCATATCTATGGGCCATTTGTTGCTGATAATAAGATACACAAGGCAATGATGGACCTAAGACAGATGTGCGATGATAGACATCAAAGAAGAGGAATAAAAAGGGGTTTTTTCACCCACCCTCAGTTGGTTAGTATTTTACACATGAACAGAAACTTTTTTTTAATGCCAATTCAAAATCATAGAATCAATCATTGTATTCCAAGAAGTCTCAAGACAATCAACCACTTTGGAGAACATTTGATCTATTTGCACCTCCAAATATGTCAGACATACAAAGTAGCTTGTAATACTACATCTCCCACATACCAAGCCAAGTCTACATCATTTGGGATCAACAAGTCACCTCAAAAATACATGTAAGACATAAGCATGGTAATTGTAGTCACAAAATTCTCAAAAACCATTCTAACCACTTCAGTCAAAAAATTAGAAGACCAAGGTCCACTCCAACCATCCTCGAGAAGAGGCACAAAGAAGGAGTGATCTAGAGGAACAAACTCCTGGAACTGCTCAAATAAAGACCACAACAACAGTCTCTATTCTTGACTAAAGGCTTTCTACCTTAGCTTGGAATAAAGGGCAAAATGGCATTTCTTTAAATGATGGCTAGATATACAAGAGATAAGGAAGGAATTGGTTGCACAGACGGGTCTTGTGAAGCAAAATGAGATTGAGCCAATTGTTCCTTGAGCTGTTGAATCTTAGAATTTCTTTGGTCTAGGATAGTTGTAGTTGATTTGAACTTTTTTGTTTGGGTAGATACTATCAAATATTTTAGTTCGTGAGCCTCCTTCAACAACCTATCCCTCTCCTTAGTCAGAGTAACAACTTGGGATCTAATATTTGCCAACTGAGCTTGCAAAGTAGAGATATCCTCTTTCTAGGTATCAATGGCCTTAGTTTGTTGCTCCATTTGTGTAGTACAGAAGTTGAAAAAAATTTTTGGCAGAGGCTAGTTGAGTATTAGCTTCATTCAACTCATCCTTGGACTACTTAACCTCTTCATAAAAAGAAGAATAAAGTTGCTAGATATAAGCAGTGCTCAAGGGTTTAGGGTGTCTTCTTACCCAACTCAATCTTAATTGCACTAGGCCGGTCCTAGGGATTCCAAACTCAACCCGAGTTTTAACATTAAGTTGGTTGATCCTTAGGGTAGAGACCCTAGATTATTATTGCATGAGGGTCCCATTGATCCAAACATTCCGTGAATGTGGGTAGGACCTTTGGGTTTGAGGGTTTCGACTTGGCAACAAGTGCAAAACTAGGCCGAATCCTTAACGCATTAAACCCTAGGTAGCACTTGGGGTATTTGTTGTATCGACTGAACCATGCCTATATGAATCCCTTACGGGTTAGGTGATTTAGATAATTCGATCTACTTGTCTTGTGACAAGGACGAGCCTTTCCTAGCGATGATAACCTTGATCTAAAGGAGAAAAATAGTTACAAAATGTCACAATGCATGTAAACATGCGATTTATTGCTTCTACGTACCACTAGATTCGCAATAACCCTATCCTTCCTTGCTAAAAGTCAAAACGCATGATAACTTTTAGAATAAATTTCATAGGACCTACTAAGACTTACATCAAAGAATCATGCCTACAACCTTTTTGTCTATACTTTAGAATCTCATGCTTTGATAAACCATGCAATCCTTTCTAAATGCCACTCGATGAATTGAAATTTATGCACGACAAATGTGCAACATGCAACCCCTTTCCTAACTACAACGTAGTTAATGAAGTTCATGCAAAGTGCATATTGTAGGACTAGTGTTGCCTTATTCCATTTTGCAAGCACATGCCACATGCAAGTCCATAGAATCATTTTCGTACTCTGCTATTTATTTTCAGATAACATTCTACGGGTGTTAAAGACTTTTCCTCATGAATCATTACAAGGAAGATAATGCCTAAAATGCGACATACGCTTATTCCTTCCATGTCCAGTCAAAACTGCACTTAACAATTTCATTCATTTGCCCTAAGTAATAGGCATTTAGACTCATTACTTTGGAATTGTACCAAAATAGCAACAAGCAACTAATCTCCTAAGACGGACAACTTTAGAAATGCAAACGAACCAATTTCATGATATGCACCAATCCTTATCTATCTTTCAAAGAGACAATTTATCGAATGTACTTTTATTGCTATTACTTGAACTAACGATAAACGAGAAATGCATTATCCTATGCTAGGTGAATTAGAAACATGCATAAGTGTTTTAAAGCATTTCTTTATGTGGAAAAAAATTTGTGGAACCTCGGTATGTGGATCCGTGGTGATGTCCACGTGAATGTTAGGAGAAGAACCTTCGCAGGCGTGCCTTGTGACTTCTTGGGGGCCATCAAAGGTGTGTTTACGGACTCCGCGGATTACCCTCGCTTCTACGTGTTCTGCGAATAGCCTCAAGATGTTCCTTCTCCCTCATACGCAGGAGATTCCTTCACCGAAATTGGGATCTTTGAAAACCCAAGGCTTGTGGACTTTGGGCTTATGGAAAGGCTTGTGGGAATGGGGCTTTACGAGAAGGCTTGTGGGAAGGGGGGCTTTACGAGAAGGGTTGTGGGGATGGAGCTTTTACGAGAAGGGTTGTGTGGATGGTGCTTTTACGAGCCCGGTTTAAAAATCAGGGAGGGTGCGTAGGAACAAGGCCCAAGGCCTTATCCTTTAGAATCTTCTTGGAGAAGCTTCTAAGAGGCTTCTGAACTTCCAGGACCCACGTGGAAGAAAATTTAATGAGTGGGGGTAATAAAGGGTGAAAGGATGGGGACGAATGGGGGAAGATGGACTTGCTGAGCAAACATGGAGCCACGGTGGCAGAAATGTTGCGACAGGGGTTGCATGTGAGAAGTGGCAGCGGAATGCGTTGGCAGGGGCAGCAATCCCCCCCCTCCACGATCGCGGAGCTGCACTGGCGGTGTTTATAGGCCCAGTGGAAGCTAAGGGGGGGTTTTTATAGCTTAGGAGGGGGGGGGGGGGGGGGGAAGCCACCACATAGCTGGTGCATGGCTCTCCCCCCATACACCACTTCACCACATCACCTCCTTCTCCCATTCTCTTCCCTCCAGCCATGCATCGGCTGGGGGAATTAGTAAAAAAATTTGCATTATTTTCATCATTATCCATTTCCCCCCTCCAAAAGTGTGTTTCCCCGCGGTTATGCAGTCTTGAACCCCCAGGCTCGATTTCACAATGCGGAGTTCTCGTTTTTGTGTGTGCGGGGTACAGATTAAACTGGCGGTAAATACAATGTGGGTGATAACCTTGCATAGGTATTACGCGGCGTGGGGGGAGTCAAGTTTAGTAATATTTTTGAGCGGGAATATTACAAAACCATTGTTGTAAAGGCCTTTGTATTAGCCTACACTTCTCTCAACAGACAATGAAAATCAATTTCCAAGGCATCCTTGTTTGGTTCTTTTCCACGTGCTTGGTATGGAGAAACATGGTACTCCTCAAAGTTTTGTTTAGCAATGATTAGTTCCATGTAGCTTCTTATACCATTGCATCATATGTATCCATCTTATTAGGTTCTCAAGTGGTAGCTTGTAGTTTTGAGATTCATTCATGGACTAATATGGTATCAATAGTTTAGATTTTGACACAAATATTCTAGTACATGCTAGAGATTATCTAAATGTGAATCCACCTTTCTTATTCATCTACCATCCTTGATGATTTGCAATTGCTCATTAATCATGAGGTGGATGACTGAACTAAATGTTGAGCTACCACATCCTAGCTCCAATGTGTTGCCCTTTACTTTTTCTGGTGAAAGATGCCATGCGACCTAGAGCAAAGCTATGGCTTAGTATACACTTTAAAAACTACAAGCTGCCATGTGAGTTGGAAATTTGATTCGACACAATAGCTCCTATGCTAATTTTCTATCTAGACTGGTTGAGAGCAGGATTTTACAACCCAAAGAAAGCCAAAAATGTGCCAAATTCTATCACTTTGAAGTGAAAATTGAAGCTCCATGGAAGCGACAGATGCAAATTCAACAATTTTAAGCGCCCATGGAAGATGGGATTTAAAATCACTTTTGAAGATAGATATTGTAGTGTTCTTGGATTTTTAATAAATTTTCTAGGTACCAGAATGAAGCGCAACAAGTCCATGCAGTGCGGGACTCCAAGACGGTCAGGAAAAAATTTACAGACTTCAAACTAGATGTTGTAAACTGCAATAGCCAATGGCCAAGCAAGAGGAGGGTCAAAGAGACAAACATAGGGAAATGTAAAGTGTCTTGTGAGGAAGGCATGTGACCCTTAGGACCCCCAATCCCCAAAATTTCACGTGAGGGGAGGAGGGATAGGCTTTTGTTTTTAGAAAGAAAATGTTAGAGAGAGAACTAAGGAGAGAGAAGACTATATAAGAGAGAGAAATACTGCAGGAAGAGAGAGAAGAAGAGTGAGTAGGAGAGAGAAAGACTAGATTTGGAGAGAGAAAGACAGGATAGAGGGAGAAGCCATACAAGCTATGAGCAAGATGGAAGAGAAGGACTGTAATTGTATTAATGTGTCAAAAAGATGTGAAAAATTACATGTTCTCTCCTTTTATACCAATGTCAGTGTGACATGGCATAATATCAATATTATTTACACTTGCCCTCAAAAACAAACCTGGAAAACTAGAAAAAGATGGATAGAATAGAGTACTACTCTATTTTTACAGCTTTATAAATGGAAAATGAATGAAATATGACCAACTATATGGACTGAGATTGAAGAACGGAAGTAAGCCTCAACTATATACATGATCTGGATTGATTCAAAAGTATATGGAGCCATAAAGTCTTCAACAAATAATCTCAAAACAAAGTAGAGAGCTTGCTATGTAAACAGACCCTGCTGGGCCAAATCTGCCATAACTTCTAGTAGAAGTGTCCAAATGAGACGTACCATATATCAAAAAGAAGCTCTTGAAGAGTATTTTAAGCCCATGTAGATAGCTTAATTCTGAAAATTAGGCATGATAAAAACTATTCTAAAACATCATGCTATCTAGAACCTCTATGCATCATCACTAGCTCCATAATCAATAGGATTTAGCCACCAATGTATCCCTTAAGAAAGGAAACTCATCCAATATAGAATCAGGTTAAGCTTCCTCAGGTGGTAAACCTCTCCATTTGATCAAATATTCCAGGATAGAATGAGATCGAAGCTTCTTCTCACGCTGACCTATAACAGCCTCTAGGATATACTGAATAAGATCATCTTCATCAATAGATGGCAGCTCATCAACTATATCCACTGGATCACCATAAAAGGGCTTGAGCCGAATAACATGGAAGACATTATGAATCTTTGTGGAAGAGGGAAGCTCTAGTATGTATGCCAAATCTCCAATTAGCTTAAGGATCCGGTAAGGGCCATAAAACCTATGGGCAAGCTTATTACTAGATCCATCTTTTAATGTAGAGTACTTGGACTTGGGCACTTTTAGTAAAACCAACTCTCCTTCTTGGAACTCTAAAGGCCTCCTCTTCTCATCATCATACATCTTCATTTGATTTTGAGCCTTCCTTAAATTCACCTTACATTGCTGAAGAAGGGTCTACATTCTTTTTAACTCTTCCTTCCCATGAGGATTGATCCTTTCATTAAAGATGACTGTGGGTAAGGCACCTTGTAACCATACAAAGCCTCAAAGGGTGAAACCCCTATACTAGCATGAGTAGAATTGTTATAAGCAAACTCAGCCAAGTGTAACCAAGAATCCCATGAAGTTTGGACATCATAGCAAAAATGGCGAAGATAAGTCTCCAACCATTTATTGACTCTTTCTGTCTTTCCATCATTTTGAGGATGATAAGCCGTAGATAGAGCCAATTTAGTGCCCATAGATGTAAATACCGACTGCCAAAAGATACTCATAAACTTTGAATCTCTATCATGGACAATCACCTGCAGTAATCCATGTAGTCTAAAAATATGCTCCATAAACTGACTGGCCACTGAATCATGGTTGGAATAAAATGGGCTGCCTTGGTGAGTCTGTCTACCACCACATATATACTATTCCATCCCTTCTTGGAAGTCGGTAAGCCAATAATGAAATCCATGGTAATATGAGTCCATTTACTTGTAGGAATAGGTAATGGCTGTAACAAACCTCCTCGCTTATGGGTGATGTTCTTATTCTGCTGACAAGGCATACACTTCATAACAAAGTCCTTGACATCTTTCCACAGTCCTTTCCAATAGAAACTTTTACTGATCCTATCATAGGTCTTGAAAACTCAATGTCCAACTAGAGGTGAAGAATTTACTTCCTCCATAATTTTCTGCATAAAAGAAGAGGTAGAAGGAATACAAATCTTACCTTTCAACCAAATAAGGCCATTTTTAAGCTGGTAATGCGAGTTCCCTTGCATAAAACCTTGCTGTAATTTTTGAAAAATATGGCTGAATTCTTTATCCAGAAGATAAGCCTCCTATTATTCTTCAATCCAGTCATTATGCAATTCTGTCATAGCTGAAACTTTGCAAGTCCACATACGAGAAAGAGAATCAGCCATTATGTTATCTTTGCCCCTTGTATGAGTGATGTCAAAATCATAATTCTATAATGTAGCTACCCAACGACGTTGCTTTGGAGTAAGATTGGATTGAGTAAGAAAATACTTAAGTACCCTGTGATCACTGTGTACTCTAAATCGGCTGCCATATAAGTAATGGTGCCACTTCTTAATTGCATGCAAGATAGCCAACATCCCCTGGTCATAAACATTCATGGCCATTTCTTTTTCTGTAAGCTTATGGATCTCAAATGCAATTACTCCATGCTCCTGTAACAAAACAGCCCTAATGCCATGGCCACTAGCATCACACTATAGAGTAAATTCTTTGGAAAAGTCTGAGCATACTAAGATAGGAGTAGAGGTAAGGAGTTCCTTTAATTGGTTGAAGCTGCTATCTGCAAGAGTATCCCAAAAGAAAGCCTCCTTCTTCAACCTATCAGTCAAAGGAGTTGCAATGGCCGCATAATGCTTAATGAATCAGTGATAGAATGCAGATAAATCAAGGAATCCTCTAAGAGAGGTAGTAGTAGTAGGTGTTGGCCAATCTTTTATACATTGCACCTTCTTGGGATCAGCCTGTATTCCTTTTTCACTGACAATATGTCCCAAGTATTCCACTTTAGTCTGCATAAAAGAACACTTCTTCTCCTTAGCAAAAAGCCTATGATGTCTCAATACATCAAAAGTGAAGAATAGGTATCTGATACCCAAAATTGATGATTTGCTTGATGAACTTAAGGGGGCTCGTTTTTTTATGAAGATTAACTTGAGGTCAGGGTATCATAAGATTTGCATGCAAGAGGGTGATGAAGTCAAGACTGCTTTCAGGAATGATCGTGGGCTCTATCATTTCTTAGTGATGCCATTTAGGCTTACAAATGCTCCAGCTACCTTCCAAAGCCTGATGAATAAGATTTTACAACCTTTCCTCTTTCAGTTTGTCTTGGTGTTCTTTGATGACATTCTGATTCCATGCTCCTGCAGGAACCTTGAAAACTCATTTGAGAGGTACTCTCCCCCTCCATCTGATCTTAGGCATTTTATTTGCAAACCTGTTTCTTTTTCAACCATAGCTTTAAGAGTTTTGAAATGCCCAAAAACTTCACTTTTCTTTTTCATAAAATACACCCAAACTTTTCTGCTATAGTCATCAATAAAAGTGACAAAATAATGACAGCCTCCAAGAGATGCAGCTTTAGTAGTCCACACATCAGAGTGGATTAATTCCAATGGCTTCTTACTCTCTTGAACATGTCTAGGAAATGGTTTCCTTGCATGTTTTCCAAACTGACAGGCTTCACATATCTTATGCGTTTCTGCAACCTTGAATTTAGGCAATCCTGCAACAATATTTTGGGCCTGCATTGATTTAAGTCGCTATACATTAACATGACCAATGCGTTTATGCCAGATATCAATATTTGCAACTACACCGGTCCCATGTACAAACATTGCTGCACTCAATTCAGACATGTCTGCATCCAACGTAAACATTCTGCCCTTCTTCTTTCCTTTTGCTATCAAGCGACCTTTATTTTTCATATCCTCAACAAAGCATCCATGAGGATTAAATCTGACCTGCAAGCCCTGCTCAACCATTTGACCAACAGAAACTAGATTCTTGGTGATATTCGGGACATGAAATACATTGGACAAGTATTTCTTTTTCCCATCCTGCATAGACAAATGAATTTTTCCAATCTGCACAATAGGATGTGCAGTATCATCACCAGTCTCCACAAATCCTGGTTTTTCCATTTTCCTTGCATCCTCCATCCATTCTGCATGACCTCTCATGTGGTTTGATGCACCTGAGTCAACATACCATACATCATTGCTTTCTTCTGCACTTGTCACAGAATTGTTCATGTGCTGCACCATAAACAAATGCTCATTTCTGTCATCACCCTGTCTACTAGAAGATGCATAATTCCCTTGTTGCAATTTTCCATTCATGATGTCATTCTGCTTTTTATAGCAGTCCTTAGCCATATGACCCATTTTACCACAGTAGTAGCATTCAACATTGTTGTTTGCATTTTGGCATCTTTGCCATCCACCATGACCTGTTTGGCTCCCCCTGCCTCTAGAGTTACCACGTCCTCCTCCATAGGACTGGTTTTCTTGAGTTTGCTACATATTCTGATTTCTACCACGGCCTCCAGATCGGCCTCCTCTACCTCTGTCTCTACCTCTTCCAGCATTTGAGTAGAAGACAGCTTCTTTTGAAGTTCCTCCTGAAGAAGATGCACCACCATTTCTCTGCTCCTCAGAAATTAGAAGAGTAATCAACTCCTCAAAATCAGGAAATCTTTCACGGACGGAAATGGATGTTCGGAACTGTGCATAATCCTTTCCTAGACCATTCAAGGTCACAGAAACTAAATCATCATCTTCCACTGGCGACCCAATGGAAGCAAGTGCATCTGCAATCTTCTTCACCTTCATGTGGTAGTCATTGATGCTCATATTTTCTCTTTGCACATTATGCAACTCTTGCTTGAGCTGCATTTTCCTGGCTTGCGTATTTGTGCTATACATTTTTTACAAAGTATCCCATGCCTCCTTTGGCGTACTTGCATCTTGAATATGCACAATCATAGAGTCTGAAATGCTGATAGACAGCCAGTACATAACTTTCCTGGCTCTCTCATGCCATGCTTTAAATGCCTGCATTTGCTGTTGATTGGGAACATCAGGAAGAACTGGTTCTTCTTCATTTCCTGCAACAAATTCCCAATATCCTTTTCCCTTAAGGAAATTTGTCATTCTAAACTTCCATGCTTGGAAGTTGTTCTTGTCAAGCTTTTCAGTGACAATCTGTGAAAGAGAATCAGATGCCATTACAGGACACTGCAAAAAATTCTGTCACTGCAAAGAACACGGCTTCAGCCTCACAAGGGCAAATCTGCAAAACTGACGAAAGTGGTATTTGACCACACAGTCACTTCCTAGTGACAATTTTGCATCAACATGCAACAAGGATGATTCTGTAACTCCCAATGTCTCTGCGCATAAGCATATGATGCAATTTTTACAGTAACTTTTCACTGACCTGTAGAACAGTGGTCGCACAGCATAAAATAGGGTCTTTTCCTGAGTGCGTGCAGAGAGCTTCCGCCTCCAACACAGGCCCCGAAATGGCCTCAAATAAAAAAAACAGGGTCCCCAAGGGCTAAAGCCCAATCCCATAGCATATACTGCCCTCTTGCTTCACCGCGAAGGGCGTCTCAACCTGAGACAATGCACTTTTG
Source organism: Lygodium microphyllum (assembly GCF_053477565.2). Classification (NCBI taxonomy): domain Eukaryota; kingdom Viridiplantae; phylum Streptophyta; class Polypodiopsida; order Schizaeales; family Lygodiaceae; genus Lygodium; species Lygodium microphyllum. The sequence goes on from NC_141138.1 coordinate 65,612,389, forward strand.
CAATTTTCCTCTGTGCTACCTGCAGAGATCTGCTCCCAAAACAGAAAATGAAAGCAACACTGCTCCTCTTACCAGAACACTGCGATCTTGGCTTGCTTTCTTGAGCTCCTTACCACGAACAAGGCTCTGATATCATGTCACGATTGTGGGAGAGAAGGAAGGAGTCTCACTTGTAGCTTTCTTGCTTGCACAATGGGGGAATACACACAAAGGTGGAGACTGAAAATAGTTTTTCTCTTCTTAGTTGTGTAAGCCAAAATAACTCTCATACAAAGAAATAGAAGAACCCTATATATGGGTCTCAAACCAAACTCAACTAACTAAGGTGGCATACTAATTGAGCCACGAACTAGAGTAGATAAGGATAGCTGTCATGTAGCTATTATTCATGGGCAGTGTACCAATCGCATCTGCAAACAACTGACACGTCGGTGACATAAATGCACAACGGTCACTCTGGCATATACGAGTGGAGCTCGATATCTCAACAGAACTTGGTTCAATGAATCCCATCTCAAGAAGTTCCTTGATTTGCTTGGCTACTTCCTCTCGTTCACACTTTGATAATCTGTAAGGTGGCTTATTGATTGTCTTTGAGTTGGGCTCCAAATCAATGGGGTGATCTACTGCTCTCTTAGGAGGCAATGAAGTAGGTACCTCAAACAAATCTCTATACTTCTCAAGAAGAGCTGTCAAGGCTAGCTGGTTTGTCGAATTATTAGGCTGATCCTGCATTTCTTTATTCAAATGCAAAACGAATATTTGTGAGCACCTCTTTTACTCCCTTTTGAGTTGTTGAATGGTAATAAGCTGAAAATCTAATCTACTAGGAATTCCTTGTAAATGGATAAGTTGTCCATTGAAGATAAACTCCATATACAACTGTGAGAAATCCATAGTGATCTGTCATCAACCAATCACAACTGAGTACAATGTCTATAGGCCCCATTTCCAAAGTGATCAAGTTTACCTTTGCTTCAAATTTTTCAGCCAACTGTGAAGAAACCTGTGGGCATATCTGTGTGCTGATTTCCTCTTCACCATTGGCCACTTGAACTCTAATGGGCTGCTGTAAATCTGTGGGAATACAATTCAGCTTGTCCATGATGGACTTATTCACAAAACTATGAGTATTGCCACTGTCTATCAGAATGAACACCGGTTTTCCACATATACTTCCCTTCATATGGAGTGTACTAGGGCTCTTAGATCCTGTCCAAGCATCCATAAAAATAGAACAATTAGTGGCAGTATGCGGCTCATAACAAGTCCCACCTAAATCAAACGGAACACTTCCACCTAGATCAAAAGGAAAAGAGTCGGCTGGATCATAGAAGTACTCTTGCCCAACTTCTTCCTCAAGATCTTCATTTTCAGCATTAAGTGCAATTGCATTAGCTTCATCCATGACATCTTCAAAATCCTCAAAAACTAACATACTCTGAAGCTTGGGTTTGATATTTTTGTATACATACTTTGAGGCATGATCAGGTGTATACTTTTCCCCACACTTGAAACATAAGCCTTTCTCCTTTCTTTCTTTATAAAGATCCATAGGAATAGATTTAGGATTCGTATTGGCTGAATTGGATTTAGGCTTGTTGTCCCCTTGTTTGAAATCAACTCTTGGAATGTTTGCTGTACTAAAATTTCTTTGAGGTCTAGAAGCATTAAATGGAGGATAGGTTGATACTCGTAAGCTTCCATTTGGCATATGATTGGCTGCCATAAGTGTTACCAACTTGCCTCTGCTTAAAAACAGTCCTTGGCTGTCCAAAACTAGGCTAAAATGAAGATTCTCTTCTATACTTTCTTCCATAGCGCTTCGCAAGATCAATAGCCTTAAAGAGGAAAGTAGGATTTTGTGCCATGACATCGGCTGATAAAGATGGCTAGGTTGAGGAATTGGTTAGTGTACTCGCTTACACTTAGGCCCCTTTGTTTCAAAACATACCATCTTCGTGCTAATTTCTCTTTTTCAAGAGGGGAGACAAATACTTTAGCCATAAGTGCCTTGAAAGCTTCCCAATTCTCTACAAGTACGTTTTCTTTTTTTATATACCTCTACCAAGTATGGGCAAATCCCTCCAAATTCAAGGAAGCAAAATGAATCTTCATGTCATCAGTTTTAGGGAATATGTCAGAGTAGGATTTCCACTCCTCTAAATTAGATTGAACAATCTTGTCCTTTAGCTCTCTTTCAGGAAATGGTTGTTGTCCCAAAATAGGCTGATCATGATTAGCATGTATGAAACTCCCAAATTGAGATGGAAATCTCCCAACAGGTGGCTGAGAACTACTATGTAATCTTCCTGTTGGTAGAAAACCCCTAGGAATTTGAGTATTCAGCACAAAAAATTTGAGAATTAGCTCCATTCAGACTGCCCAAATAGTCATCATGCCATTGTGAAGCCTCTCCTACTTCATACTGGTTATTTGGGATGCCTTTTCTTCCAATAATCCCATGTCCATAACCATTTTGATTAGGTGGCTGAAGTGGGACTGAAGGTTCACTGTTTGAATAAGCTTTTTCCTTAGCTTATTTTGATCCCATCTACATTTGCATCCATTGGGAGAATTGTGCCATAAGTTGAGCATTAGATTCCACCAACTTATCAATAGAAGCCTTTTTTTGAGTCATTGAATCCACCAACTTCTCAATGGAAGACTTCGTTTGATCAGTAAGACAAAACCATTTGCTCCATTCTTGATAAGATGGCCTCATGTCGTTCCCTATGTCTTTGTTCATGGACGCACAAAGTATTATTGAGTATACTGACTTCCCCTTGTTGTTGAGGCTCTTCAAGGCTCTCTTGAGGTGTATTATCCAACATGGAATCCCTGATTTGCTGAGCATAATCTTCATGGACCTTTTTTTTACCCTTATGTCTTGCCATAATAGTATAGTCATGCAGTACCCCCTGCTAGAAAAATGGCTATAACTTTTGCTAGGGAACTCTGATTTCAAATTTTTTTAGTTCAAATAGAAGCCAAGTATGCCTTCTTCGAGATGAGATATAGCATGCTATAACAGATTTAGGACATAAAATTCTGTAGCTAGATTTTTGAGTCTGAATTGTCTAGGCCTGCACCCTGTCCAAACCTGTAAGTGCCCTGTTTTGACCCTGTAATGCAAGATAGTAACCCCAAATGGTTACCAAACCCTGTAGAAGGCTGGATAGGACCTGTGGGTACCCTGTAGTATATGCACTTGTACTTTAGTAATGAAGGGTGTACTTGTAACCACCTGTAAATGCCCTGTAAGTGCCCTGTAAATTCCTTGTTTTACCTTGTTTTGAACCTGTAGGTAATTGAGCCTTTGGAAAGTCTTCAATCTTCAATTCTCCACTCATTGTACCTATGTGAGGTATAAAATAGCATGACAGGCTCCCTACACGGGCTCCAAATCATCGGGAGGTGAGCAAATTTTTCCCCGGATCGGTTGGTTGCACCCCTTCAGGATCTTTGATAGTGAGGGAGGGTCACCTCTCTTTTGTCCCACTATCTCCCCTAGCATCCACCTTTTTCCTCGGTGGGTATATCAACATGGCAGTAGCTAGTAATCTAATCAATTAGCATAAGATGCATTTCTGAAATATTCATTCAGCCTTTCATGGGATGCAATTGAATAGAATCTTGAAAGTTTGGATAGGGGAAGGGTCTTACCAATGCAATTCAGTGACTCACTGATTGCTAGTACTTACCCTTTTACAATATTTTAGCTTGGGTAAAAGAATTCAGCCAATCAATGGATTAGAGTGAACAAATTCATCAGTCAATAGATTCAATCAATGGGATTCAATTATTATGCTGGAATTTTCAGATTGAAGCCTCTAATTCATTGATTAGAACTAGTATGCATAGAGCAAGCATTGCATTACATGAATGGATTGATTCAAGCAAGGATTGGCTGAAATTTGATGGATATTATTCAATTCTTTAATCTCTCAATCAAATGGATTAAGCTCAGAAATTGGATTAATGAGAGAGATTAAGAATTGAAGAAGAGTACCTTTGACATGGTTGATGATGACTTGATCAATCTTCATATGCTTGATAAAGCCTCCCGTTGTCCAATGTTGCTAAAATAATCCCCAAGGCTTGTGTATTCAGTACTTAAGAACAATCTTGAAGCTTCAAATGCTTGAAATTGAGGCATTAAACCTATTTCCCCCAAATTTTGGCTCCATGGAAGCTCTTGAGCTTCAATCTTTGAGCATTCGTGCTTAATCCTTGCAATTTGTTGAAGAATCCTTCCTGAAATGATCCCATGGGCTAAAAAGATGAAGAATCTTCAAGAAATTGTTGATAAATGAAAGCTTGGGCTGAAGCTTTCATGGTTGCCATGGGCTGAAAATTCAATTGTTGAGAAATGAAAGGATCAGGGAGAGGCTGAAGAATCTTGAATAGAGCTGAATCCTTCCATTTCACTGATGGTTTTCACTTGCCAAAGATCAGGGAGAGTGCCAAGGGCTGGAGATGAAGTACCAACTACAAGGAACAGGCTAGAATCAACCCAAAAATTGCACCGCAATTTTTGGGGCTGTTCGTGGCTCCATTTCTGAGCCAATCTGAAGCAAACAAGTATCCATCCTGTAGGTATTGAAGCAAGGAAGCTATTCCAGGAGGTGCTTGGCCAAGAAGATCACAGGTCTGAGAGATATGAGCAAATATTGCTGATGAACTTCCATGAAACCTGCAGGAAACTCCAAGAAAGGGGAAAGAGAACCCCCTCTTTTCAAAGTAACCACAGTTTGTTCCTAACTGTAGATGATTTGTAGCACTCCACTAGTCACTGTCTTGTACAATTTTTATCTGAAATTGATTTTGATAGAGGAAAATAGGATCGAAAATAGAAGAAAAAGAATGAATCAAAGACCAATGCTCTGATACCACTTGTCAGAGGGAGAGAGAATACTGTAGTAGAGAGAAAGACTACAAGAAGAGAGAAGAAGAGTGAGGAGGAGAGAGAAATACTAGATTTGGAGAGAGAAAGGCAGGAAAGAGGGAGAAGCCATAGAAGTTGTGAGCAAGATGGGAGAGAAGGACTGTAATTGTATTAATGTGTCAAAAAGATGTGAAAATTTACATGTCCTCTCCTTTTATACCAATGTCAATGTGACATGGCATAATATCAATATTATTTACACTAAATCCTTATTCCCAGCTTCTTACAGAAAAGGAAGAAGGAACAACCATTTGATGAAGGGGGACTTCTGGGGCTAAAGAACAACCACATGATTTGATGATAACACTTTGACCCTCAATTTTCTTGCTCCATTTCATTAGTCGTAGCTCTGAAATTGATGGCATGAGCATGTAGATTAAAATTTAGTCTTTCTCTCTCCTCCCTCCCTCCCCTCTTGAGGGCTATTCATGTGGGAATGAATTGGAGAAGATCGGTTGTCTCTGGCTTGAACTGGATTGATATGAGATCATATTGATGTTGAGGAGTGATGACTAGCACTATTTTAAAGACCAATGGCAAGTCTAATGGTTGTCCATAAATTCAATTCTTAAGACCCGAAACCCAAAAAATGGCAATAAGGCTCTTTTTTAATAGAAATTTGGATCTTTTTTATATTTCATGGTGGAAATCTTACTCATATGTGATAAAAATTTGTTTGAAGCTTGGTTGTGATGTATTTGAAGATTGCAAACCATAAAATGCAAGAACATGTATCAGTGCATGTGAGTTATGAATCTTAGAAACCCCAAAATATGTGTTTTAAACAAAAAATGCTATTTTTCTTGGTTTCGGGTGATCAAAGCATGTTCATAGGGAATAATATTAAATATAATGATGGATTAAAGTGTGAATTAAAATTTTCACTTTGAAAAATTAGAAAATATAGTATTTTACATAAAGAAAATAAGAAAAAATACTAAAAAATATGATTTTGGAAAAATAAAATAAGGAAAAAAATAATTGTCATGTTTAAAAAATTAGAATTATGTTTGTGCACCTAGAACAATAGTCAAGCATGAGGATTGGTTGTTCTTGGATTTACTCTTGTTTGTATGTTTTAGTGCGTGTTTATCACTTTTACATAAAGAAAATTTACATAAAATACCCTTTTAACCTACCCATCGAATGCAAAATCTTAAACAGTAGAGGAGGAAGGGGATGGTGGGTTTTAAGTATCATCTGAATTTTGATTTTATGCATATACCAGCATATAGAATTCATTTGATTTAAGTCTTGAAAGGGCAATAGCACAGGTTGTTCCTATGGTGCTGCCTTAGCAATGAAGCAATATGCTAGAGTGAAATCATGAAAGGGTTGTTTGTGTACCTTCATACTAATTGATTTATAAGTTTACTTGTTTGAGCACATATATCATTCATCTTGCATTTGTATTCTCATATGTGGTATCAAGAGATTTATCTCTTGGATGCATAGCACTTGATTTAGAACTATTGACGCACGTTGAGCATGAAGGACCCCTTAAGTTGTAGGTCTAGTACTATTGTTTTGTTTGGGGACTGATGTGGTAAGGATTATATTATCTCTTGAAACATTGTTGGAGGGGTTATTGTCGAAAGGTCGTATCCACCAGGGATCAGAGATAGAAGAAAGTAGAGATAGGAGATGGAAGAGAAGAAAAAGAATAGACAAGAGGTAAATACGATAAAGACAAAGCACAATGAATCAAATCAATAAGTATTGATAGAACCTGAAATCTCTTATTTGACACTACTCAGAAGCAATCTCGAAGCATTAGATCTCTTAGAGCTCCTTTCGTAGACCAAAAACATGGATCAAACAATAGCTTCCTCTCTGCTCCTCGAAACCCAAATCTGATGGTTCCGTTGGCTTTAAAAGGGAGGTAAAACCCCAAGACACCTAGGAGAACTGGTCGCGGATCTCTCAGTTCACTCTTTCTTCTTCTTCTAGTTCAAAGTGTTGTTTTCAGCCCGTCAACTGCGATCGCAATGCATGTGATTTCGCCCATCTTTCTTTTTTATGAAAAATCCTAAATTTGCTGAAAAAGTAACTTGCTTTTTGTATGCCATCCTAATCTAGAAGATTTTCCAAATTTTTAGGATTTTTACAATAAATAATATAAAAAGTAGGCTAAACTTGTCCAAAAATCTAGTATTTTTGGACCATCCATGCCACAGACACTAGCACGAATGACTCAGATCACATTGACTCTCTACATCAATAAAATAGTTGGATGATGCACTCCAGATTTTTTCACACTATGTCCATGTAATGGCACAACAATGTTTTATCAAAAGAGAGGACTATGTTGCATATGTGTTATGTGTTGAGACGACGCATCCTAGGGCTAATCCCTGGGGTGTAGGAGAGCCGTAGTGGGGCCACAGTGATAAGTTGTGGGGTGCTCCCTTTGTTTGTGCTATGAGGCGCTAGTCACCGATATGTTTGGGTACTCCCTATACTTGGATTCGGGAAGAGCATCATGTTGGACTACAATCTAGAGATAGTATCTACAAACACGTTCTTTGGATAAATCAGTTCGTAGTGTTTGTATGCTCTTGGTCTCGAGGCCACGAGATTGTTTAGGTGAGTATAGGAGGTCCAACTAGAGCCCTAGAGCTAGTGTTGGGCCCATTTTTGGTCGTGACAGGTGGTATGTTTGTCAAGAGCCACTAATATATAGCGATTTTTGACCCTTGGTTAATTAGGGACTAGTCAGTTAGTTTATGCCAAAGAGCATCGAGATAGATCCATTATTTCTTGATAAATACCATCAAGTTGAGATCCAAAAATAAGAAAGTGTTGAAAGGGCTAGACGGCGGGCTAAAATCCTTAGAAGATATTCCCCTCAACGTATAGCTTGATACCCCTATGAGGGAGAGGTCTTAGTGACCCTAGTGCCACAAACAATCCATTAGGAGGAGGAGGAAGCTCTAGTGCTCCCCTTCTCCTAGTAAGTCAACCCACTTCAAGTGGGGTTGCAATCATATCATTACAAAATTTTATAAAAAATCCGATTGTTGTTATGGTACACCCTATTGTGATTCCTATAAGAACACTAAATTTGCCAACTTTAGGTTTCTCTCTACCCATCTTTAATGGGTTAAGGAAAGAGAATGCGGAGCTTCACATCAGTGACTTCCAAAAACTCATGTTTAATTGTCAAATTCAGGATGAGGGACATCTAGTGATGTTCTTTAACATGACCCTAACAGGGAGGGCTACAATGTGGTATCACACCTTAGAAGCTGATATCATAACCACAATTGATTTATTATTTGCTGCCTTTTGTAGGGAGTTTGCCCTCGAGAGAGGTGGAAAATATTCGCTATATGTGGTAAATGTGAAATGTTAAGAGCCCCATGAAAATGCCTAAGCATATGCCAAGAAGACGATAGAGGTATTTCGCAAATTGCAAGCCTCTATGCCTATTCCACCTGCTACCCAATTGCAATATTTCTTGCATGGATTTGACTTCAATATCCAAGAAAAATTGAGTAGTATTCCTCTAGCAGATATAGATACTATAACCCAAGCATAGGAAGTAGAGTCTCCTTTACAAGTGGCATATGCCTCAAGGGAAAATCTAAATTCAAGCATTAGTTTTGGAAATAATTTGCATTGGTAGTTAGTGGAGATCAAGGTGCAATGAGTGGCCATGTGATCAACTTGAATGGTAGAGGACACATGATAGAAAATGTGCCTTTTTTGCAAGCTCCTCTAAATGTCGTTATGCCATCAATTAGCCAAGGAGCTCCTTTTTTGAACCAAGGGTCAATATAGGTAGCACCCCCTTTGCAAGTTGTGAAACCTAGTGAGAGGGTAGCTCCTGAAGCCACTAGTTATGAGTCCTTTGTAGCAAACACTGTACAGAAAGTAAAAGGTATGAAGAAACATTATACGAATATGATCATTGAGAAATGCTGCCAAATTTTCTTAGATGTTAATTTTTTAAAGTGTCAACAAAATTTGATGGATACTAGAAATCCGGATGATGGGGCCCCATCACGATCTAGTTGTAAGTGATGTGGTAGGCAGCATTTCCATCGTAATTACCCTAATGTCAAATGCAATATATGTGGGAAGTATAGTCACCCTAGCCACTACTTGTTGAAGTAGGGTTTAGTTCTCTCCAACAAGGTGGTCAGCAACTTGGGCATGTGAACCATTGTGTGAATAATGAGAGTACTAAAGAAGAGGGCCCTAAGAAAATTTGCAAAGGGGTAAAGCCACACTCAAGGAAATGGTTAGTGGGGTAAGTGTGGTTGAAACTTTTCTATCAATGAGAGTTTATCTCCTAACAATGTTATAGTAGTAAAACTAAGGGTTAGAAACTGAAAGACGCTTAGAAAGATGACCCTAGTACAAGCAAACTTAACCCTTAACCTAGTGGGGATGATAAGAAGCTATTGGATGCCTAGGCTAGTCCTCTTAAAAATGATGGTGTTATAGAGGAGCCTATTGTTAAAAGAAAACAAAAATAAAAAGAAAAGGAGGTAACTAAGATTATCAAGAAGCCAAAAGAGTATCTAGTGTGGAAAGAGAAGAGAGTAGTGGTCAAATTCCATGACCTAGCAAGCATGCTATGTGAAGTCAAACTGGATGTGAATCTGCTACAACTAATGCAACTGTCAACACTGAACATTTCTAAGGAGTTCAAGAAAATCCTATGAACGGGTTATGTCATCATAGAACCTTTTGGTGTCCATCGAGTGGGTAGTGAATGGTGGGATCATGTAGAGAAGCACTACCCTAGGGTACATGTATATGCCGATGGAACCTTGATAGACAATATAGTGGTGGATCTCGGCTCATCCATAAACATTATGAGTATGGATTCATTGGAGAGGCTGGGTCTACCAATCGAAAAGGATTTCGTGATGGTTTTAAAAATGATTGATGATAGCCTAAGGCAATGGGAAGGAATGGTAATGCAAGTACATGTGATGGTTGCTAATAGTGAGTGTGTCATTGACTTTCATGTTATCTGATTTACTAAGAGACCAAGATATCAATTTTTGCTTAGAAGTTCATGGATAATACATTCTAATTGTTTGGTGGATATCCAAGCTTGTCAAGTTAGAACAGATTCATCGAGTGATTAAGGTGTACATTGTGTGTTTTGGTTTTGTTGTTGCCTTGCTTTCAAACTTTCTAGGTTATAAGAAAGGTTGAGAACTTCTAAAGAATCCTATGAGAACAAGTTGGCTAGTAGTGGAGCCCTAGGAAAACTCCCAACTTGAGAACATAAATAGTTCTACTCATTAGTCAGACCAATAATACCTCATTCCTTGCATAGAGTGCCTCAAGCTATGTTGAATGGACATCAATGGATTGTGAACTTTAAAGCCTTGTTTGCTCTACATTGATTGTTGGAAAATAGGAGAAATCAAGCTTGCAATCAATACTATTCACATTGATTTATGTTGGTGGAGATGGTAGTAGCTAAGGTTAGCTTGAGAGAGTGTGTAGATAGTAGAGAAAGAGAGGAGAAATGTAGAACTATCTGCAATGCTCAAAACATTTTCTTAAAATGATTAACTATCTATCCCTTATGGTGGCTTCCCCTAAATCATCAATAAAGACTTTTAATTCCTCATAGGAAATATCAATAAAAGTCTTATCAGTTGTACATTGTAAAGAACCTGGCGCATTGCATAATCCAACTGCCAAAACATGATATGCAAAGGTTTGAAATATAGTAATATATTTCATTTTCAACTTGTCCTCCTTTGGAGTAGCCCATTTGGTTGCATCTACCAAAGCAATCCATAAATGAATAGATTTCCCTTTGCTAATTGATTTAAAATATGATCAATGAATGGTAATGGATAGTAATCCTTAACAATTTGCTTATTAAGCTATCTGAAATCTGTGCAAAGCTAAATTTGATTATTATTCTTCTTCTTGATAATTCTGTGTATTGTACAAGAAATATCGGGCCAGCTTTTTGTGTTGGGATAAAGAGCACTGTCTATGTCCGCCTGTAAGGGCCAGGTTGTACATAGTACATATACCTATCTAAAATCATTATTCAAGGGCACTCTTCAGTATCAAAAATCGTGTTTATCTATCTCTTCTCTCTCTCAACATGCAACTCTATACAGAAGCTCCATTGCAGCTAACTCAACAAACTGGTATTAGAGCTTGGTTCAAGGCTCAAGGTGTCATCAACGTGGATATAAAAATCTGGTTTTCAACATGCTCAGGATCTACAACAGCTGTTCCTCTTCATTTGGCATCATGATTGTGCTCCTGACTTTGCATCTAATGCTTAACATTGAGCATTGAAGTGTAGTATTACACTTGGGACTGATATACATTCAGCTTCAAGTTTGAAATACACAATATTCATATCTATAATAAATAGGGTAGAAAACTATTTCTTGAGTGAATAACGCTTATGATTCTTTTATGTGATGACTATCTAATGCCCATTTGGTGCTACATAACTTGGAGATGTTATGTCCATGATTAGAGATCATTTTGGGGTGATTAGAGTCATCATTTTGGTTGGTTTTGATAGATATTTGGCTACTGGAATAATAGGGTTGAATGACATTTTGATTGCGTATGCAATATGTCTTGCTTCTAGACTTGGTTTCATGCATTCTAAACCATGTATTCATGATTATGGTTGATATTACATGGTTGGATTTGATTCTGGAATGCATTTGAGCAGTGATTAAAGCTCATTTTTGGATCAACTTTACCTACAGGTTTATTGTTGTATATTCAAGACAGTTTCCTGCATATTCATGACAACATATCTCACTATCAGGAAATTTGATATGTTTCTATGCAAGAACATTATGGTGATGTTTTGAGAAACTTTGCATGATCTTTAGAGATCCATTTTGAGTGACAACACCTAGAAACAATGCCTACTATTGCAAATTTTTAAGAAAAATTGTATACAATTGGCACATTATTACCAAATTTTAATATTAATTTAATGCAAATGCGGTGTTCATTATTACTTTTTTTGGAGGACGTGTCTCTACAGTCTCGCCAGGAGATGTCGATACAATGAAGTTTTTGTACGAAAGAAAGGTGGTGCTATAGATTAAATTTGATAGAGTTCCTTAGTGAATCCCAACCATGACCAATCAATGTGGTAGCAATCTTTGAAACTGTCCAGAGAAGTATGGAGCCACTTGAAGATGTGATGTTATTTGCACTTGTTATGCTATTTTTCTATTCACTGATTGGACTTCAATTCTTTGGGTTAGAAACTGTTCTAGCGAGCATTCTGAAAGATATGGTACTTGAGAGGGACAAGAAATTGACATGGAGAGAAAGATTTAAAATTAAATCTGAACAAATGAGGACGAACTATCAATCTACTGTTACCACTATGTTTTATGCAGAAAAGATTGTGGGCAATGCTGCATCAATTGATACAAGAACCATAATAATGGTTTTATTAAGGTAATCTAGGGGGGAGGAAGTGTAAATTTTTCTAAAAGAGGCTTCTGTCTATCATGAAGTGTTAATCATGCCGATGATTTTTTCCCTCAATAGTCATGAGATGGATGACAATGGATATTTCAAGTTCCATAAGATGGGCACAAAGATAGAGTTTTTGTTAAAAGAAAGAAATAAAATGATGGCTTTAAATCAGCTGGAAAAAGAGAAATAAGCTCTGTGAGAAAAGGTTGGCAACTTCCAAAATGCTATGAAAATTCTTGATATTAATATTAAAACATGATGCAAACAACATGGCCAACTTCTGTACAAATCAAAGCTAGGGGAAAGTTGGAAATTTGAGAGGTTGTGAAGATGAGGAGGGCGCCATCATAATGGAAGATGAAGAGAGGGAGAAGGGGAAAAGGCTACACTTGCTGCTGGAGGAAATTTGAGAGGTCGTGAAGATGAGAAGGGCGCCATCATAATGGAAGATGAAGAGAGGGAGAAGGGGAAAAGGCTACATTTGCTACTGCTGGAGGAGGATGAGGAAAGGGAAAGGAAGAAAATAGGGGATCAATTGAAGGAGAGGGAGAGGGGGATTTTGCTAGAGAAGGAGGAGTCGTGATGAAGAAAGGGGGCACCAACAATTAGAGAGAGAATACCGTATTAAAGAATTTGGAAATTTTCCAAGTTCCAATTTAAAATAAGTGATAAATGTTTGACCATATGGCTAAATCTTGATCAATTATTAAAAATGGGATTTGGAAAGGTAGCGGATATAGCATTTAGGGTAGACTCCACCTTTAAGTAAGAAAATAATATTTGACCATGTGGTCAAATAATAAAGGCATTCGGGGTTCCCAAACTGCATGGAAATTTCCAAATTCCCTAATATAGTGTTAGAGGGAGAGAGATAAGAGGCTTCCCAAGCCATCAAAACAAGAAGATTGCAAGGAAATTGTATTAGGAGAAGAGCAAGAGAGAATCATTGAAGCTAATGGATTATTGGAAACCATTGCCATGTCTTCTCCTCCCACAAGTTTTGGAGCTTCAATATACCTACCTAATCTGAAGTGATAGGGTAGGAGAATTCTCTATTGCCTTTCAATCGCTCTAGTTCTCTCCTGATTCCATGGATAGATGATGGATATATTGCATTACTCTCCTCCCCCCTCTTAGTCGTCAACATGAAACTATGAAGGCTAAGCTCTCAAGCTTGAAATTAATCGAGATTAAGTCTTAAAAGAGTTACAAGTGGCTATTCCTATAGAAACAAGGCAATTCAAAAATGAAAACTCAAGGAAGTGGAAAATGATGAGCTCGCTATTGGGAACGACTGGATAGACTCCCCTTGGCTGGACTGCAAAGGACATAGCTCCCAAAGATGCAATTACAATTCTCGCCCTTTACCTAAGTGTCTTACCTCATTTAACAGAAAAAAGTGATTCTCTATAAATATTTCTTTGATTTTTAATTTTTATAAAATGTCATTGAACCTCAGTTTCAACTTTGGATAGTTGTTACAATTTATGTAGATTTGATTTTATATTTTAAAAATAAAAAATAGTAAAAAAAGATTTAAAATGACTTTAAAATAGTTTAGATAAATTTTTATCAAAAATTTACTTGAATAATTATGAGATATAATATTTTTTTGATGAATTATATATTGCTGAGAGTATTCAGAAAAATTTTAAAATTTTTAAAAGAGATTTAATATGTTTTGAAAATAAAAAATAATTATTCTACATGAAAATTATAGTATTTTTTTATAAAAATCATGTTTTTAATTCAACAAAAATCAGGATATTCTATAGAAAATAGGAGAAGCATAGTTTTTGATGTTTTATAAAATATTATTGGATTAGAGATCAATAAAATTAATTCGATGTTATTACTTTGAACACTATTAATATAAAATATAATGTGTCTAACTTTATACAAATTAAAAGTGTTGACGAGGTATTAAGTTATATAATATTGGACAATGAATTTTTGTTAAAAAGAAAATTAGATTTTATGAGTTTGAGGAATGTTAGTTGATTTGATCATAAAAGGAATTAGATAAAACTATTGGATTTATGCTCTGAAGTTGATTCCCGAAGGGATAAAAATAGTAGGTTAAGTGTCTTAGTGTCCAGTACAAAGATACAGATGAAGTGTGAGAATATGTAAGTTTATTGAGTTCTCGATATTAGTGATGCACCTAAAAACGGGCCGGCACTGGCTCATGCACTAGCCAGGCCTCGTCACTACGCACAAGACAACCCCTCGGCCTCGCGGCCAGGAGCGTCTATCAAAATCTCTGCCTTCCTAAACATTGCGTTTGTAATACGTTGTAGTCCAACTGATCCTAACCCAATATTACTCCTCAGAGGGAGTCCCTTTCACATAGCCAAATAGGCTCGAATCACATACACATGGGGTTCCTCCTACGGCTGAATGCCGTCAACCCTCTGCGACTCTCCTACACCTTGGGGATTGGCCCCTCGATGCGTCGCTCAACATTTAGACATTTCGCACAAAAGTCGCTCAAGGTACCAAATAAGCGTGTCCAGGAATGTACCATTGTCCTTACTTCTCTTTCCCCTAGACCCCACGACTAGCCTACAACATGGGTACCTCACTGCCTCTCATCGTAGGTCAGGTTCCAATAAACCAATTGCAATGCATGTCCAGGAGCTAGTCACTGATATTTTCTAAATTCTTTTCATGTTCTATGCATTTGGTGGATGCCTAGTGCTCAAACATTTAGCAAAACAGTATCGTGCACAAGTGCAAAAACATTCTTTTAATGATTTCCAACTACCGTTCGTGCTTCGTTGCATGGGCCTAGCACCGAGGTGATCCTCGTGCTACTAAGCTCTTAATTTTAATTATCATCCGTCCTAAATGCTATGCATAGAAATCAGCAACTTTCCCATCATCTCACACGGCATTTAGACATATTTCAACTCCTCTACCCTTCCCCGTTTAAATATTGCATCGTTGGATAGATTTATAGGGTATTTTACCATCATTTTATGTGGAAAAAACGGAAAAAGACACACTAGAACAAGAAGGTGGGGTTGAACTGAGGCAAATCCTTATGCTTCAGTCCCCACAAACATTCACAAACATTGCTCTTATTTATCCTTATTTTTCGAAACCCAAAATGTATTTTTTCCCTATTTTTTAGGGTTTTTTCACCCTTTTCTTGTATTTTCCCTTATTTTTCTGCATTATTTAATTACTGAAAATTCAAAACAGGTTATGGGCTGTGGCCCTTAGTTCCTTCTTGCAGAAAAATGAAAGTTTAGTTGGTGTTCCTATTCACTTTCCCATTTTTATGCCAAAAAACCATCATTTTCCCTTGATTTTTCATGTTTTACGTGTTTTAATGTATTATTTTGAACCACAAGATGCATATCTTTCTGATTTTCTGATTATGACCAGCAAGAACTCATAGAAAACAGCAACATGAACAATTTTTAGCCCATGTGAACAACATTTCATCAATCCAAAGCCATAAAATCTCAAATTTCCTTTGAAAATTTTGAATTACCGCTTATTTGCGTGTTTCGGGTTTCATGTCCATGGCTGCAAATCTGAAAATCAGCAGCACTTCATGTCCAGCACAATCACCAATCACCATTTCCAGCCCGTGGAGCAATCCGATCCATGCCGGACAAGCCTCCACCATTCTTTCTTTTTCCTTCTTCTTCCCACATGAACTTGCCTTTAGAAGAGAGAGAGGGAGGAGAGAGAAAGACTGATTTTCTCTCTCCCTCTACAGGCTGCCATTGAATGCGTGGAGCGGAGCGATACGGAGCGTAGAAAGGATGTAGTGGCCTGCAGTGCTTGATTTCCTGGCTTGCTTTGCAGCCATCAGCTCGATTTGGGGAGGGGGGGGGCGCGTTTTTTCGGCGGCTGAAAACAGCCGCCGCCCCCCCTCCATCACGTTTTTTTTGAGGGGGGGTGCCAAAGGTCACCCCCCTCTATCCACACCTTTTGATATTTCCAACTTTGGCCCCCTTTTTGGGCACCCCGGCCAGTTTTTGGGCTACTTCCTCATATGGACTCCGATTGACGTGCTGTAAATTTTTGGGCGTCCCTCTCGGCATCTCGGACAGGCCTGCAACTCCCACATCCTGTCCTGACTGACAGAAAAATTACTAAAAATCCGGACGGGTCACTTGGACGCCCGTCGACTGCTTATGCTTAAAATCGTCCTAGATCGAGCCGCCGCCTTTGACGGTGAATATTTTTCCCTTGATGTTCATAATTTTTAGCTATTTTTAAGCACTTCCCGTCACCTAAATTCCGCTCTCATTGGCGACCACGGGATAGGGCGACTCAGCCCGTCGAATCCACGAACATATCTGCACATAAACAACCAAAGAAGCATCAAACTGATACAAAACAATTATATAATAAAACTCAGCACAATGCTCCCCCTCCCCCAGGACAGAACCAAGGCATGATATCCACAAGGAGTAGGCCTAGCATCATCTAATAGAAGATCCGAAGTGAGTCACGAACCAGCTGCTCCAACACAGCCAAACTAAAAAAAACCAATCAAAGAGGTTGCCCTAAGTGGTAGTCTGCACTACTTACCAACTAAAGACAACACAACTAGGAGCTCCTACAAGGCGAGGACTCCTATAGCCTGATCAAGGAATATTTTCTTTCAGTACATGTCTTCTTTTAGGGTTTGTATTGGATGAACATACTTGGGCATGTAAAAAGGAGGGAGCTGAGCGTAGTGACCCAAGGAGAACAGGGCATTGGCCTCAGGACCTGTCTCGGCACCCAAGAACCTACCAAGCCCTCGCAAGGCGACACTTAATCCTTTTCTAACGCTTACTTTTATTTTCGCTCCAACCTTCCTTGTTTTGGTATTATATTTGGCAAGAAGCCACCCCTAGGAAGACAAGGTATCGGCCCCGGGTTTGATTCGTCCTCAGGAACCTACCAGGCCTTCGCAAGGCAATGATCAACTGCTTATATATTTTCATTTCTTTTCTTTTCTTTTCTTTTCTTTGAGAGGGGTAGAATCCCTTTTTACACACCTTCGTATTTATATTCATCTTTTAGGATGTACAAAGTTTCTGGGCATCATCTTTATTATCTTCTGGTAGGCTTCCCTAACTGCCTCACTACTAACAAGAACTCCTAGAACGGCTGCCTAGCAGGCTAGCAGAACAGGGCCACTAGGACGTCCTTCCATAACAAGTCTTTCGATACCTGACAATGTCTTTACAGGAGGTAGTGACTACTCTGACCTCCCGCAAACTTACTTAGCCTAAACCTGGGACTTCATGCCTTGGTTGCCGGTCCCCAACAAAAATGTATCCCCTCGACAAGCACAAATACACATATAACAGGAAAGAAAGGTACTCGTAAAGGAGAGGTATCACTTGCATTGGCCACAAGAAGCTTCCATCGCAGCAAAGGCTCCTCCAGGCTCCACCAAAGTCCACAAACCACGGAATCTGTTCAGCACAACACTTAAAACAAAAACCCGATTAAACGCACCCGCACTAGACAGGGAAATGGCCCTCTTGGCCTAATGAAATCGGACATGACTTTGCTACAAAACTGAATCGGCCCTCTTGGCCTAATGAAACAAAACATGACTATGCATAACATCCACCTGGAAACAACCATGATAGACATCAAAGCATACCATTCCCAGGGGAACAGGGCTTGTAGCCCTAAACTAGGTGCATTAAATTATGACCTATCCCTCCTGCGTATATCGCAAGAGGTGTTCGCATCACATGTCGTCGAATCAGTCTATGGGTCCAAGATAATAAAAGGCAGATGAGTCTCGCTTACCCTCTGCATCACCCAGATCAACCATCGTCTGCCAAAGAGGGCATGTTCAGAAAGCATACTCCACAAACGACTAGGTCCTGTCTCACCATCAATAGATATATCGGGACAAGGGCCACAATTAAAGAAAAGGTCTTCTTCATACGCAAAATTAGCCAAAGATTCGGCAAACTGATTCCAATGCCGTGGAATCAGCTGAAAAGACACTCTATCGAGTTCGTCTAGCAGGGCTATGGCAGTATGATGGTACATACAAAGGATGGGGTTTCGTACCATGTACGTCCCATTGAGTTGATTTAAAACCAACTGAGAGTCCCCTTTCACCAACAACTGGCGGATACCACCCTTCTTTGCAATATTCAAACCCATAATCAGGGCTTTGTATTCTGCCATATTATTGGTAAAATTCGCCCCGAGATAAGCAGCTAAGTTCATGACAATGCGTCGTCGGGGGTCTCGGATGACAACTCCTACACTTCCTTTTCTGCATGCACCCCTGGACAACCCATCAAAGTACAAGGTGTACGTCCATAAAGGGTTTACATATCCCGCCATCTTGAACTCTACTCATAATTATGGTAATCGAAATTCAGCATATTCAACGGGTGGACTGTAGGCTCCATCCCTCCATCATCATTGAATTTAACAGGGATGCTCGTCAAAATTTGTAGGCAGTGATGGCAGAAGATCTTGACCTCCCAAATAAATGTCCCGCCTTCTTGCTCAGTCACCTTATATCCTTTGCTCCACCAAATGAGCTTTCCCTGATGATACCTCTGTTCTAAATATGGGTGTTCTAAATAAGGGATCAGACGACCCATCAACCTCTATCACGATTTTCTTGCAGATGCTTGATCAATCTCTCCTAGACCTGCAAGGCAGTCATAGCATTAGTGCAATCAGAAATAATAAGGTTTAATCTTATTAAGATTAACCTTATTTTTAAATTCTACCCCCTCAAGGTCAGCTAACAAAACTGTGGATTTATTCTTTCCTATTCTAACGATCCTATAGGGCCCATCCCATTTGGGCTCTAGCTTGCCTGGAAATAATTCACGTCGTGCATCATAATACAGAACAAGCTGTCCTTTCTTGAAGGTGTATTTCTTGGCTTTGAGGTCGTGTAGCTGCTTCATTCGGCGCTTCGCCACTTCTTGGTGCAATAATCTCTGCAACTTAAGCTCATCTAAATGTACCAGTGTCATCAAGCGTTCAAAAAGTGCGTCTTCATCGCTCAAAGAATGATTGATGGCAAACCGAATAGTCGGCAACTCAATTTCTAAAGGCAAGACACACTCCTCCCCATATACTAACTTGAACCGGGTATGGCCAGTGGCTCGTTTGAAGGTCGTATTATAGGCCCACACTGCCACGTATAACTTTTTATCCCAATCCCGTTTCTTTTCCGACACAATTTTGGACAAGATGCCCACAAGCTGCTTGTTGGTGCTTTCAACTTGCCCATTGGCTTGCGGATTATATGGGGTTGTCTTGTTATGCTTGATTTGCCACATCTCTGTCAAACCTTTAATCACCTTATTCAGAAAATGGGTTCCGCGGTCCGACACTAATTCTTTCGGCGGACCAAACCGGCATATTATTTGCTCTAAAAGGAAACTAGCAGTTTCTTTAGCATCATCTTTCCTTGTTGCACGTGCTTCTGATCACTTTGTGAAGTAGTCAGTTGCTACAATGATGTACCGCTTTTGCGTAGTCGACGACGGAGTAATAGGTCCCACAAAGTCTATTCCCCACTTCTCAAATGGAAGTATCGCCATAATAGGGGTGAGTGGTCGTTTCCTATTTTCTCGACTATCATGTCGTTGACAAATATTGCATCTCTTAACATACGCAAACGCATCCTGGAAGATGGCAGGCCACCAATAACCTGCTCTTAAAGCCTTTTGTGCTGTAAGCCGTCCAGCAAAATGGCCACCGCAAGCAGAATCATGGCACTCTTCCAAAATGAATGGCACCTCGTCAGGCATCACACACCGGCGATAGATATCATCAACCCCTTGCCGATATAATGTACCTGCGATCAAAGTAAACTTTAACGCTTGCTGCTTAATTTTCCTTTTCTCAGCTTTAGATAATTCGAATCCAGCCTCTCCCGTCGATAAATAATGCGTTATTGCAGCATACTAGGAGGGAATAGATGCCCTATCTATTTTAAATAACATCTCCATGTCACTACCTTCAGCCACAGATTCTTTTGGCTCCCCAAAGTCCACAAGACATTCCCCGATGCCTTGCAACCTTGGTGGCTTACTACGGATTTCATAATCAAATTCCTGCAAAGTGATCAACCACTTTGCTAGACGATCAGGCGGCTGTAGCTTATTCATCAATAGCCGAAGCCCCTCCGCCTTCGTATAAAGCACGACTTTCTCATAGAGAATATAATGCCTGAATTTCTTGGTCCCAAAGACCATCGCTAGACACAATTTCTCCATGTAAGTATAGTTGATTTCGGATACCCCCAGCTTCCGACTAGCAAAAGCAATCGGGTGGTACCACTTCTCTTCCCAAATTTGGGCTAAACAACAGCTGATACTATACATGGTGGCTGCCGAAAATATATAGAACACCTCACCTCTTTTAGGTGCTTTTAAAACGGGCGCTCTTGCTAGCTCCTGTTTCACATCCTCGAATGCTACCTTACAAGGGTCACCCCATACAAACGAACAGCTAAAGGACAATAAATTTGTAAGCGGCAACGTTCTTTCTGCTAAGGTGTTGATGAATCTACGGTAGTAACCAACCGAAGACAGAAAGCTATGAACTTCCTTCGGAGTGCGTGGTGGACCCATGGCAACTATAACTTTAACCTTCTCGGGGTCTGTTGCAATTCCTACCGAACTGACCACATGACCCAGCAACAGCCCATAAGGCACTCCAAAAACACACTTCCGCGGGTTTAGGGCGATGCAGAATTGTCTACAGCGCTCGAAGCATTTTCTTAAAATGATCAACTGCCTCACTCTCACGGTGGCGGCCCCTAAGTCATCAATAAACACCTTCAACTCTTCAGGGGATATGTCACCGAATGTCTTATCTGCTGTTCGTTGCCACGAACCAGGCGCATTGCATAAACCAAAGGCCATCACATGGTACGCAAAAGTACCAAATACAGTGATAAAAGTTGTTTTCAACTTATCCTCTTCTGCAATTGCCATTTGGTTGTATCCTGCAAAGAAATCCATAAACGAATATATCTCCCTACTCGCTAATTGATCCAAAATCTGGTCAATAAATGGCAACGGGTAGTAGTCCTTAACTGCCTGCTTATTCAGCTCCCTAAAGTCTACACATAAACGGATTTGATTATTCTTCTTCTTTCTAATCACAACTGGCGAACACCATTCCGTGTGTTGCACAGGAAAAATCAAACCCGCTTTTCGAAGCTTCTGTAACTCTTCAAACAGGCCGTCCCTCAATTCGAAAGGCATACGCCTTACTTTCAGCCGTACAGGACGACTGCCCTCCTTCAACGGAATTGTATGAACAGCAAGACTAGGAGGGATGCCTCTCAACTCATCATAACTCCAGGCAAAGATATCACGGAATTCCTGGATCAAGGCCACATAGTCCTCCCTTTCTGCTGAGCTGAGCATAGAACCTAATTTGATTGGCCGCGAATCATCAGGCATACCAAGGTCTAGCTCGATAACATCTGCATCTCTTATACGATCTTGGCCCTCTATCGGCTCATTCAAAGTGATCTGATAGATGTCTTCCGTGGTGGACCCCTCTTTGGACTCATCACTCGATGATGTCTCACTGGGAGATAAATCTTCTAATGTCTCCAATTCTGTAGAAGATAGAGGAGCTCTCTCACTCTGCGGGGACTCAGGATAAGCATCAACTACCACACGCTGGGCACCTCTGCCGAATATCAGTCGATCGGCAGGTATATCTACTTGGCAATCCGCTTGCAAGATCCAAGGTCGTCCGAGTAATACTTGGTAACTTGGACGGCCTGCAAAACGAATCACCCTAAAGTCCAATAGGCATTCTACATTTGCAACAGTGACATGGACCTTAGTAATGCAGCCTTCCGACTGTCTCAAACTATCATCTGCCATTCTGAGAATTGTGGAGGTATCTTTCTGGATCGCAAGACCCAACCTTTCCATCAGTTCAGAACTCATAATGTTGACCGATGATCCCGTGTCGACAATGGCATAATCTACTAATATCCCATCGACATAGGCTGCAACCCTTGGGCAATGCTTCTCAGCATGCTCGAACCAGTCATCACCAACTCGCGCAATACCCAAAGGTTCTACGATATACCCAGTACGTAGAATCTTTCTAAATTCCTTACGTACCCCTGGGGAAAGCTTAATAAGCTGTAAAAGATTCACATCCGGCTTGACTTTGCAAAGAGAGCTCGCCAAATCGAATTCATGATAGTTTGATAGAGCTCGCTTTTCACGCCAAACCATCCGCTCTTTAGGTCGCTGAACCGGCTTTATTGCCTCTTTCTTAACTTTCACCTTCTTCTTTGGTGGTTCCTTATCGGCTTTACTTTCTACGGGCTTCGAAGGTCCCCCTTCCATGGCAGGATCCAAAACTTGCGTCCCTTTGTCGCCTTGTTTAGGGTTTCCATCGACAGGCTTATCCTTGTCGGCCTCTCGACCCTTTTGACCTCTTGTAAGGACAGCTCGCAGATTAGAGGTTTCAGCATCATTAACGCGTACAGCCTCAATCAAACTAACCCCACTACCACTTGGTAGCTCCTCTACTGTAGTCTTTGGTCGTTGAAGTATTTGTTTAGGCCCGTCTTCTCGCTGGGAATCATTTCCTTGCGCACGATGATTAACTGGCCTTGGTTGCCGACTTCCTCGCTGGAGAGAACTGATCTTACTCCAGCAAGTAGCTGCTAAATGGCCGGATTTTCCACAAATGTCGCACTTAACATTTGGGCAATTTCTTGGATAGTGCTGCCCGCCACACCATTTGCAACTAAACCTCGAAGGTGCACCCTCCTCTGGGTATCTACTTCCTATTAAATTTTGTTGTTTTTTAAGGAAGTTGACGTCAACAGCTATTTGTCGATACTGCTCTGTAATCATGTCGGTATAATGCTTCATCATGTCCTTAACCTCGCCAAGAACATTGGAAGCACTCGACTCATAGCCTTGGTCATTACCATGTCGTTCCATCAGCCTAACAATTCGATTAGGCACTGGTTGTTGAGCCACAGGCATGGTATTAGAATTAACCGCCTGGCCTCCACCATTTGGAGCCATTTGACTGCCCGTAGGCATCGACATGCTAGGGGGAGCTCGTAATAAAGGGACATTCTGTATCATGTTCCCTCTCCCATTAGGGTTAGCCTTCGCTATCCCTTGACCACTACTGCCATTGGCCATTGCCACATTATTTCCCAATACTAAACCCATGTTTGAATTGCCTCGAGAAGCATAGGTTGCTTGTAGTCAGGATTCCACCTCTTGTGCTCGTGTAATGGCAGTATCTATATCCCCCAAGGGGACACTACTCAACTGCAATTGGATATTAAAGTCCAAACCATGTAGAAAATATTGCAATTGGGCAGCTGCGGGGATAGGAATAGAGGTGTCCAACTTACGGAAAACCTCTTTTATCTTCTTTGCATAAGCACGAATATCCTCGTGTGGTTCTTGGTGGGTCACGTTGAGTACACGCAACCAATATTGCCCACCCCTTTCAGGGGCAAACTCCCTTCGAAAAGCTCCATAAAATGAATCAATATTCAATATGGTTCCGGCTTCTAAACCATGATACCATATAGCGGCTCTTCCTTTGAGAGTCATATTGAAGAACATCATTAAATGTCCTTCTTCTTGAATGCGACAATTAAACATCAGCTTTTGAAACTCCCTAATGTGGAGTTCCCCATCTTCCTCAACTAACCCATTAAAAATGGGTAGCGGGTAACCTAGAGCCGGCAAATCCGTCGTTCCTGCTGGAATTGCAATAGGCTGCGCCATGACAAGGATTGGATTTGCACTAGGAATAGGGGACGGTGGGGTTACACCTCCCGTACTTGACGTGGACTGGCTTATAGAAGGAAGGGGAGCACTAGAGCTTCCACCTTCTCCTAACTTACTGCTTGTGGCCCCAAGACCACTAGATCCACTCCCTCGTAAGGGTTCAGCGCCGCTACGCTTAGGAGAATATCTCCTAAAAATTTCAACACGTCGCCTAGCTCTTTCGTCTCTTTCTTGCTTTTGGATTTCTGCTAGACGATGCTTATCAATAAATAACGGATCAATCTCAGTATCCTTTGGCATAAACTGCTAGTTGGTCCTTAAACAACTAGGATTCGAGAACCGCCACTTTTAAGCGGCTCCCGGCAGACGCACCACTGATGGACCTAAAAACGGGCCGGCACTGGCTCATGCACTAGCCGGGCCTCGTCACTACGCACAAGACAACCCCTCGGCCTCGCGGCCAGGAGCGTCTATCAAAATCTCTGCCTTCCTAAACATTGCGTTTGTAATATGTTGTAGTCCAACTGATACTAACCCAATATTACTCCTCAGAGGGAGTCCCTTTCACATAGCCAAATAGGCTCGAATCACATACACATGGGGTTCCTCCTACGGCTGAATGCCGTCAACCCTCTGCGACTCTCCTACACCTTGGGGATTGGCCCCTCAATGCATCGCTCAACATTTAGACATTTCGCACAAAAGTCGCTCAAGGTACCAAATAAGCGTGTCCAGGAATGTACCATTGTCCTTACTTCTCTTTCCCCTAGACCCCACGACTAGCCTACAACATGGGTACCTCACTGCCTCTCATCGTAGGTCAGGTTCCAATAAACCAATTGCAATGCATGTCCAGGAGCTGGTCACTGATATTTTCTAAATTCTTTTCATGCTCTATGCATTTGGTGGATGCCTAGTGCTCAAACATTTGGCAAAACAGTATCGTGCACAAGTGCAAAAACATTCTTTTAATGATTTCCAACTACCGTTCGTGCTTCGTTGCATGGGCCTAGCACCGAGGTGATCCTCGTGCTACTAAGCTCTTAATTTTAATTATCATCCGTCCGAAATGCTGAACATAAGATGCATATCTTTCTGATTTTCTGATTATGCCAGCAAGAACTCATAGAAAACAACAACATGAACAATTTTTAGCCCACATGAACAACATTTCATCAATCCAAAGCCATAAAATCTCAAATTTCCTTTGAAAATTTTGAATTACCGCTTATTTGTGTGTTTCGGGTTTCATGTCCATGGCTGCAAATCTGAAAATTAGCAGCACTTCATGTCCAGCACAATCACCAATCACCATTTCTAGCCCGTGGAGCAATCCGATCCATGCCGGACAAGCCTCCACCATTCTTTCTTCTTCCTTCTTCTTCCCACATGAACTTGCCTTTAGAAGAGAGAGAGGGAGGAGAGAGAAATACTGATTTTCTCTCTCCCTCTACAAGCTGCCATTGAATGCGTGGAGCGGAGCGATACGGAGCGTAGAAAGGATGTAGTGGCCTGCAGTGCTTGATTTCCTGGCTTGCTTTGCAGCCATCAACTCGATTTGGGGGGGGGGGCGCGTTTTTTTCGGCGGCTGAAAACAGCCGCCGCCCCCCCTCCATCACGTTTTTTTTGAGGGGGGGTGCCAAAGGTCACCCCCCTCTATCCACACCTTTTGATATTTCCAACTTTGGCCCCCTTTTTGGGCACCCCGGCCAGTTTTTGGACTACTTCCTCCTACGGACTCCGATTGACGTGCTGTAAATTTTTGGGCGTCCCTCTCGGCATCGCGGACAGGCCTGCAGCTCCCACATCCTGTCCTGACTTACAGAAAAATTACTAAAAATCCGGACGGGTCACTTGGGCGCCCGTGGACTGCTTATTCTTAAAATCGTCCTAGATCGAGCCGCCGCCTTTGACGGTGAATATTTTTCCCTTGATATTCATAATTTTTAGCTATTTTTAAGCACTTCCCGTCACCTAAATTCCGCTCTCATTGGCGACCACGGGATAGGGCGACTCAGCCCGTCAAATCCACGAACATATCTGCACATAAACAACCAAAGAAGCATCAAACTGATACAAAACAATTATATAATAAAACTCAGCACAATGCTCCCCCTCCCCCAGGACAGAACCAAGGCATGACATCCACAAGGAGTAGGCCTAGCATCATCTAATAGAAGATCCGAAGTGAGTCACGAACCAGCTGCTCCAACACAGCCAAACTAAAAAAAACCTATCAAAGAGGTTGCCCTAAGTGGTAGTCTGCACTACTTACCAACTAAAGACAACACAACTAGGAGCTCCTACAAGGCGAGGACTCCTATAGCCTGATCAAGGAATATTTTCTTTCAGTAC
Source organism: Lygodium microphyllum (assembly GCF_053477565.2). Classification (NCBI taxonomy): domain Eukaryota; kingdom Viridiplantae; phylum Streptophyta; class Polypodiopsida; order Schizaeales; family Lygodiaceae; genus Lygodium; species Lygodium microphyllum. The sequence goes on from NC_141138.1 coordinate 65,638,903, forward strand.
ATGTCTTCTTTTAGGGTTTGTATTGGATGAACATACTTGGGCATGTAAAAAGGAGGGAGCTGAGTGTAGTGACCCAAGGAGAATAGGGCATCGGCCTCAGGACCTGTCTCGCTACCCAAGAACCTACCAAGCCCTCGCAAGGCGACACTTAATCCTTTTCTAACGCTTACTTTTATTTTCGCTCCAACCTTCCTTGTTTTGGTATTATATTTGGCAAGAAGCCACCCCTAGGAAGACAAGGTATCGGCCCCGGGTCTGATTCGTCCTCAGGAACCTACCAGGCCTTCGCAAGGCAATGATCAACTGCTTATATATTTTCATTTCTTTTCTTTTCTTTTCTTTTCTTTGAGAGGGGTAGAACCCCTTTTTACACTCCTTCGTATTTATATTCATCTTTTAGGATGTACAAAGTTTCTAGGCATCATCTTTATTATCTTCTGGTAGGCTTCCCTAACTGCCTCACTACTAACAAGAACTCCTAGAACGGCTGCCTAGCAGGCTAGCAGAACAGGGCCACTAGGACGTCCTTCCATAACAAGTCTTTCGGTACCTGACAATGTCTTTACAGGAGGTAGTGACTACTCCGACCTCCCACAAACTTACTTAGCCTAAACCTGGGACTTCATGCCTTGGTTGCCGGTCCCCAACAAAAATGTATCCCCTCGACAAGCACAAATACACATATAACAGGAAAGAAAGGTACTCGTAAAGGAGAGGTATCACTTGGATTGGCCACAAGAAGCTTCCATCGCAGCAAAGGCTCCTCCAGGCTCCACCAAAGTCCACAAACCACGGAATCTGTTCAGCACAACACTTAAAACAAAAACTCGATTAAACGCACCCGCACTAGACAGGGAAATGGCCCTCTTGGCCTAATGAAATCGGACATGACTTTGCTACAAAACTGAATCGGCCCTCTTGGCCTAATGAAACAAAACATGACTATGCATAACATCCACCTGGAAACAACCATGATAGACATCAAAGCATACCATTCCCAGGGGAACAGGGCTTGTAGCCCTAAACTAGGTGCATTAAATTATGACCTATCCCTCCTGCGTATATCGCAAGAGGTGTTCGCATCACATGTCGTCGAATCAGTCTATGGGTCCAAGATAATAAAAGGCAGATGAGTCTCGCTTACCCTCTGCATCACCCAGATCAACCATCGTCTACCAAAGAGGGCATGTTCAGAAAGCATACCCCACAAACGACTAGGTCCTGTCTCACCATCAATAGATATATCGGGACAAGGGCCACAATTAAAGAAAAGGTCTTCTTCATACGCAAAATTGGCCAAAGATTCGGCAAACTGATTCCAATGCCGTGGAATCAGCTGAAAAGACACTCTATCGAATTCGTCTAGCAGGGCTATGGCAGTATGATGGTACATACAAAGGATGGGGTTTCGTACCATGTACGTCCCATTGAGTTGATTTAAAACCAACTGAGAGTCCCCTTTCACCAACAACTGGCGGATACCACCCTTCTTTGCAATATTCAAATCCATAATCAGGGCTTTGTATTCTGCCATATTATTGGTAAAATTCGCCCCGAGATAAGCAGCTAACTTCATGACAATGCGTCGTCGGGGGTCTCGGATGACAACTCCTACACTTCCTTTTCTGCATGCACCCCTGGACGCCCCATCAAAGTACAAGGTGTACGTCCATAAAGGGTTTACATATCCCGCCATCTTGAACTCTACTCGTAATTATGGTAATCGAAATTCAGCATATTCAACGGGTGGACTGTAGGCTCCATCCCTCCATCATCATTGAATTTAACAGGGATGCTCGTCAAAATTTGTAGGCAATGATGGTAGAAGACCTTGACCTCCCAAATATATGTCCCGCCTTCTTGCTCAGTCACCTTATATCCTTTGCTCCACCAAATGAGCTTTCCCTGATGATACCTCTGTTCTAAATATGGGTGTTCTAAATAAGGGATCAAACGACCCATCAACCTCTATCACGATTTTCTTGCAGATGCTTGATCGATCTCTCCTAGACCTGCAAGGCAGTCATAGCATTAGTACAATCAGAAATAATAAGGTTTAATCTTATTAAGATTAACCTTATTTTTAAATTCTACCCCCTCAAGGTCAGCTAACAAAACTGTGGATTTATTATTTCCTATTCTAACGATCCTATAGGGCCCATCCCATTTGGGCTCTAGCTTGCCTGGAAATAATTCACGTCGTGCATCATAATACAGAACAAGCTGTCCTTTCTTGAAGGTGTATTTCTTGGCTTTGAGGTCATGTAGCTGCTTCATTCGGCGCTTCGCCACTTCTTGGTGCAATAAGCTCTGCAACTTAAGCTCATCTAAATGTGCCAGTGTCGTCAAGCGTTCAAAAAGTGCGTCTTCATCGCTCAAAGAATGATTGATGGCAAACCGAATAGTCGGCAGCTCAATTTCTAAAGGCAAGACACACTCCTCCCCATATACTAACTTGAACGGGGTATGGCTCGTTTGAAGGTCGTATTATAGGCCCACACTGCCATGTATAACTTTTTATCCCAATCCCGTTTCTTTTCCGACACAATTTTGGACAAGATGCCCACAAGCTGCTTGTTGGTGCTTTCAACTTGCCCATTGGCTTGCGGATTATATAGGGTTGTCTTGTTATGCTTGATTTGCCACATCTCTGTCAAACCTTTAATCACCTTATTCAGGAAATGGGTTCCTCGGTCCGACACTAATTCTTTCGGCGGACCAAACCGGCATATTATCTGCTCTAAAAGGAAACTAGCAGTTTCTTTAGCATCATCTTTCCTTGTTGCACGTGCTTCTGACCACTTTGTGAAGTAGTCAGTTGCTACAATGATGTACCGCTTTTGCGTAGTCGACGACGGAGTAATAGGTCCCACAAAGTCTATTCCCCACTTCTCAAATGGAAGTATCGCCATAATAGGGGTGAGTGGTCGTTTCCTATTTTCTCGACTATCATGTCGTTGAAAAATATCGCATCTCTTAACATACGCAAACGCATCCTAGAAGATGGCAGGCCACCAATAACCTGCTCTTAAAGCCTTTTGTGCTGTAAGCCGTCCAGCAAAATGGCCACCGCAAGGAGAATCATGGCACTCTTCCAAAATGAATGGCACCTCGTCAGGCATCACACACCGGCGATAGATATCATCACTTCCCGATATAATGTACTTGCAATCAAAGCAAACTTTGACGCTTGCTGCTTAATTTTCCTTTTCTCAGCTTTAGATAATTCGGATCCAGCCTCTCCCGTCGATAAATAATGCGTTATTGCAGCATACCAGGAGGGAATAGATGCCCTATCTATTTTAAATAACATCTCCATGTCACTACCTTCAGCCACAGATTCTTTTGGCTCCCCAAAGTCCACAAGACATTCCACGATGCCTTGCAACCTTGGTGGCTTACTACGGATTTCATAATCAAATTCCTGCAAAGTGATCAACCACTTTGCTAGACGATCAGGCGGCTGTAGCTTATTCATCAATAGCCGAAGCCCCTCCGCCTTCGTATAAAGCACGACTTTCTCATAGAGAATATAATGCCTGAATTTCTTGGTCCCAAAGACCATCGCTAGACACAATTTCTCCATGTAAGTATAGTTGATTTCGGATACCCCCAGCTTCTGACTCTAGCAAAAGCAATCGAGTGGTACCACTTATCTTCCCAAATTTGGGCTAAACAGAGCTGATACTATACATGGTGGCTGCCGAAAATATATAGAACACCTCACCTCTTTTAGGTGCTTTTAAAACGGGCGCTCTTGCTAGCTCCTGTTTCACATCCTCGAATGCTACCTTACAAGGGTCACCCCATACAAACGAACAGCTAAAGGACAATAAATTTGTAAGCGGCAACGTTCTTTCTACTAAGGCGTTGATGAATCTACGGTAGTAACCAACCGAAGACAGAAATATATGAACTTCCTTCGGAGTGCGTGGTGGACCCATGGCAACTATAACTTTAACCTTCTCGGGGTCTGTCGCAATTCCTACCGAACTGACCACATGACCCAGCAACAGCCCATAAGGCACTCCAAAAACACACTTCCGCGGGTTTAGGGCGATGCAGAATTGTCTACAGCGCTCGAAGCATTTTGTTAAAATTATCAACTACCTCACTCTCACGGTGGCGGCCCCTAAGTCATCAATAAACACCTTCAACTCTTCAGGGGATATGTCGCCCAATGTCTTATTTGCTGTTCGTTGCCACGAACCAGGCGCATTGCATAAACCAAAGGCCATCACATGGTACGCAAAAGTACCAAATACAGTGATAAAAGTTGTTTTCAACTTATCCTCTTCTGCAATTGCCATTTGGTTGTATCCTGCAAAGCAATCCATAAACGAATATATCTCCCTACCCGCTAATTGATCCAAAATCTGGTCAATAAATGGCAACGGGTAGTAGTCCTTAACTGTCTGCTTATTCAGCTCCCTAAAGTCTACACATAAACGGATTTGATTATTCTTCTTCTTTCTAATCACAACTGGCGAACACCATTCCGTGTGTTGCACAGGAAAAATCAAACCCGCTTTTCGAAGCTTCTGTAACTCTTTAAACAGGCCGTCCCTCAATTCGAAAGGCATACGCCTTACTTTCAGCCGTACAGGACGACTGCCCTCCTTCAACGGAATTGTATGAACAGCAAGACTAGGAGGGATGCCTCTCAACTCATCATAACTCCAGGCAAAGATATCACGGAATTCCTGGATCAAGGCCACATAGTCCTCCCTTTCTGCTAAGCTGAGCATAGAACCTAATTTGATTGGCCGCGAATCATCAGGCGTACCAAGGTCTAGCTCGATAACATCTGCATCTCTTATACGATCTTGGCCCTCTATCGGCTCATTCAAAGTGATCTGATAGATGTCTTCCGTGGTGGACCCCTCTTTGGACTCATCACTCGATGATGTCTCACTGGCAGATAAATCTTCTAATGTCTCCAATTCTGTAGAAGATAGAGGAGCTCTCTCACTCTGCGGGGACTCAGGATAAGCATCAACTACCACACGCTGGGCACCTCTGCCGAATATCAGTCGATCGGCAGGTATATCTACTTGGCAATCCGCTTGCAAGATCCAAGGTCGTCCGAGTAATACTTGGTAACTTGGACGGCCTGCAAAACGAATCACCCTAAAGTCCAATAGGCATTCTACATTTGCAACAGTGAAATGGACCTTAGTAATGCAGCCTTCCGGCTGTCTCAAACTATCATCTGCCATTCTGAGAATTGTGGAGGTATCTTTCTGGATCGCAAGACCCAACCTTTCCATCAGTTCAGAACTCATAATGTTGACCGATGATCCCGTGTCGACAATGGCATAATCTACTAATATCCCATCGACATAGGCTGCAACCCTTGGGCAATGCTTCTCAGCATGCTCGAACCAGTCATCACCAACTCGCGCAATACCCAAAGGTTCTACGATATACCCAGTACGTAGAATCTTTCTAAATTCCTTACGTACCCCTGGGGAAAGCTTAATAAGCTGTAAAAGATTCACATCCGGCTTGACTTCGTAAAGAGAGCTCGCCAAATCGAATTCATGATAGTTTGATAGAGCTCGCTTTTCACGCCAAACCATCCGCTCTTTAGGTCGCTGAACCGGCTTTATTGCCTCTTTCTTAACTTTCACCTTCTTCTTTGGTGGTTCCTTATCAGCTTTACTTTCTAGGGGCTTCAAAGGTCCCCCTTCCATGGCAAGATCCAAAACTTGCGTCCCTTTGTCGCCTTGTTTAGGGTTTCCATCGAGAGGCTTATCCTTGTCGGCCTCTCGACCCTTTTGACCTCTTGTAAGGACAGCTCGCAGATTAGAGGTTTCAGCATCATTAACGCATACAGCCTCAATCAAACTAACCCCACTACCACTTGGTAGCTCCTCTACTGTAGTCTTTGGTCGTTGAAGTATTTGTTTAGGCCCGTCTTCTTGCTGGGAATCATTTCCTTGTGCACGATGATTAACTGGCCCTGGTTGCCGACTTCCTTGCTAGAGAGAACTGATCTTACTCCAGCAAGTAGCTGCTAAATGGCCGGATTTTCCACAAATGTCGCACTTAACATTTGGGCAATTTCTTGGATAGTGCTGCCCGCCACACCATTTGCAACTAAACCTCGAAGGTGCACCCTCCTCTGGGTATCTACTTCCTATTAAATTTTGTTGTTTTTTAAGGAAGTTGACGTCAACAGCTATTTGTCGATACTGCTCCGTAATCATGTCGGTATAATGCTTCATCATGTCCTTAACCTCGCCAAGAACATTGGAAGCACTCGACTCATAGCCTTGGTCATTACCATGTCGTTCCATCGGCCTAACAATTCGATTAGGCACTGGTTGTTGAGCCACAGGCATGGTATTAGAATTAATCGCCTGGCCTCCACCATTTGGAGCCATTTGACTGCCCGTAGGCATCGACATGCTAGGGGGAGCTGGTAATAAAGGGACATTCTGTATCATGTTCCGTCTCCCATTAGGGTTAGCCATCGCTATCCCTTGACCACTACTGCCATTGGCCATTGCCACATTATTTCCCAATACTAAACCCATGTTCGAATTGCCTCGAGAAGCATAGGTTGCTTGTAGTCGGGATTCCACCTCTTGTGCTCGTGTAATGGCAGTATCTATATCCCCCAAGGGGACACTACTTAACTGCAATTGGATATTAAAGTCCAAACCATGTAGGAAATATTGCAATTGGGCAGCTGCGGGGATAGGAATAGAGGTGTCCAACTTACGGAAAACCTCTTTTATCTTCTTTGCATAAGCACGAATATCCTCGTGTGGTTCTTGGCGGGTCACGTTGAGTACACGCAACCAATATTGCCCACCCCTTTCAGGGGCAAACTCCCTTCGAAAAGCTCCATAAAATGAATCAATATTCAATATGGTTCCGGCTTCTAAACCATGATACCATATAGCGACTCTTCCTTTGAGAGTCATATTGAAGAACATCATTAAATGTCCCTCTTCTTGAATGCGACAATTAAACATCAGCTTTTGAAACTCCCTAATGTGGAGTTCCGCATCTTCCTCAACTAACCCATTAAAAATGGGTAGCGGGTAACCTAGAGCCGGAAAATCCGTCGTTCCTGCTGGAATTGCAATAGGCTGCGCCATGACAAGGATTGGATTTGCACTAGGAATAGGGGACGGTGGGGTTACACCTCCCGTACTTGACGTGGACTGGCTTATAGAAGGAAGGGGAGCACTAGAGCTTCCACCTTCTCCTAACTTACTGCTTGTGGCCCAAGACCACTAGATCCACTCCCTCGTAAGGGTTCAGCACCGCTACGCTTAGGAGAATATCTCCTAAAAATTTCAGCACGTCGCCTAGCTCTTTCGTCTCTTTCTTGCTTTTGGATTTCTGCTAGACGATGCTTATCAATAAATAACGGATCAATCTCAGTATCCTTTGGCATAAACTGCTAGTTGGTCCCTAAACAACCAGGATTCGAGAACCGCCACTTTTAAGCGGCTCCCGGCAGACGTACCACTGATGGACCTAAAAACGGGCCGGCACTGGCTCATGCACTAGCCGGGCCTCGTCACTACGCACAAGACAACGCCTCGGCCTCGCGGCCAGGAGCGTCTATCAAAATCTCTGCCTTTCTAAACATTGCGTTTGTAATACGTTGTAGTCCAACTGATCCTAACCCAATATTACTCCTCAGAGGGAGTCCCTTTCACATAGTCAAATAGGCTCGAATCACATACACATGGGGTTCCTCCTACGGCTGAATGCCGTCAACCCTCTGCGACTCTCCTACACCTTGGGGATTGGCCCCTCGATGCGTCGCTCAACATTTAGACATTTCGCACAAAAGTCGCTCAAGGTACCAAATAAGCGTGTCGAGGAATGTACCATTGTCCTTACTTCTCTTTCCCCTAGACCCCACGACTAGCCTACAACATGGGTACCTCACTACCTCTCATCGTAGGTCAGGTTCCAATAAACCAATTGCAATGCATGTCCAGGAGCTGGTCACTGATATTTTCTAAATTCTTTTCATGCTCTATGCATTTGGTGGATGCCTAGTGCTCAAACATTTAGGAAAACAGTATCGTGCACAAGTGCAAAAATATTCTTTTAATGATTTCCAACTACCGTTCGTGCTTCGTTGCATGGGCCTAGCACCGAGGTGATCCTCGTGCTACTAAGCTCTTAATTTTAATTATCATCCGTCCTAAATGCTATGCATAGAAATCAGCAACTTTCCCATCATCTCACACGGCATTTAGACATATTTCAACTCCTCTACCCTTCCCCGTTTAAATATTGCATCGTTGGATAGATTTATAGGGTATTTTACCATCATTTTATGTGGAAAAAACGGAAAAAGACACACTAGAACAAGAAGGTGGGGTTGAACTGAGGCAAATCCTCATGCTTCAGTCCCCACAAACATTCACAAACATTGCTCTTATTTATCCTTATTTTTCGAAACCCAAAATGTATTTTTTCCCTATTTTTTAGGGTTTTTTCACCCTTTTCTTGTATTTTTCCTTATTTTTCTGCATTATTTAATTACTGAAAATTCAAAACAGGTTATGGGCTGTGGCCCTTAGTTCCTTCTTGCAGAAAAATGAAAGTTTAGTTGGTGTTCCTATTCACTTTCCCATTTTTATGCAAAAAAACCATCATTTTCCCTTGATTTTTCATGTTTTACGTGTTTTAATGTATTATTTTGAACCACAAGATGCATATCTTTCTGATTTTCTGATTATGACCAGCAAGAACTCATAGAAAACAACAACATGAACAATTTTTAGCCCACATGAACAACATTTCATCAATCTAAAGCCATAAAATCTCAAATTTCCTTTGAAAATTTTGAATTACCGCTTATTTGCGTGTTTCGGGTTTCATGTCCATGGCTGCAAATCTGAAAATCAGCAGCACTTCATGTCCAGCACAATCACCAATCACTATTTCCAGCCCGTGGAGCAATCCGATCCATGCCGGACAAGCCTCCACCATTCTTTCTTCTTCCTTCTTCTTCCCACGTGAACTTGCCTTTAGAAGAGAGAGAGGGAGGAGAGAGAAAGACTGATTTTCTCTCTCCCTCTACAGGCTGCCATTGAATGCGTGGAGCGGAGCGATACGGAGCGTAGAAAGGATGTAGTGGCCTGCAGTGCTTGATTTCCTGGCTTGCTTTGCAGCCATCAACTCGATTTGGGGGGGGGGGGGGGGGCGCGTTTTTTTCGGCGGCTGAAAACAGCCGCTGCCCCCCCTCCATCACGTTTTTTTTGAGGGGGGGGGGGTGCCAAAGGTCACCCCCCTCTATCCACACCTTTTGATATTTCCAACTTTGGCCCCCTTTTTGGGCACCCCGGCCAGTTTTTGGGCTACTTCCTCATACGGACTCCGATTGACGTGCTGTAAATTTCTCGGCGTCCCTCTCGGCATCTCGGACAGGCTTGCAGCTCCCACATCCTGTCCTGACTGACAGAAAAATTACTAAAAATCCAGACGGGTCACTTGGGCGCCCGTCGACTGCTTATGCTTAAAATCGTCCTAGATCGAGCCGCCGCCTTTGATGGTGAATATTTTTCGCTTGATATTCATAATTTTTAGCTATTTTTAAGCACTTCCCGTCACCTAAATTCCGCTCTCAATTAGATTAGTTGGACTACTACGAACGAGTGTCGTAACTATTGAGGAAGGCTAGGATAAATCATAGAAACTAGTTATCAATATCACCTATTCAGTACAGCAACTCCTAGGAGTTGGCTTGACAACCTAGTTAAAAGTGGCTTGGTCTTTGGCCAGTCATTGAGAGGTTATTTCAGTTTTGAATTTTCAGGATAGATTTTTCTTGAATCTCAGGACTACACTCTTGAATTGCAGGACAACCACTTGTATTGTTAGGAATTTCAGGACTGCACTATGTTTTTATCAAGAAATTGGTATGTTTACTGTGAGGCATTTTGGGCAATGAAGTGATGTATGTTCTTGTTGCTACATACTTGGGGATATTCCTAACATACTACTGAGTGGATTTTGGAGCTTCCATTGCTTGGCATTACCTATCATTTACTATCATATAGTTATTTGGTTGTGAATCATGGCTTGCAGCAGTGACAATCATCTTATGCATATCAAGAAGCTTGAAGAAGCACACAACTTTGCAATTTGGAAAAATCAATGCTATAATATCTTGTTGTAGAAGAAGCAAGCAAAGCCGATTAAAGTAAAGGAAACAAAACCAGTTGATGCAGAGTAAGATGACTAGGATGAGTTGAATGAGCTTCCACGCTCAATCATTGAGCTATCGCTTTCTGATGCATTGTTGTGTAACATGGAAGGGTTGGAAGCAACTAGAAGAATTGTATGCCCAGAAGAGTGCTGCAAAAAAATTCTATTGGTTGAAAAAACTCATGGCTTTGCATATGAAAGAGGGTACTACAATGTCTACTCACTTTGGTGAGTTTAACTCCATTTTTAGCCAGCTTTCCACTTTGAAGTTCAATATTGATGATGAGTTCGAAGCTATGTTCCTTCTTTGCACTTTGTGCCAGAGAGGTGGGATACCTTCAAGACTGCTATGAGCAATTCTAATGCTATGCTTTTGTATGCTGATATCGAGAGTGCTCTACTCATGGAAGAAATGAATCGGTAGAACAATGCATCAATAAGTCTTCCAATGCTTTGCATACTAGAGGCAAATCATAACAGAAAGGAAAATATGATAGTAAGGGACACAGTAAATCATGTAATAAGGATGTTGAATGCCATCACAGTGGCAAGAAGGAACGTGACTGCTATAAATGAAAGAAAGAGAAAGGGAAGGGCAAGAAGATGAATGACAACAAGGAAGAGAAGAAAGAGAGTTATCTTGCTAAGAAGAGTAGTGTAAAGGTCGAAGAGGTGAATGTAGTTAGCCATGAGAGCGATAGTGGGAATGATGTACTCTTTGTCTCTTCATGTTTCAGTGCACATGCTTTGATAGCCAATATGGATGATGACATGCACACTTGGATTTTGGATTTAGGTGCCTCTTTTCATGTCACCCCTCATCATGAGTGGTTTAGTTGCATGGCCGGTTGGGACACATGAGTCAAATAGAAATGAAAGTAATTTCTCATTCGAGCTACGTGCCTTTTCTTTGTTATGCTGATTTTGAGCACTGTGATCATTGTGTTTATGGTAAGCATGTGTAGACATCTCATAAAAGTCTCTTTCACTGAAATATTTGATTATAGAGTTAGTACATTCCGATGTATATCAGATGCTAAGGTTATCTCTAGGAGCAAAGAAATACTTTGTCACATTTGTCAATGGTGCTACATGAAAGGTATGGGTTTACCCTATCCATAGAAAGGACAAAGTGCTTGATAGGTTTCAAAAATTCTTGGCATTGGTAGAGAATCAAACTGATAAGAAACTTAAGTGTCTTCGCTCTAACAATGGTGGGGAGTATGTGTCCAAAGCCTTTCAGGAATTTTGTGACAGCAAGGGGATAAAGAGGGAGCTCATTGCCCCTCATAATCCACCCCAAAATGGAGTTATAGGACGCATGAATTAGACCATACAGGATAAGGTCCGTACGATTCTATCTCATACTGCATTACCCCATGGCTTTTGGGTAGAGGCTATTATGACAGCCGTTCATTTGATTAACAGGTCACCGACAAATAGGTCTTTGTGGGGGAGATTCCTTTAAGAAGAATGGTTGGGAAAGCCACCTTCTTATGCTCGTTTGCGAGTGTTTGGTAGCAAGGCTTTTGTGCACATACTGAAAGAAGAATGCAGCAAAATAGAACCAAAGTCCTGTAAATGCATATTCCTAGGATATGGTGATGAGGGTGAGATGGGGTATAGACTTTGGGATCCTAAGAAAAGAAAGATAGTATGCCGTGATGACATCATCTTCTATGAAGATTGCATGCATAAGCAGCCCAAGAAGTCTGAGGAAGTCAGGAGGGTTGTTTTTAGGGAGGATGTACCTTTTAGACAATCGTTTGTGCCCAATGGACAACAATGTATACCTATTGAAAATACTCTTAAAAATGCAAGAAATGGTGCTAGAAATAACTAGCAAGGTATTTTCCATGATAGAAAATGCAAGAAATGGTGCAAGTATATCTCAATAGAATCCTGATAGAAAATGCAGTGGTGGACTCTAGCTCATCCTAAATATTATATGGATTTATTGGAGAGACTTGGTCTACTAATCCAAAAGGATATCACGATGGTTTTAAAATGGGCTAATGATAGCCTAAGGCAACCGAAAGAAATGGTAGTGCAAGTACATGTGACAGTTGCTAATATTGTTTGTGTCCCTGACTTCCTTATTATCTGATTTTTTGGGAGGCAATCTATTAGTTATTGCTCAAACATCCATATATATTACATTCTTATTGTTTGGTTGATATCCCAACTGGTCGACTAATTTTTGGGCATGGGCTAAAGAGAATCATTCTAGATACATATCTTGAGTGCTAGTTGGATGAAAGGGCATTACCTCCCACTATAGAATAGGAGGCAATCAAGGGAACTTTAGTTGTTGGAACCTCAAGTGTGAAGAGGGTTCTACTACACTGAGAAGGTTTACCAAGTATGTTAAATGAGCCAATAGAGGCAAAGGATAGGATTCATGATACAAATGTTATAGAACTACATCTTGGGACTCCCAATGATCCCCACCCCATTCAACTCAACACTATGTTATTTTCTAATGAGTGCACAGACAATGCGGCACTCCTATAGGAGTTCAAGGATATATTTTCATGGAGTTATGATGAACCAAAGGTGATTCTCCCCACTGTTGCTATGCATATGATCCCATTGAAAGAAGGTAGTAAGCCAGTGAGGTAGAAGGCTAAACGTATGCCTTTTGAGCTGAGAGAGCCTCTTTTTGAGGATCGATATAACTAAGGAAGGTTGGCCTGATCTTTCCCATTGAACATACAGAATGCTCCTCATTGGTGGTAATAAGAAAGAAAAAGAACAAAAAAATCCACTTGTGTAAGATGTTAAAATGGAATTATCCAAAGTGCCAGTGTTAAAAGCTCCAAGAAGGGGTGAGATTTTCTATATATTCACAACTGCGATAAGGCATAGTAATAGTTATTGCCTATCCCAAATTTGGGAGGCATAGCTTTATCATCCTATTGCATTCACAAGCCGAAAGTTGGGAAATTCAAAACTTCATTACAGCTATTTGAAAAAGGTTTACTTGGCTATGGTGTTCGCCATCAAGAAGTTTAGACACTATATTCTTTATGAAAAGGTGGTATTCTTTACCAAGGCAGAGGGATTGCGCTTATTATTGAACAAGTTTCAACCCCCTGATCGCCTAGTCAAGTGGTTGATCTCTTTGCAGAAGTTTGACTATGAGATTAGAAGGAAGCCACCAAAGTTTCAAGGTATGGTAGAGTGTCTCATAGATTTCGGTGAGCCTAAGGAAGAGTGGGTTGATATTAGTGTCTGCGAGGAATTATGCAAAAATTCACATTATCTATCAATAGGCAACCTGGCAGAAACTCTTTCTAAATCCGAGAAGAGGAAGATTAAGCAGCAAGCACTTCGCTTTTCAATAATAGCAGGTGTCTTATATAGGAAAGATGTGGATGAGATTTATCATTGTTGTGTGGTGCTTGATGAGGTACCCTTTATTTTAGAGGAATGTCATGATTTAGCATGTGGAGGCCATTTTGTAAGATGGCTCATTGCCCAAAAAGAGTTATGTGCTACCTATTGGTGGCCGATGGTTTTCCAATATGATTTTCCATATGTATTTTCCTTCATGTACGTGTAGTAAGTGTAGAGAAACTAGATAGCATGACCTTGCTCAACCTAGAGACTATTGAGGAACTCTAGTGGGATTATGAGTGGTATTGAGAATCAAGCTCTACCAACTCTTTAGTATAGCTTTAGCTTAGTTGTATAGTTTACAATAGGTGAGTCAGTAACTTAATTATAGTTAGTTAGTATGGTCAGTTGTAACCTATCTCTCCTATATGTTGTATGTGACTAGGTGAGTGTATGCTACAATGAGGGATATGAAATATGTGAGACAATGAGGGTTCTTTGCTCTCTCAGTTGATGGCTCATCATTGTGTCATTTTCACTCCATCTCTCACAACATGGTATCAGAGCTTTCTTCCATAACCAACGTGTCGGGACCAAAAATGGGCCCGACATAGGCTCTAGGACTCTAGTTGGGCCTCCTATACTCACCTAAACAACCCCATGGCCTCGTAGCTAGAAGCAAATAGACACTACGAATTGATTTATCCAAAGAACTCATTTGTAGATACTATCTCTAAATTATAGTCCAATGTGATATCCTTCTGGACTCCAAGCATAGGGAATACCCAAACATATCGGTGACTAGTGCCTCATAACACAAATGAAGGGAGAACCCCCAGTTTATTGTTGTGGCCCCACTACGACTCTCCTACACCCTAGGAATAGCTACCCCAAGATGCGCCATCTCAAGATATAACACATACGCAACATAATCCTCTCTTTTGATGAAAAGTTCCGGGAGATAATAGAATCCTTACAACATCAATCCTCAAAGGAAACGATAACACTAGACCTATAGCTTAAGGGGTCCTCACGTTCAATGTGGGTCAATAGTTCAAAATCAAGTACTATGCATCCAAGAGATGATTCTCTTGATATGACATATGAGACTGCGAATGCAAGGTGAATGACATATACGCTTAAATAATTAATTAGTATGAACATGCATAAATAGTCATTTCATGATTTCACTCTAGCTATTGCTTCGTTGCTAAGGTAGTACACCAGAACAACCTGTAGTACTATTACCCTTTTAATATTTAAATCAAACAAATCCTACATGCTAGAGCATGCATAAAATCAAAATTCAAATGATACTCAACTCCCACAATCCCCTTCTCCAACAATTTAAGATTTTACATTTGATGGGTAAGGTAAAAGGGTATTTCATGTAAATTTCCTTTATATAAAAGTGATAAACACGCACTAAAACATATAAATGGGGTAAATCAAGGCTTATCCTCATGCTTTACTATCGTTATAGGTGCACAAACATAATTCTAAATTTTCATAATTTTTCGAAAACTATTTTTTTCATTTGTTTTCTAAAACTGCATTTTTCATTTTTTTTTCTTATTTCGTTTATGTAAAATGTTTATTTTTTAATTTTTTAGAGTCAAGAAATTAATTCACACTCTAATCCATCATCATATTTTATATTATCTTATATGAACATGCTTTGATCACCCGAAAACCAAGAAAAACATCATTTTTCTCTTTAAAACTCGCATTTTGAGGTTTTGAAAAATTATAACTCACATGCATGGATAGGAGTTCTACATTTTATGGTTTATAACCCTCAAACACATCACAACCAAGCTTTAAACAAATACTCATCACATATGAATAAGATTTGCACCATGATTATAAAAAAGAATCCAAATTTCTATTTTAAAAAAGCCTTACCACTATTTTTGGGTTTTGGATCTCAAGAATTGAATTTATAGATAGCTACCAGGCCTGCCATTGGTCTCCAAAGAGCACTAGTCATCACTTCTCATCAGTGAAATGATCTCATATCAATCCACCGAACAATCCATCTTCATCCCAATCTTGTCCAATTAATCCCTGCATGAAGAGCCCTCAAGAGGGGAGAGAGAGAGAGGAGAGCAAAATACTAAAATTCAATCTCCATGCTCAAGCCATCAATTGTAGAGCCGGAATAGGTTAAATGGAGTGAGAACATCAAGGATTGGAGTGTTGTGATCAAATCATGTGGTTGTTCTTCAACCCCACAAGCCGCCCTCAATCAAATCGTCATGTAACAGGGTGGTGCCTTCTTTCTTTTGTTTCCTTTAAAAAATTCCTCCCCTCCATCAAATCATCATGTAGCAGGGCGGCACCTTCCTCCTTTTTTTTTCGAAAGAAACACGTCCCCCCCCCCCCCCCCCCCCGCATGAAATTTTGGGGGTTGGGGGCCCTAAGGGTCACACCCCTTCCCCATAAGACACTTTACATTGATGTTTGTTGGTCTCTTTGAGCTGACCATTGCACTGGCTATTGTAGTTTTCGGGATCTGATTGGAATTTTGTAAATTTTTGCCTAACCGTTTTGGAGTCTTGCACACTACCTGGCTAGAAGATCCGTCTTTCAAAGTGATTTTAAATCCTCTCTTCCACGGCCGCTTAAAATTTTCGAATCCACATCTGTCACTTCCACTAAGCTTTAATTTTTGCTTCAAAGTGACAAAATTTGACACTTATATTATTTTTTTTGGGTCTTAAAATCCCACTCTCATTGGTGACCACAAGATAAGGCAACTCAGCCCATCCAATCCATTGATATGCACATACAAAAACCATAAAGAGCATCGAGCTACTACAAAGAAAATACACAATAAAACACAAACACAACTCTCACTCTAACCCTAGACCAAATCAAGGGATGAAGATCCACAAGGGATAGGCAAAGTATAGTCTGACAGAGATCCAAAGCTATCAAAGATCCACAAGGGATAGGCAACGTTTTGTCTAACAGAGATCCAATTGCTCCAACAACTATCAAACTAGGAGAGGTCTCCTATAGCTTGGTCTTTTATTTTCAAATACATTTTGTTCATCATTTTTCATACCTCAGGACTTGATACTTGGGCGTGTAAAAAGGAGGGAGCTGAGCATATGGTGACCCAAGGAGAACAAGGCATGAGTTCTTAGGTCATGTCTCGATACAAAATAACCTACCAAGCCCTTGCAAGGCGACACTAAATTCTTTTCTTTTTTATCACTTTAAATTTTCCTCCAACCATCCTTATTTATTTTTCCTTTCTAGTTAAATTATTGCTTCAAGAAGACAAACCATCGGTGACTTGTCCCCCCCATCAAGAACCTACTAGGCCTTTTTTAAGGCAATGAATATTTGCTCTTGTAATTTTTCTTTCTAGTTCTTCTCTTTCTTTTATTTAGCAAGCTTCTTTATCTGCCTCACAACTAGCAAAAGCTCCTAGAAACAATTGTCTAGCATGCGAGTAAGATAGGCTCACTAAGGATTACTCTTAAAACAAATCTTTAAGATATGTCAGCAAGTAGTCCCCACAATAGTCCTAGGATAATAAGATTAGGAAAGTCTAATAACCCCTCAGGACCACAATTGAGAAATACATTCTCAACAAATGCATAATTTTCCAATGAATCTGCAAAGTAGTTTCACTGATGAGGAACCAATTGACGATTCGTTGTCTCAAAAATCTCAAGTATATCCAAGGCTGCACGATGATACATCCATAGAATGGGATCCCTCACACTATAAGTCCCATTCAATTGGGTAATCACTAACTGCAAATCACCATTCATAAATGGTGGATACCACCATGCCAGGATATATTAAGCCCCATGATTAAGGCATTATATTATGCTATGTTATTAGTAAAAGCAGTGCCTAAATAAACTTCAATTTTCATGCCAACTCTACAGCAGGGGTCTTTAATATAGAAAACATTAACCACAATTAATACGTTGACTCCATATCATTTTAATAACCATATTGACACTTGCATGTTTAGTGGGCTCTCCCGAAGCTCCATCAAAATAAAAAGTATAGATCCATGCTTCATTGATAGACCATTCCATATTGATCATCCTTCTCGTACTTATGATAGTCAAAAGAGAGAGAGAATCTATGGCATGTTCAATCCCTTCTTCCTCATTAAACTCAAGAGGGACACTAATAAGAACCCTATGACAATGGTGGTAGTAGACCTTAATATCCCAAGTAAAAGATCCGTCTTGCCACTCAATAATATGATAACCTCTACTCCACCAGATCACTCGACCTTGGAGGTAACACTGCCATAAATACAGATGTTCAAGATAAGGAATGATTTTTCCCATCCGATTTCCTTGGCATCTATTGCAAGTTTAAGCTGGTGGATCCTGGAAGACCTACAAAGGTTCCAAGTTCGATGTCAACCCCTACACATAATAGGGCTTAAATTTATTGAATTTTACTTTATTTTTAAACTTTCCCCCTACAAATCTACTGAAAGGGCTATAGATTCATTCTTTCCTAAACAAACAATCTTATAAATGCCATCCCATTTGGGTTCTAACTTGCGAGGAAATAACTCATGATGTGCATCTTAATATAGGACAAACTAATCCTTCACAAATTTATATATTTCAGCACAAAGGTCATGAAACTCTTTCATGCTCTTCTTCCCTACCTCTTGATTTAGTGTAAGCATCATCAGTGTCACTATCAAGAGAAGAAGTTGCCCCCTCTCAAAAAATGGAAGGGAAAGCAAGAGGAAAGCACCCTCTCCCTATCAATTTGAAGAAGTAGGGGAGGATGTACGCAAGTTGATCGTGGGTAGCAGGTACTGAAGAACCGGCCAGTTGACCGCTTTGGTCAAGATGTCTGCACTTAGTATAGGGCCAGAGGAGCCCTCAACCTTGGTTGTGGTCTTATGCTTCATTAGAGTTATGTCAGAACCAAGGATTTGTTTTAGTAGTATGATATTGAATGGTTGTTTCATGAATTATTTCGTTAGGCCAAGAGGGTTAATTATTTTGCAGTGAAGTGCTATATTTCAGTAGGCCAAGGGGGCCATGTGGCTGTCTAGTGTGGGTGTGGTTAATGGTTTTATTTTAGTGATGTGCTACACAGATTTAGCAAAACCTGGGGGAGCCTCTTCATGGGGGATTCACTAGTAGTAATAAGGAGACATCACCTACGTGCAAGAAATATATGAAAATACCCCTTATCTACCCCCTATTTAAGGGACCTTACCTTATAAAATGTACCTTTCTTACCTTATATAACCCCCTCCCTTACACTCACATGGTACCATACGGTAAACCCTAGTGGACCCCTCGGGAGCCTCTTATTGTGCAGAAGCTTCTTGTGGCCAAGTCTCAGGTGATATTTTTCCTTTATGAGTACTTTCTCTCTATGTTATATGTGTTTATGTACTTGTGGGGGAGTTTTCTTTTGTTGGGGACCAGCAATGAAGGCATGAAGTCCTAGGGTTAGGTTAGGTTTGTTCTAAGGGAGGTCTGAGCAGTTGTCCGTCTCCTATTAAGACATTGTCGAGCATTCTAAGAACTATTTTATAAGGTAGTCCTATTGACCTTGTTCTGCTCGCCTGCTAAGTAGTTGTTTCTAGGAGCTTTTGTTATTACTAGTGAGGCAATTAGAGAAGCTTACCAAAATTTAAAAAGAGAAAATTTTGAATATACTTGAAATATAAAAATACAAAGGTGTGTAAAAAGGGATTATAACCCCTCAAATAGAAACAGAAAAGAAGAAAAATCTTAAGAGCAGTAATTACTCATTGTGAAGGCCTGATAGGTTTTTAGGGATGAGTCGACCCGGGGCCTCCGATGCCTTGTTTAATTGGGGGTGATGTCTAGTTGGAAAAATAAATAAGGATTGTTGGAGAAAAAATAAAAGTGAGCAGAAGAAACAAAGATTTAACTGTCGCCTTGCAAAACTTTTGTAAGTTGTTGGGATCCAAGTCAGGATGACCTGAGGCCGATGCCCTATTCTCCTTGGGTCACTATGCTTAGCTCCCTTCTTTTTACATGTATAAGTATGGAAACTTGAAGGAAAAATATCATAAATTGAAAATATATACTGATCAAGCTACAGGAGTCCTCGCCTAGTAGGAGTTCCTAGTCCAATTGTCCTAAGTTGGGTAGATAATCCAAGCCACCACCTAGGATGACTTCTTTGATAGTTCTTTTTAGCCAGTCTGCATTGAAGTAGTTAGTTAGTGACTCCCTTTGGTGTTGAGATATCGAGCTCCACTCGTGATATGCCAGGGTGACCATTGTGCATTTATGTCACCGACTTGTCAGTTGCAGATGCCGTTGGTACACCGCCTATGAATAATAGCTAGATGACAGCTATCCTTATCTACTCTAGTTCGTGGCTCAGTTAGTATGCCACCTTAGTTAGTTGAGTTTGGTTTGAGACCCATATATAGGGTTCTTCTATTTCTATGTATTAGAGTTCTTTTTGGCTTACACAACTAAGAAGAGGAAAATTGTTTTCAGCCTCCACCTTTGTGTGTATTCCCCCATTGTGCAAGCAAGAAAGCTACAAGTGAGACTCCTTCCTTCTCTCCCACAATCTTGACATGGTATCAGAGCCTTGTTCGTGGTAAGGAGCTCAAGAAAGCAAACCAAGTTCGCGGTGTTCTGGTAAGAGGAGCAGTGTTGCTTTCATTTTCTGTTTTGGGAGCAGATCTTTGCAAGTAGCACAGTCGGAAATTGCAAGAGTGCATTGTCTCAGGTTGAGACCCTGTTTTTTTGATTTGAGGCCATTTCGGGGCCTGTTTTGGAGGCGGAAGTTTTCTGCACGCACTCAGGAAAATACCCTATTTTATGCTGTGCGACCACTGTTCTACAGGTCGGTGAAAAGTTACTGTAGAAATTGCATCATATACCTGTGCGCAGAGACATTGGGAGTTACAGAATCATCCCTGTTGCCTGTTGATGCAAAATTGTCACTAGGAAGTGACTGTGTGGTCAAATACCACTTTCTCAGTTTTGCAGATTAGCCCTTGTGAGGCTGAAGTTGTGTTCTTTGTAGTGACATAATTTTTTGCAGTGTTTTGTAATGGCTCTGATTCTCTTTCACAGATTGTCACTAAAAAGCTTAACAATTACAACTTCCAAGCATGGAAGTTTAAAATGACGAATTTCCTTATGGGAAAAGGATATTGGGAATTTGTTGCAGGAAATGAAGAAGAACCAGTTCTTCCTGATGTTCCCAATCAACAGCAAATGCAGGCATTTAAAGCATGGCATGAGAGAGCCAGGAAAGTTATGTACTGGCTGTCTATCAGTATTTCAGACTCTACGATTGTGCATATTCAGGATGCAAGTACGCCAAACGAGGCATGGGATATAATATTACTGACACTATGGCTGAAATTTCAGCAACTATACATGCAGAAAATGAGGTTGAAAATAGAGTGTTGTCACCATGTTCTTTGGATATGTATGATGTTATAGCATTGTTTGCTCAGTAGGAAGGATTACAATAGGCTGAAGCACTTGTGGAGACAAAGTATAAGACAGTTGACAAAAAGGTGAAACCAATTGCTTTGCCACTTCCACCAGAGAGTGAGGGTATGTATGAAAAAGTGTCAAGGCAGCCAAGCTTACGGGATCCTAAAGATATCGGTCATCATTTTACATCTGAAACATTACATGAATTGAAAGTTGGTGCAGAAGGGTTTCTTTTTCCTGTTGAGAGAAACGGTTTTATGCAGATGTTGGCTAGACATGGGAAGGAATTTGCATTTCAACCAAGTGAAATAGGTTGTGTGGATCCAAATGTTGTCTCTCCTATGGTCATATTAATTGTGCCACATGTACCATGGAACTTGAGGTCTATTCCAGTGCCTAAAGCTTACTTGCCAAAGCTGATGGATTTGCTAAATGAAAAGATTCGCATGAAGATCATAGAGCCTTTTTCAGCCCCATACTCAAATCGTTGGTTTACTGTGCCCAAAAAGAATGGGGCTTTGAGATTTATTCAAGACATGAAACCGGTCAATAAAGTGACCATAATAAATGTGGGTGCAGGTCCTATGGTTGATGAATTTGCAGAGGCTTTTGCAGGCAGAGGGATCTATTCTTTGGGTGATCTTTACTCGGGATATGATCAGTTTCAGTTTGCAATTGAAAGCAGGGATATCACAACCATGAAGACTCCTCTGGGGTTAGTATAAATGTGTACTCTCCCACTGGGTGCAACAAACTCAGTGGCACACATGACAAATGCTATGAATAGGGTACTCAGGGATTTTATACCACAATTGACTATGCCCTTCTTGGATGATGCTCCAATCAAAGGGTGTACAATGGATGAAAAGCATGAAGAGATGGATGCTCATGGATGTAAACAGTTTGTTGCACATCATATTGTGGATTATGAAAGGATTTTGACATGTCTAGAAGAGGTGCATTTAACTCTTTTTGGACAAAAGTCTGGACAAAAGTCTGTTTTTGGATTTGAGGAGGTTTTGATTGTTGGGCATATGTGTGGGCCTTATAGGCGAAGGCCATCACCAGTAAAAATAGATGGGATTGATAGAATGCGAGATGTATGCACAAATATATCAGAGGTACGTAGATTCTTGGGTGCATTTGTGTTCTATTTGATATGGATTCCTCACTTTGCACATGTAGCCGATGTTCTTTATCAGCTTCTACGGAAAGGTCAAAAATTTCATTGGGCAAGGAAGCATCAGAAAGCAATGAAGAAATTGAAGCAACTCTTAAAATCTGCTCCTATGTTGAGAAAGGCTAACTATTCACATGGGAAGCCTATCATTATTACTGTTGATACAAGCCCAATCGGAATTGGATAGGCAATTGGGGAAGATGATGAGGAAGGGGAAAGGTATGCAATACGATTTGGTGCAAAAGTATTGGCTGAACGACAGAGAAGATATCCACAAGTAAAAAGAGAATTATGGGGAATTTTGACAGCCCTTAAATGTGATAAGGAGTATTTTATGGGTGCTCATGTAGTCATTGAGATTGATTGATTGCCAGTATTGGGTATGATTACTAGTTGTACTACCCTGGATATTGCTATGCTCCGCTGGATTGCATACATCAAATCTTTGAACCCTGAATTTCAGCATATTGCAAGAAGAGATAACCCAGTAGTAGACATGTTATATCGAGCACGCTATGAGAATGAAGATGGGATGATGGATGAGGAGGAAAAAGATGACTTTCTTATGGCTGAAAATGATGTTGCAAGAGTGAATTTAGTAATGCAAAGTGTTGCTACAGCATTAACAGAAGCTTGGACAACAAAGAGAAGACAATTTAGATGTTTTGCATCTTGTGTAGAAGTGTTTCTGGAAGACAAATATGCAGGGGAATGGCTAAGAATTGGTCAATATCTCAGTACATTAACAAAGAGAGATGAATGGTCAGATGAGGAGTTTAAGAAGATCAAGAGGAAAGCCTATGGATTTTTCTTAAAAGATGGATCCTTATGGAAACATGCTAAAAAGAAACAAGGTATGCCATTGTGAGTTTTGGGTGACAGAGCTTCACAAGTAAAAGTAATGCAAGAATTTCAAGAAAGTTTGTGGGTTGGTCATAGAGATGTTTGGGGTACTTTTAAAAAGATCAAAGAAAGATATTGGTGGCAAGGTATGTATAAGGATGCTACTCACTTTGTGAAAACATGTACAACATGTCAAATGTATTCAACTGTGAGACATCGGGATGGATTGCAACCCACATATCCATTGTCTCTTCATTTTAAGTGGGTGGTGGATTTGGTCACAATGCCTACATGTCTTTGGCAAATGAGGTATCTTGTGCTTACTCATCAAGACTCGACTAATCAAGTGGAAGGGAGAGCTCTACGTACTAAGACGACAAATGCCGTATGTACTTTTCTCTTAGAAGAGATCTTTTGTCGATATGGCTATGTGGGAAAAATTAGAGCAGATAGGGGTGAGTTGGATGCAGATGAAGCTTATGATTTCTTTGCATGGTTGGGGATAAAGCTTGCTTTAACTTCAGTTTATAACCCTAAAGGAAATGTCAAAAGCGAAAGAGGTCATCCACCTATTGTGAAGGCATTGGCAAAAGCATGTGAAGAGAAGATAAAAGAGTGGCCACGATTGCTCATGCTTTGTGGGCTAACAGAACAACTCATAGTGCTGTTATAGGATATATGCCTGCAGAATTGATGTATGGTCAAAAACCTATCATGCCGATAGAAGAGATGACTGTCACATGGAGTGTATTACCTTGGGAGGAGGAGTTGAATCGAGAGGAGTTGTTGAACTTACGCATTAGATAGTTGGAAAGAAATTCAGAAGACATAGAGGCAATAACTACAAAGCTAAGGGCAGCAAGGATACAGAATAAGAAACGGTTTGACAAAATGAGAGCGGAGTTTTGAGCCCAGGATGTGCCTAAAATTTGCCAAAAAATCTAGAATTTAGGGAAAAAACATTTAACATCGAAGGCGGCGGCTGCAGCTAGGACGATTTTAAGCACCAAGTGAAAGATAGCTTTTAAAAGGCGTCCCAGTGACACTTGTGGATTTTTTATAATTTTTCTGAATACCGTGTGGGATGCCAGGAGCTGCCAGTCAGTGCGGGATGTCGAGATGGATGTGCATGATTTTTCAGAGGCTGAATCGGAGCCTGGTCGAGGAAGAGGCCAAAAATTGGCCAAGATTTGAAAAGGTGGACCAAATTGAGGACCAAAGGAGGGGTGCCCTTTGGGATTTAAACCCCCCCCCCCCCCTCAAATTTTATGCAACAAAATGTGGAGAAGGCGTGAAGAAACGTGATCTGACATGGCGCCGTTTTTTTCGTCCTCCCCCTCATGGATCAAGCATGGAGGCTGTGAGCAACCTATGCAACCGACATTGGGCCTCAACTTCTCCCTCTTGGTTGATCATATCACTGGTCTTCGTGCAAGATATGACTGTCTAGATGAAGAGATTAGATTCTAGTCTTTCTCTCTCCTCCCTCTCTCTCTTCTCTATGGGCTATTCATGTGTACCATCTTGATGAAGGAACCAGGAGGGAGAATGAAGGAAATGGTGATGAAGATTGATGGAGATGCTGAAGATTGATATACAACATTGGATTGAGAGCAATGGAGGCTCCGTTTGCTGGCTATGCAGTCATTCAAGGCATCTCGGGTTACGTAAAAACACGGTATGACCATTTTTATGAAGAAAATGAAGGATTTTTGATAGTTTATGATGATAATTATATTCTTATTGGATGAAAATTTGTTTGTGTGCTAGTTGCATTATGAGTAATTGTTGTTTATCAGAAAATCTTGATTTTGCAATGATCTACATGCTCTATTTAATTCCCGTAAACTCGAAATGCGATTTTTACATGGTAAAATGGTAGTTTTTCCGTTTTGGGTAATAGAGCATGTAAATCATTGCAAAATCAAGATTTATTTTTATGTGGTAAAATGGTAGTTTGTCTGTTATGAGCATGAGGTCCGCCTAGTACCATAGCCAGTGCCGGCCCATTTGAGGTCCCATCAGTTATGCGTCTGTCGAGAGCTGCCAACAAGTGGTGGTTCTCGAATCTAGGGTTTTAGGGACCAAAAAGTTGGTTTATGTCCTCTGACAAGGACTGTCAAGCCGAAATACAAAAAGCAAAATGTGCTAAGAGGGCTAGACGGCAGTTGGAGATTGTAAGTCACTATTCTCCTCGAAGGAGTAGCTCGATACGCATAAGAGGCAGTAGTCTTAGTAACCCAATTGCTGCACATAGTCCTTTAGGTGCAGGAGGAAGCACAAGTTCTTCCTCTCTTCCACCATGTCAACCCACTTCAAGTGGGGTTGTTATTCCATCAGTTCAAACTCCTATTGTTAATCTGATTGTTGTCATGGCACAACCCATTGCAATTCCTGTAGGGACACCGGATCTGCCAGCTTTAGGAGTTCCTTTGCCCATTTTTAATGGGTTAGTCGAAGAAGATGCAGAGTTTCATATTTGTGAATTCCAAAGATTAATGTTTAATTACCGCATCCAAGATGAGGGACATCTTATGATGTTCTTTAACATCACTTTAAAAGGAAGGGCTACAGTATGGTATCATAGCATAGAGTCTAGAACCATAACTACAATCGACCAATTTTATGCACCTTTCCGAGGAGAGTATGCCCTTGAAAGAGGTGGCCAATACTGGTTGCGTGTTTTGAATGTAACATACCAAGACCCCCATGAGAATGTGAAAGCCTATGCCAAGAAGCTTAAGAAAGTGTTTCGTAAGTTGCAAACTTATGTTCCTATTTCGCCAGCTACCCAATTGCAATACTTCTTGCATGGATTGGATTTCAATATTCAGGTACAATTGAGCAGTGTGGCTTTGGCTGATATAGACACCACCATCACGCGAGCAGAAGGAGTAGAGTCATGATTACAAACGGCCTACTCCTCTCGAATAAATCTTAATGTGGGTCTAGTACCTAGAGGCAATTTACCATTGATGAATGGAAGTCAAGGGATGCATATGAATAACCCTAATGGGAGAGGAAGCATGGTTCAAAATGTACCTTTGCTGCCAGCTCCTCCTAGTGTGACTATGCCTATGGCTAGTTAGTTGGCTCCACCAAATGTTGGAGGCCAAGTTTTGAACCCTAATGTTGTTCCTGTGAGTCAACAACCAATGCCCTATCAAATTGTTAGGCCAATGGAACGACGGATAGACGATCAAGGCTATGAGTCGAGTGCATCTAATGTCCTTGGCAAAGTTAAGGATATGATGAAGCATTACACCGACATGATTTCTGAACAATATCAGCAAATAGCTGTTGATGTCAATTTCCTAAAGAAGTAGCAGAATCTGATAGGGAGTCAATGCCCTGAAGAGGGTGGACCCTCAAGATTTAGCTGTAAGTGGTGTGGCGGACAACATTTTCCTAGAAACTGACCGAATGTTAAATGTGATATTTGTGGGAAGTCGGGCCACTTAGCTGCTACCTGTTGGAGTAAGATTTGTTCCCTCCAACAAGGGAGTAAATAGCCAGGTCCAGTTAATCGTAGAGCGCAAGGTAATAACCCCCAGCAAAATGATGGACCAAGACAAATATTGCAAAGGGGAAAGACCACTATAGAAGAGTTGCCACAAGGCAATGGAGTCAGCCTTATTGAGGCTGTACATGTCAATGGCGTTGAAACCTCTAACCTATGAGCTGTGACAAGAGGCCAAAAGGCTAAAGAGGGTGATAGAGATAATGCAAAATCGGTCGAGGAAAACCCTAAGCAAGGGGATAAGGGGACACAAGTCCTGAATCCTGGCGTGGAAGGTGGACCTCTAAGGCCTATTGATAAAAACGTCGATCCTAAGAAGGATGAGGAAATGCCAAGAAATAAGGCAAGAGCTAAAAAAGAAGCACCAAAGCTGGTCCTGAGACCAAAAGAAAGGATGGTTTGGCGAGAAAATAGAGTTTTGGCTACCTATCATGATTTTGATTTAGCAAGTTCTCTTTGCGAAGTCAAACCAGATGTAAACCTCTTACAGTTGATTAAATTATCTCCAGGAGTACACAAGGAATTCAAGAAGATCCTGTGTATTGGGTATATTGTAGAACCTTTGGGCATAGCACGAGTAGGGGAAGATTGGTTTGATCATGCTGAAAAGAATTACCCTAGGGTTCTAGCATACGTGGATGGGATATTAGTGGAGCATGCTATCGTAGACACTAGGTCCTCCGTCAATATCATGAGTTCAGAATTGATGGAGAGGCTGGGTCTAGGCATCCAAAAAGATAGCTCCACCCTTCTTAGAATGGCTGATGATAGTTTAAGGCAACCAGAAGGTTGCGTTACTAAAGTCCATGTTACAGTTGCAAGTGTAGAATGCTTTTTGGACTTTAGGGTGATAAGATTTGCAGGACATCCTAGCTATCGAGTCTTGCTAGGTAGGCCTTGGATCTTACGAATAGACTGTCAAGTCAATATACCCGTTGGTCGAGTGGTTCTAGGTAGAGGTGCTAATCGAGTAATAGTCGATGCTTACCCTGAGTCTCCTCAGAGTGAGAGAGCTCCTTTATCCTCTACTGAATTAGAGACAGCAAATGATCCATCTGGTAGTGAGAAATCATCCAGTGATGAATCCACTACAGAGGATATTTATTAGATAACTCTAAATGAGCCGGTAGAGCCGCAAGATAGGATAAGAGATGCGGATGTGATTGAGTTGGACCTTGGCACGCCGAATGATTTGCGGCCAATTAAATTAGGTTCCATGCTTAGTTCAACAAAAAGGGAGGACTATGTGTCCTTGATTCAAGAATTCCATGATATCTTTGCTTGGAGTTATGATGAGCTGAGAGGCATTCCTCCCAGCCTGGTTGTTCATACTATTCCTATAAAAGAAGGCAGTCATCCTATGCGTCAGAAAGTAAGGCGTATGCCTTTTGAATTGAGGGATGGAATGTTTGAGGAGTTGCAAAAGTTACGAAAAGCTGGTTTAATTTTCCCTATACAGCACATGGAATGGTATTCACTAGTTGCCATCAAGAAGAAGAAAAACAACCAGATCCGACTATGTTTAGATTTTAGAGAGCTGAATAAGCAGATGGTTAAGGATTACTACCCGTTGCCATTTATTGACCAGATTTTGGATCAATTAGTGGGTAGGGAAATATATTCGTTTATGGATTGCTTTGGAGGATACAACCAGATGGCAATTGCAGAAGAGGACAAGTTAAAAACAACTTTCATTATTGTCTTTGGTACTTTTGCGTACCATGTGATGGCCTTTGGATTATGCAATGCACCTGGATCATGGCAACGAATAGCAGACAAGACCTTTGGTGACATCTCCCCAGATGAGTTGAAAGTATTTATTGATAACCTGGGGGCAGCCACTGTAAGGGAAAGGATGTTGATTATCTTAAGAAAGTGCTTTGAGTGCTGCAGACAATTTTGTATCACTCTTAACCCACGGAAGTGTGTCTTTGGAGTGCCTTATGGGCTATTGCTAGGCCATGTGGTTAGTTCAGTAGGTATCGCAACTCACCCTGAAAAGATCAAGGTTATAGTCGCTATGATTCCACCACGCACTCCGAAAGAGGTACATAGCTTTCTGTCATCAATAGAGTACTATCAGAGGTTTATAAATGCCTTGGCAGAAAGGACGTTGCCATTAACGAACTTATTATCCTTTAGCTGTCTATTTGTATGGAGAGACCCTTGTAAGGTATCTTTCGAGGATGTGAAATAGGAGCTAGTAAAAGCACCAGTTTTAAAAGCACCTAAAAGAGGCGAGGTATTTTACATATTTTCAGTAGCCACCATGCATAGTATCAGCTGCTGTTTAGCCCAAATCTGGGAGGAAAAGTGGTATCATCCGATAGCTTTTTCTAGTCAAAAATTGGGCATATCAAAAATTAACTACACCTACATGGAGAAATTATGCCTTGCGATGGTCTTTGCAACTAAAAAATTCAGGGACTACATCCTTTATGAGAATGTAGTTTTCTATACGAAGGCGGAAGGGCTTAGATTGCTTATGAACAAGCTGCAACCGCCTGATCGTTTGGCAAAGTGGTTAATCACTTTGTAGGAGTTCGATTATGAGATTAAGAGTAAGCCACCAAGGTTGTAGCGTATTGTGGAATGCCTTGTGGATTTTGGGGAGCCGAAAGAGACTTTGGTTGAAGGAAGTGATATCAAATAAATTTTTAAAATTGATATAACTTCTATCCCATCTTGATATGCTGCTATCATGCATTATCTATCAACGGGAGAGACTAGAGCTGGTTTATCAAATCAGAAAAGAGGAAAATTAAACAACTGGCTTTGAAGTTTTCCTTGATCATCGCAGGAACACGATATCGGTAGGGTGTTGAAGATATCTATCGCCGATGTGTGGTGCCTGACGAGGTTCCTTTCATCCTGGAAGAGTGCCATGACTCTGCATGTGGAGGGCACTTCGCTGGACGGTTGACGGCGCAGAAAGCTTTAAGAGCCTGATATTGGTGGCCGTCCATCTTCCAAGATTCCTTTGAGTATGTTAAGAGATGTGACACCTGTCAAAGATATGATAGTAGAGAGAATAGGAAACGCCTACTTACGCCTATCATGGCTATCCTTCCATTTGAGAAGTGGGGCATTGACTTTGTGGGTCCTATCACCCCATTGTCTACTACCCAGAAGAGGTACATTATAGTAGCAAACTGATTATTTTACAAAATGGTCAGAAGCACGGGTGACGAGGCAAGACAATGCACAAGAGACTGCAAGTTTTCTTTTAGAGCAGATTATCTGCCATTTTGGTCCATCGAAGGAACTAGTATCGGACCGTGGAACCCACTTTTTGAATAAAGTGATCAAAAGCCTAATTGAATCTTGGCAAATCAAGCACAATAAAATGACCCCCTTTAATTCGCAAGTCAATGGGCAAGTCGAAAGTACTAATAAGAAGCTTGTGGGTATCTTGTCTAAAATAGTCTCTGAGAAAAAACGAGACTGGGACATGAAGTTGTATGTGGCAGTATGGGCATACAATACAACGTTCAAGCAAGCTACCGGCCATACTCCATTTAAATTAGTCTATGGGGAAGAGTGTGTGTTACCCCTCAAATCGAGTTGCCAACCATACGGTTTGCAATTAACCACTCTTTGGGAGATGAGGATGCACTCTTTGAACGTTTCACGACCATAGCCCACCTGGATGAACTAAAATTGCAGAGCTTATTACACCAGGAGGTAGCTAAACGTCGGATGAAGCGGTTGCACGACCTTAAAGAGAAGAAGTATACCTTTTAGAAAGGGCAATTAGTTCTGTACTATGATGTGCGTAGGGAGCTGTTTCCGAGGAGGCTGGAACCTAGATGGGATGGCCCCTACAAGATTATCAAGATAGGGAAAAATAGGTCTATGGCTCTACTAGCTGATTTGTAGGGAGTAGAATTTAAAAATAAGGTTAATCTTAATAATTTTAAACCTTATAATTTCTAAGTATGCTAACATGGAAAAATGCATTGCATGTCCATGCTGGGGCTGATTTGAGACCTGCAAAAGAGCTTAAAGCTGGTTGATGGGGTGGTTAATTCCTTATTTGGAGCATCCATATCTAGAGCAGAGATACCATCAAGGGAAACTTATCTAGTGGAGCAAAGGATAGAAAGTGATTGAGCAAGAAGACGGAACCTTTGTGTGGGAGATCAAAGTCTTCTGCCATCACTGCTTACGACTGTTGACAAGTATCCCTGTTGAGTTTAATGAAGAAGGTGGGATGAAGCCGTTAGTTCATCCTCTAAACATGTTAAATTTTGACTATCACAATTACGAATAGAGGAGTTTGTGATGGCAGGCTGTGTAAACCCATTTTGGATGTACACATTATATTTTGACGGAGCGTCCAGGGGCCTTAATAAAAAAGGCAGTATTAGAGTAGTAATCCGAGATCCCCGATGTAGAGTTACGATGAAGTTAGCTGCTTATGTCAGGGTAGGATTCACTAACAATATGGCGGAGTATAAAGCCTTGATTATGGGATTGCATATTGCCAAACAAGGTGGTATTCATCAGTTGTTAGTAAAAGGGGATTCCCAGTTGATCTTGAATCAGCTAGATGGGACATACACATTGCGGAATCCCATTCTTTGTATGTATCATCGAACTACCATGACCCTACTTGAGGAGTTTGAGAGAGTGTCTCTTCAGCTGATTCCACGTTACTGGAATCAGTTTGCGGATTCACTGGAAAATCTTGCTTATGAAGAAGAACTTTTCTTCAACTGTGGTCCTGGTTTGGATATTGCTATCAATAATGAGACAGGACCCGGTCGCTTGTGGGGAATGTTATTAGAGCATGCAATATATGGCAGGCGATGGTTGATATGGGTGATGCAAAGAGTAGCCGAGACCAATCTCCCGTTGTTATCGTGGACCCATAGGCTGATTAGACAACATGTTATGCATATACCTCTTGCTATATATGCAGGAGGTATGGGTCATAATCTTATGCATTTAGCTTAGGGCTGCAAACCCTATTTTTCCTCCTTGGAAAGGAGCATATTATTGTATATCTGTACTATTTTGGGGAGGGATGTGTAGGTCCTATCCTGTTTGATTTCGTTAGGCCAAGAAGGCCAGTTTTGCGAGGTTTTAAATGTTTTATTTCATTAGGCCAAGAGGGCCGATCAGTTTTTTGTAGTGAAGTGATTTATCTCATTAGGCCAAGAGGGCCAGTTGTCTCTTTAGTACGGGTACAGTTAATGGTTTCTTGTTTTAGTTCTGTGCTAGACAGGTTCGAAGAAGATCTTGAAAGGAGCCTATGGCATGCAGAAGCTTCTCGTGGCCCTATCCAGGTGATATTTCTTCTTTTCCAGTAATGTGTTTTTATGCTATATGTGTATGTGTACTTGTAGGGGATGTTCTTTTCTTATTGCGGACCAGCATCCAAGGCATGAAGTCCCAGGTTTAGGTTAGGTATGTCTGAGGGAGGTCTGAGTAGTTGTTGCCACCTGTACAGATATTGCCAGGCATCAAAATACCTGTTTTAGAAGGCAGTCCTAGTGAACCTGTTCTGCTACCCTGCGAGGTAGCCATTCTAGGAGTTCTTGCTTAGTTGTGAGGCAATTAGAGAAGCCTGCCTGAGGAAAAATGATGATGATGGAGGAAAAAAAAACCCCTGAAATATCTCAAAGACAATAAATATATACAAATGTGTGTAAAAAGGGGTTCTAATCCCTATAAAAATAGAAAAGAAAAGAAATGCAAATTTATAAGCAATTGCTCATCGCCTAGCGAAGACCTAGTAGGTTCCTGGGGACGAGTCAGACCCAGGGCCAATGCCTTGTCTTCCTAGGGATGGCTTCTGGCTGGAAAATAAGAAAGAAAGGAAGGTTGGAGAGAAAATAAAAGTGAGCGTCAAAAAAGGATTAAGTGTCACCTTGCGAGGGATTGGTAGGTTCTTGGGTACCGAGACAGGACCTGAGGCCGATGCTCTGTTCTCCTTGGGTCATTACACTCAACTCCCTCCTTTTTACATGCCCGAGTATGGAAAAAATAAAAACCTAAAAGAAAAAATGTGCTAAAAGACAATACTTCTTGATCAGGCTATAGGAGTCCTCGCCTAGTAGGAGCTCCTGGTTGTGTTGTCCTTAATTAGGTAGGTAGTTCAAACGACCACTTAGGGCGATCTCTTTGATAGTTCTTTTTAGTTTGGCCGTGTTGGAGCAGTCAGTTAGTGACTAGCTTCGGACCTTCTATCAGATTATGCTAGGCCTACTCCTGGTGGATTTCATGCCTTGGTTTTGTCAGGGGGTAGGGTGAGCATTGTGCTGTGTTTTAATATGTATCTATTTTTGTATCAGCTTGATGCTTCCTTTGGTTGTTTTGTGCAGATTTGTTGTGGGATTCAACGGGCTGAGTCACCCTATCCCGTGGTCACCAATGAGATCAGAGTTTTGAGCCTAGGATGTGCCTAAAATTTGCCAAAAAATCCAAAATTTAGGGGAAAAATGTTTAACATCGAAGGCGACAGCTGTAGCTAGGACGATTTTAAGTACCAAGTGAAAGACGGCTTTTAAAAGGCGCCCGAGTGACACTTGTGGATTTTTGATAATTTTTTCGACTGCCGTGCGGGATGCCAAGAGCTCGAGTCAGTGCGGGATGTCGAGACGGACGCGTACGATTTTTCAGAGGCTGAATCGGAGCCCAGACAAGGAAGAGGCCAAAAATTGGCCAAGATTTGAAAAGGTGGACCAAATTGAGGACCATTCCACGGTGGATTTCGTGAGGTTTTGTAGTGGATTGCGTAAAATTATATTTATTACTGGGGCTCATACAGAAGGTGGATTCCTTGTGCGAAAAGTCGATGGGGATGCCTGTCCTTTTCAGGCGTCTTGTTAATTTAATGTGCAAATGAGTGATTCCATAGCGGTGTCGAAGGGTTTATGAAAGCAATGTTGCAACCACAGAGGATCTTGACTAATTTCAAGATGGAAGATCAATCAAATGAATAATCCAATATCATAATAACCATACAACAATTCCAGAACTCAATCAATAAATTATGTTTAGATTTCAGCTTGTCCTACAGGTAAATAAGTGTTATTTGTGTAAGAAATGACTTTCCAAGGGAGTTTGCAACACTTGTATTTGTCTGAAGTAATTTCAACACCGGAGAAAAAGGCAAGCTAAAGTACCCTGTTCTGCAATTTTTCCTTTCTGACAGATTTCAGTTTTTGTTCCATGATAATAAGGAGAGAAAAGAGATTGGATACAAAGCAAAGTTGTTATTAAGAAACTTTCCACGAGGTTATTATTTCACAAGTCCAGTTTGAAGAGATTTAGGAGATTCTTCTCAAAAGATGAGGGAATGATTCTCTGCAAGTTATTGGCATGTAGATCCCATGATCTGAAATTTACTCTGCTGACAACGAATACATGTTCCTCTGCATTCCGCTCTAGGTTTTAGGCACACCACATAAATTTCCTTAATGACAAGAGAGAGCTTGTTCAAAACCAGGAACAGCAGTGGTGTGATATTGCTTTCAATATGTTCATTGGTTCCAAGATCCCTGTAGTAGAAATTGTTCGTAGACCTCACAAGGAATTGCAGTCCTCAGATGTCTTCTTCAATGTAACACTGTTTACAGGAATGCCGTAAATAGTCCTTTTATGGAGTCTCTCAGGAG
Source organism: Lygodium microphyllum (assembly GCF_053477565.2). Taxonomy (NCBI): domain Eukaryota; kingdom Viridiplantae; phylum Streptophyta; class Polypodiopsida; order Schizaeales; family Lygodiaceae; genus Lygodium; species Lygodium microphyllum. The sequence continues at coordinate 65,673,052 of NC_141138.1, forward strand.
ATCCCATGTAGAATTAGCTGAAAGGGCTAGTCCAGTGACAGTCTGTTTCAAGCCTCTCAGTCCTCAACTTTTGAACTACAGTCTTCGGAATCGCTGAAAACCCCTGCCTCTATCCCTCCACCATATGAAAGGGGAGTATGCATCTGGACGTGCATACCTTTAGAGTAACTGCAACGATGGAAAGCGAAGCCATCCCTGTACCAAAACTGCAGCAGGTGTCACCACTGAATTCTGCATGATCTGTGATGCTGCTGCAGTCATCCTGCTCATCCTGTACCTCAGATTCTGCTGCATAGAAGTCATCCTCGAACACAACCTCTGCATCATCGCTCTCCTCCTCTGGACCAAGGTTTGAGGGTTCACCGGCCATGCAAGAGCGACAAGGGACGTCGCCACCAGGCAGTTGGAGGCGGGAGCAAGACGGGCAGAGGGTGGAGCGGGGGTGTCAAGCAACGAGGAAATTGGCGGATTGGACGGTGTGGTCGCAGGCGCAGCAGAGCCAAGCCAGGTCGGAGGGGCAAAAGATCTGGGCGGGGAACCCTCAAACCTTGGTCCAGAGGAGGAGAGCGATGATGCAGAGGTTGTGTTCGAGGATGACTTCTATGCAGCAGAATCTGAGGTACAGGATGAGCAGGATGACTGCAGCAGCATCACAGATCATGCAGAATTCAGTGGTGACACCTGCTGCAGTTTTGGTACAGGGATGGCTTCGCTTTCCATCATTGCAGTTACTCTAAAGGTATGCACGTCCAGATGCATACTCCCCTTTCATATGGTGGAGGGATAGAGGCAGGGGTTTTTAGCGATTCCGAAGACTGTAGTTCAAAAGTTGAGGACTGAGAGGCTTGAAACAGACTGTCACTGGACTAGCCCTTTCAGCTAATTCTACATGGGATCTCCTGAGAGACTCCATAAAAGGACTATTTACGGCATTCCTGTAAACAGTGTTACATTGAAGAAGACATCTGAGGACTGCAATTCCTTGTGAGGTCTACGAACAATTTCTACTACAGGGATCTTGGAACCAATGAACAGATTGAAAGCAATATCACACCACTGCTGTTCCTGGTTTTGAACAAGCTCTCTCTTGTCATTAAGGAAATTTATGTGGTGTGCCTAAAACCTAGAGCGGAATGCAGAGGAACATGTATTCGTTGTCAGCAGAGTAAATTTCAGATCATGGGATCTACATGCCAATAACTTGCAGAGAATCATTCCCTCATCTTTTGAGAAGAATCTCTTCAAACTGGACTTGTGAAATAATAACCTCGTGGAAAGTTTCTTAATAACAACTTTGCTTTGTATCCAATCTCTTTTCTCTCCTTATTATCATGGAACAAAAACTGAAATCTGTCAGAAAGGAAAAATTGCAGAACAGGGTACTTTAGCTTGCCTTTTTCTCCGGTGTTGAAATTACTTCAGACAAATACAAGTGTTGCAAACTCCCTTGGAAAGTCATTTCTTACACAAATAACACTTATTTACCTATAGGACAAGCTGAAATCTAAACATAATTTATTGATTGAGTTCTGGAATTGTTGTATGGTTATTATGATATTGGATTATTCATTTGATTGATCTTCCATCTTGAAATTAGTCAAGATCCTCTGTGGTTGCGACATTGCTTTCATAAACCCTTCGACATCTTTGGTGAACCCGACGTGAAAGCGTCGTAGAAATTTCAGGATGGGAGATTCTTCAGCCTCTTTTTCAGCCTCTTCTACAATTCCAGCTGCGTCTACTTCAGCTCCATCTATGACTGCTGCGTCAAGTACTTCAACGGAGGATCTAAAACAGATTTTGCAGAATATGTCCATGTATATGCAGCTCCAAAATCAGCAAACACAAATGTATATGCAGCAGCAACAACAATTGCATCAACAGCAGTTGTCTCAGCAAAGGCAACTCTATTCGGAGCAGGAGAATGCAAACAGTGCGACTAAGGCTATTGAAGCAGTTGAGAGTGAGAAGAAGCTATTTGATGGGCGTAATGTTTCAGCATATTTGAAGACATATGAGATCAAGATGGGGTTTTTCGGAGTTCCTGCTGGACTTATGAGTAAGTACTTCCTTCCTCTTGTCACACCTGCTTTGAGGACAAAGGTGACTGATTTATTTATTCAAAATACACATTGGCAAGATTTTAAGAAGGCTCTAAAAGAAGAATACTTCCTTGAGGACTTTGGTATGGCTACTCGACGGTCATTCCGAGAGTGGGTCTACATGCCAAACAAAGGTCTTGCTGCTTCGGAGTTGATTCGAGAATTCGAAGAGAGGTATAGTCAGCTTGATGCTATTGAACAAAGAGCATTGGATGTTGAAAAAGTTGAGCTTTTCTTGCAAGCTGCAGATCCTGCTCTTCAAGAAGAATTGGGTGAGCTCCTTGAAGATCTCACAAAGCCTATGGGTCTTAAAACTGATTGGCAGGATGCTCAGGATGCAGTTTCGACTTTGACCAAGAGGAGGATATGGAAGACTCGACTACATAATGGTTCCATGACACCTACATCATCATCTGCTCCTATGCCTACTTCTATCCCTATTATTTCTTCTCCTCCTCAGCCAGTTTCTTAGCCTATGCCAGTGCCTACAGTTTCTACTCCACCTCTTCCTCCTGTTCCACGACCGATGCCTACACCTTCTGCTCCAAAACCATCCGTTCCATCGGTGCCTACTTCTCTTGATGATATAATCAAAGGTATCACAGATTTGACACTTGAGTCAGTCAAAGCGGAGTTGGTGGGTAAGTTGAAGGAGCAGTTTGCTTCGACTGCACCTGCTACTTCTTCTAGTGCTCCTATTGCACCTAGGAGTGCTCCTAGTGCACCTAGGAGAGATCGGAGATGTATTTGGTGTGATAGTACGGAGCATCAGCATTGCAGGGATTGTGACTCTTTCCAGGATGCAAGGAGGCAGAATTTGGTATATTGGGGGCAAGATGGTAAGATTTGGTTGACTGAGACAGGAGCTCCACTTGCTACCAACTTTGGTAAAGGTGGAATGAAGAAGTTAGTGGAGGACATGGCTGCGCGTACTTCTTATGTGACGGCTAGAGGTGATGCTTCTGCATATGGAGTACAGATTGAGAAGGGATCGGAGACTCAGTCCGCACTATGGACTTATGCTATGGAGACTGCAAACAAGGGAAAAATTCAGCAAACTGTTTTGACTAGCGCAGGCTCTAGCATCAGATCAGAGACAGGATGGGACTCGCCTGTTGACAGGTATTCTATTTATGCTTATTTGGCTAAATCTCATGGTGCAGATGTATTTGTTGAGGAGAAGCGTAAGAGGGATGAAGAAAATCCAAGTGCAGCTAAGAAGACTAGAGGGGGTGAGTTTGTTACTCCACCTACTGCAGGACCGTCTTCACGATCAGGACCAGATCGACAGATGGAGGATGCTCAAAAGAGAGAAAAGAGGCAAGAGCCTAGAGAGAGAAAGCAGCCAGGATTCAGATTGATGTCCGACATTGAGACATCTACAGACATGAAGAAAATCTTTAATGATAAGATACTTGGCAGTGAGGTGACTTTCACTATTTCTGAGATTTTGGGCATCTCAAAAAGAGAGTTTCAGGATCAGTTTCAGGAGGTCCTGAAGAGGAAAAGACATACATTGGCTACCACTGATATACAAGGAGTTTTGATTGGAGAGTTGGATGAGGATGATGATGAGGTTATGGTTGATAATGCTTCTGTTTTGCCGCAGGTAGAGAAGAGGGTTCAGCCTATGCATTATGCTGAAATTGATGAGCCTGTTTTGATACCGCGTAGTCACTTTTCGCGGAGCCATTGGGCTAGGGAAACTACAGAGACGATGGTAAAGATTGGAGAGAAACAGGTGCCTTATGTTGCATTGGTTGATCATGGTTCAGAGATTAATCTCATTGTTCGTGGAGTTTATGAGAGTAACAGATGGCCTATGGATGTAGAGCATGGGTGGCGTATGAGAGCCGCCAATAACACTGCAGGTGATTTATATGCTGCTTGCCCTAGTGTCAGGGTTTCTATTGGTGATGTAGAGGAGGATTTTCATTTCTTTGTGCAGGATTCATGCTCTTATCCCATAATTCTTGGTCAGCCATTCATTACAGAGATGCACATGGAAACAAAGGTCATGGATGATGGATCTGCTTATGCACGGATTCGCAGTAAAGATGGTATGAGAGCAGTTCAGTTTATGACTGTATGTGTGAATCATGTTAGAAACAAGGATACTCTCAGAGATGCACCCTTACCCACTGTGAGGGATTCGGGTTTTCATTAGGTACCACCGTTTTGCGAGACGACGGTGGTACAGAGGAGAGGAGATTGGAGTTCTCGCCTCTTGGCAGCGGTGTTTTCTCCTCCGGTTATGTTGGGATTTCAGCAAACAGTTCGATGAGCTATCAGAAGACTTCTAGATTGTCTAGAGCTGCCAGGCAGTATATATACAGGAAGGAGAAAAATTTGAAAAATGCAGGAATTTTGGAGGATGACGAGCACATAGATGGTATGTATGACAGTGTGATTTGTGCAGATACGATGGCAGAGATGGGAGATATGCTGAAAACTGATATGCTGAATTGTCATGGTAATGTATTAGTGCAATCTCTGGATATGTTTAATGAAATTGCAGATTTTGTTTCACAGATTGAGTCAGAGGCTGAGGTAACTCAGCAAAGAGTATTGAGTGCTGAAGAAATTCAGCAAACAGAGTTTCCAGTTGGTTATGATCAGCTTTCAGAGAGACAGAGGGCTGAAAATTTTCAGCCAACAGAGTTTACTGCTGAAATATTTCAGCATTCAGAGTTTGGGGCTGTTTCTATGCAGTCCATAGAGCAGAGGGCTGAGAATATTCAGCCATTGGAGTGCAGAATTGCTGATTTACAGCAAGGTTTATGTAATGCAGAAGAGCATAATGAAGCCAGGGTTGACACGAAATACAAAACTGTGGATAAGAAGGTGAAGCCGGTTGCTGTACCGCTTCCACCTGACAGTGATCAGCAAATAGAGAGGGCTGCTAAACAGCAAATTTTGAGGAATCCGGAGCATATTGGTCATAAATTTTCAGCAGAGACACTTGCTGAATTGAAAATAGGAAATGGTGATTTCTTGTTACCCATGGAGAAGCAATGCTTTCAGGATATGCTTGAGCGTCATGGAAGGGGATTTGCTTTTTTGCCACATGAGATTGGATGTGTGAATCCTGATATTGTTGCTCCTATGGTCATTTTTACTATTCCTCATATTCCATGGAATCTCCGACCTATTCTAGTGCCTAAAGCACACTTGCCAAAGCTGATTGATTTATTGAATGAGAAAATCAGGATGGGAATCCTTGAGCCTTCATCTGCACCATACTCAAACAGGTGGTTTACAGTTCCAAAGAAGAATGGTACTCTTTGATTTATTCAGGACATGCAGCCAGTGAACAGAGTTACTATCAAGAATGTTGGTATAGGTCCAGTTGTGGATGAGTTTGCAGAGACATTTGCTAGACGTGCCATCTATTCTTTGGGTGATTTGTATTCAGGATATGATCAGTTTCAGCTGGCTTTGGAAAGCAGGGACATAACCACCATGAGAACTCCTATTGGGCTTGTCAGGATGTGTACCTTGCCTCAAGGTGCCACTAATTCTGTTGCGCATATGATGAATGCCATGCATAAAGTCCTTCGTGATTACATACCTCAGCTTACTATGCCTTTCTTGGATGATGTGCCCATTAAGGGGTGTGCAGAAGAAGAGAAGAATGAGAGCCTAAATGAGCAGGGATGCAGGTACTATGTGGCTGATCATATTTCAGCATGTGAGAAGATTTTGGCCAGGTTAGAAGAAGTGAACTTGACACTTTCAGGGCAAAAATCTGTTTTTGGAGTGAATGAGGTTGTCATTGTTGGGCATATGTGTGGATATTATGGCAGGAAACCTTCACCTGATAAGGTGAATGCTATAGGCAAGATTGCAGAGTATTGTTCTACTACTTCTGAGGTACGGAGATTCATTGGTGCTTGTGTGTTTTATATGATTTGGATACCTCATTTTGCACACATAGCAGATTGTTTGTATCAGCTGCTTCGGAAGGGGCAGAAATTTTATTGGGATGAGAGCCACACTAGAGCCATGCGGAAATTGAAGAAGTTATTGCAGAATGCTCCTACTCTCAGGAAAGCGGATTATAATTGTGATAAGCCTATTGTATTGACAGTTGACACTAGTCCAATTGGCATAGGTTGGGCTGTGGGTCAAGATGATGCAGATGGAAATAGGTATGCTATTCGGTTTGGGGCAAAAGTCCTAAACGAGAGACAGAGGAGATATCCGCAAATCAAAAGGGAGTTATTGGGGATTGTCACGGCTCTCAAATGTGACAAGGAGTACTTTATTGGAGCTTCAGTTGTGGTAGAGACAGATTGCTTGCCATTGATTGGTATGATCACGAGTTGCTCTACTCCGGATATAGCCATGTTGAGATGGATTGCATACATCAAGTCATTAAATCCGGAATTTAAACACATAGCAGGGAAGGATAATCCAGTGGCAGATATGTTGTCTAGAGCTAGGTATGATGATGAGGAGACTCTACTTGCAGAAGAAGATGATGCAGAAATTTCAGCCACTATGGTTGATCATGTTTGTCATGTCTATGATATTGTGGCTTTCATAGAAGAACTTTATGTTGGAGATTGGTTGCAGATTGGCAGGTACCTTAGTACACTAAGCAAAAGAGATGAATGGACAGATGAAGAGTTCAAGAAGATCAGAAGGAAAGCCTATGGTTATTTTCTCAAGGACTGATTTCTTTGGAAGCATCCGAAGAAAAGAGGCGGATTACCTTTGCGGGTTGTCTGCGATAGAGAGAAACAGTTACAGGTGATGAGGGAGTTTCATGAGAGTCCTTGGGCTGGTCATAGAGGAGTATGGGCTACTTATGAGAAAATCAGGGAGAAATATTGGTGGAAAGGCATGTACAGAGATGTTTCTCACTTTGTTGAGACTTGCAGAGACTGCCAGATGTATTCAGTAGTGCGTCATAGAGATGAGCTTCATCCGACCTATCCACTATGCATTCATTATAAGTGGGTAGTTGATTTGGTTACCATGCCTATGGGTCTATGGCAGATGAGGTACATTGTTTTGGCTAGAGAGGATCTTACCAATCCTGTTGAGGGCAGATCTTTGAGAACGAAGACCACTAGTGCAGTGTGTAAGTTCTTATTGGAGGAAATTTTCTGCAGGTATGGTTGTGTGGGTAAGATCACTGGGGATCGTGGTGAATTGGATGCAGATGAAGCTAGGGAGTTTTTCTCTCAGCTAGGAATTAAATTGGCTCTAACTACAGCATACAATCCAGAGGGAAATGGGAAGAGTGAAAGAGGGCATCCGCCGATAGTGAAAGCATTAGCCAAAGCATGCAGAGGACGGATTGGAGAATGGCCGAGACTTCTACCATTTGCTTTATGGGCTGATCGTACGACTCATAGTGTTACTACAGGATATATGCCTGCAGAGTTGATGTATGGTCAGAAACCTGTTATGCCGATTGAGACTTGTGCTTTGACTTGGTCAGTTTTACCTTGGTAGGAGGATTTGACGAGAGAGGAGCTCTTAGCTCTTCGGATTCGACAGTTGGAGAGGAGACCTGAGGATATTCAGCTAGCTATTGACAGGTTGAAAGTTGCTAGACTAAGGAACAAGGACAGGTTTGATAGCAGGCATCGCTTGCGGCCTAGAGCAATAGAAGAAGGAGATTGGGTATTGGTCTTTGATAGCAGCCTTGAAAATCAGTATACTGCACTTTGGAAGATGGTGAAAAGATGGTTTGGGCCATACATAGTCAGACATGTCTTTGATAATGCAACATATGAGTTCACAGAATTGGATGGAACAGTGCTTAGAGTGCCTATTGCTGGAAAAAGAATCAAGATTTTCAAGAAAAGAGATGATGAGGATTATGCATTGGAAGAATTTTTAAGAGAAGAGCAACGACAAGAAACTCCAATGGAAGAGACAGATGATATGGCTGGATATCCTGTTGATCTACCAGAAATGCATAACGAAGAGATTGATTTGTTTGTGGATCTTGATGATAATGATCATGGGTAGTTGGCCCATCCGGAGGATGCGCAGGATCAGAGGGGGTGGATGTCGTACTGCTGCGCATCCGAGGTGTGGAATCCACCACAAAGTTGTGTGTGTGACATTTATTACTTTTTACATATTTAGTTGTTGTGTTTGTATTTTGTTTTGCGTGGGCAGTATGGTGGAGGTGGGATCTTTGTTCCAATGCTGACACTAGTGATGTGATTTGATCAAAAGTCTTCTACAGTTCTTTCTAAATGTATGATCATGGGAAGTGCTGCTACATCTCTCTTGTACAATTTTGGGCTTTTTTCTCCAATTATTGATTATGATGTTGCTCTGATTTTCCAACCTGCAATATTGATGTTGGGAATCAGCATTGGGGTGGTCTTCAATGTGATATTTTCAAATTGGATAGTCACTATTCTGCTCTTAGTGCTTTTCACTGGGAATTCATTGAAAACATTCTTCAATGGAATCTCTTTATGGAAGAAGGAGACACTTGAAAAGAGGGTGGTTAAGGAAGAAAAGACTTGGTGTGCACCTTGTGAAGCAGGTCTTGAAAATGGAGACTACGAGGCTTTGCCTGCAGACTTCACTAGTTTTTTTTAAACATTCATTCCCAAAAGTGAAGTGGACCAGTATTGCAGCGCTATTGTTTTTGTTCTAGTGAACACTTCCTCTGCGGTTTCTGTGTGCATTTTCTGGCCTTTTAGATGACATGGGGCTATTGTGGGAAGGAAGCTTTTCTAGAAAAAGAAGGAGCTTTTTGAATCGGGAGAGAGAGGGAAAATAGATGAAGGAGGAAAGAAAATAGACAAGGGGAAGAAAAGGAGCGAGGCTAATTGGGGGGGAAAGCAGAACAGGGCAGACGGAGAAAGGACACGCATGCTGCTATGACAGAGGAATGACGAGTTTGAAAGACAAAACCTTGGAAGGAGTCGACATAAAGCAAAAAAAAAAAAAAAGACGACATAGAAGACGTTGATGATTGGGAGGTGAACTCTGAAGACGAAGCAGAAGGACGGGATGCAGATCAAACGCGAAAGCCATGAAGACGAAGGTCAGTTGACACAAGACAACACAAAACAAAGGAGGAGGATGATGCAAAAGAAAGGTGAAATAAAGGTGGAAGGTGGCAAGCTATTCTATAGTGACAACGACTTCTGAATTGACATTGTGTGGTGTTCAATAATGACTTATTATGTCTAGCAAAGGGCTGCTCCAACGACGGTTTTATGCTTGTCTGTTACAAGCTGCTGACGATGCGTTTCTGAATTACGGAATCTCTATCACCAAAACTGAGCAATTTCTTCGGAGTGTTGGATGATCTTCATTAACCTCCATAACATCGGTTTATGATGCTGACAACTAGCCTCGCATCATCGCATTATATCCTTAGCATAAGAGTCAACTGAAGCTTTCCCATGAAATTTTCAAGGCTTCTTAGAGCTGGCGGAATGAAATCTTGCTTTGGGTACTTTCAAGGATTGCACGCTGAAAATTCTGGATCAAGACATAGCCATCATATCAGATTTGAGGCAGGAGCAACAAGCTCGGGTATACATCTCGGCAAAGGAAACAAGCCATCATCTACATGAAAGGAGACTTCTGCTTCTGATGCGATAAAAAGCTAGCGTACAAAAGATTGCCTGCTCCAGCACTGTGCGTACGCCCGTAAAGATTCAAAAGCTGTTCTTCTTACCAAGAGCTCCTGTATTGGCTCGCAGATCGTATTCAGATGTCATCACAGTGGAGGACAGTGGGAGTGTTGATGAAGATGAGGGCCACATACTCCCTTCTCACAGCCTTTTCCAGTGGAAAGCCAGTCCTCTGCACTCGGATGTTGCTCTAGGGAATGCACTCATCAATATGTACAGCAAAGCTAACAGCCTAGAGGATGCAGAAAGGACCTTCCATTTGATGTCCACTCTGGATGTTATATCTTGGAACTCTATGATTATTGCATGTACCCGGCACGGGCAGGGAATTATGGCTCTTGATTACTTTGAACAAATGCAAGTAAGAGGAGTTGAACCTGATCACGTTACATTTTATATACCCAGAGTGGTCGAAGAAAGCAGGCCTTCCAACTGTTTCAAGATATGCAAAGAGACAGTATTTTAACCAGTTCATGTACCTTTCTTACCATCCTTGATGCGTGTCGAAGCAAAGAAACTCTTAGTGAGGGAAAAACATCTACACATACAAATTGTTGGTAACAGATTTGAATCAGAGTTGGTAGTAAGTAATGCTCTGATTAATATGTATGGCAAGTGCTGTAGCCCAAATGATGCAAGGATGTGGTTTTATACCATGCCTGAACGGAATGATGTATCCTGGAACTCTTTGATCACTGCATTAGCTGATATTGAGCTCGTGGAAGGTGGCGGGAAAGAAGAGAAAGCGAAGCAACAACAGTTTTGATGAAAGATCGTCTTCTCGGGTCATCTTAGTCTCAATGGTTTGGAAGCAGCTATGCAATAGAGCTACAAAGATTGGAGAAGGAGCGCTGAGACTGCACTCCTGAACGAGTGATGTATTGTCATCATCCAACAGTTAGGTAGATGTCGTGGATGCATTTACAAGTGCAGTTCATTGAGAATATGATCCTAAGATATGTGAAGTCCAAGGCTGACTGGTGGACAAAAGTTGCACATTACAATAGGGAAAGAATACGTTGTGGTGCTACAGTAAATAAAACTGTGTGCAGGAAAAATCTGGAAGACTAACTTGACTCTGGTTGGAAGCTGAATATATATAGATAGAATTGATGGAAATGCTTCCTCTATGCTCACACAATATGACATTGAAGATGTTCAAGAACACTGTAGACTCTTAAAACAGTTTCATAACAGGAAATTGTCTTCCTCTATGGAAGATTTTTGCCTTTCTCTCAGTTTTCAATGATGTAATGGGAAAGACTTCTTCTCTGCTAAGAAGTTACTATCAGTTCCAGAGTTTATTGTTATGTTACTACAGAAAATGATAAAGGTGTTGGTTGGCTTGAATTTCAAGGATTTTGTGACCCTTCTCTCAGTTTTTCAGTGTTAAAGCAAACCTTCGAAAAGAAAGTGAAGTCCATTTGTTTAAAGTCTATGATGCAGATGGAGAGGGGAAAATGACTCGTGAAGACATTTTGGAAGTTCTCTATGACTTATCAAGCTTTTTCCTTTCCGAAGAACTAGGCCAACAAGTCTGTTTGCCACATTCAAGAGACTAAAGGCTTGAACAAATTGATTATAGGGTCATTTTCTGACATTGCATTCACAAATTGAATCTTGATCTTGTTTGATTGATCTTCTATCTTGGACCAATAACCTCTGTGGTTGCGACATTGCTTTCACAAACCCTTCGACATCTTGCAGCACGGAAGATGCTCCTTCAGCCTGTGCTCCCTTCTCTCTACGGCATGGATCGTCATCGTTCTTCTCCCCTCACAAGCGACGAACTTACGGTAGTCATTGCTTAAGCTGGATTGGCTCCCGAAGGTTACAATTAACTGTTCATTTCGAAAAGATTCCCCCCCTCTCGTCGACTCCAAAAACATTCCCCTTCTCTCCCTAGATTGCAGAGAACTCCTTCGATTCCCGATTCTTGCCATGACCCGCTGAAGCTTTTAATGAGATCCAAGAAGGGCCATCTGCTGCGCCTCATGCGGTCAGATCAAGAGCAAATTTGGAAATTATCATCTTTCTGAAGTTTACAGAGTCCGACTAGCAATCGTGCGAAAAATCAAAACAAAGCAAAACGAGGAAGAATCCATGGCCAGCATGACGCTACGGCTCCTCTTGAGGAACTGAAGACACATTTGACTGATCAGATTTCAGAAAATGCTGACATGATTGAATTGATTGAGTCCGTCAAGCAGCGCTGCAAAGAAGCTAGTTTGCCAGACATAGATGTGGTACGAACTGTGTGAGAGGCTCTTATGGATGCAATTCAGTGGTCCGGGAGAAATCAACAGCAAAATATAAATCTAGCTTTGAGACAGGTCAAAACCTGGGGAAAGTTGCTTGGTTCCTTCACTACTACTGGGAAGCTTGAGTTGGAGCTCATATATACAATCCAGACTTACTGTTACGAGGATGCAAAACTGATGAAGTTGTTTCCTGAAATAATACGAGCTTTGTATGATCAAGACGTCCTTGCAGAAGACACTATTCTAGCATGGTTTAGGACTGGTTTCGTGATGGAGCTAACGGACACGTCATAATCAAAGGAGTTGATTTGGACAACAGACCGGAGTTGTGAAGTGGTTCTTTTCAATATCTGAAGCATCTGTACAAGCTGTGACACCGCTAAAGTCATGTTTTTTTTAAAACCGTGCAAATTACTGATGACAGAAGTGGTTCAGGTTGCAATCATATGCAAAGACTGTTTCTATATAATATACAAAGCTTAAACAAGGGCTGGGCAAAGACTGGCCATCTGCTTGTGCAAACTCCTTTCTTGTAACCTTTTAGTTTTTGGAAAAACAGATTTTGACCCATGCAAATTGGCGTGGTCATAATAGCAAAATTTCTTTGGTCCATGACAAGAAATTGTGCTCTATGAAGGTGCTGTTCTGTGAGAAGTAGGTTGTGCAGCAAGCAATGCTTTCTATTTCCGGTTGAAGAATAGTTTATTTTGAAGATATTCTCTTGACGACTGGATGACATATCTGAAGCTCTTGTATTCTGATTTATAACATAAAGTGGTTTCTTGCGAGGATTGATTCTTTTGGTTGATCCGTCTTGATACTTGTATATGAACCAAAAATTGTAATACAGGCATCATTTTCGTCTTGATTATTTATTTGCTTGATCTTCCATCTTGATATATATCAAGGTCTTCTGAAGACGCGACTATGCTTTCGTAAATCCTTCGACAGCGGGTGATTCCACAAAATACTTATTTAAATTAATAGACATTTATGAGTTTAGAGTGTGCACTCGTAATAAATTAAGGTTAGGATTGAGTTCTAACCAATTTATTTATTTTGTAGCTGAAGACTACTAGGTATTTACCTTTGTTGGTTTAATTTATTATTTTCTAACAATTGTGAATGCTTCAGTTGATGTGTAGAGCAGGCAGTGGTGGCATTGGGAAGCACTGGGTGCTAGCGTGTATTCAAGTTATTATCATTTTGAGGGGCGCGCATCTTAGGCGTGGCACCAATATTTATTTTGATGTGCTTATTTATTGAAGCGCTTGATATTTATTTATTATTTTTGTATGCACATGGATGCACGATTTAAATACTTGTATTAGACATTGTATGTGGGTACCGCCCGACTCCTTGGGCGCCCAATAGCTTTAATTCTTTAGTGGGACAAAGGCAAACATAAAAGCTAAAGCATGCTAATTATAAATTGGGCTATTTTTTGAGCTTGGAGATCAATAATATATCAAATACATGCTTTGTGGAGTGCTCACACAAGACATGGGGGGAGATTGTACCCAATTAGTCTTTTGCTTCATGTTGTGCAAGCTTTCTCTCTTGTTTTTTGTGCAAAAGTAGAGTTCTTTTGTTCTTGGGGACCTTTCGGCGCTCACTAAGCATGCATACAGCATTCGATCTTTGCACCATCTTCATCTTCCATATTTTCCTGGCTAGCCCTCGTATCATGGCCACTATTTTCTTCTAGTTCTCACAACTCGTAGGCAATAGATTTCCACCTCTTAAATAATTTAATTCTTTTTCTTGCTACCAAAAGTTTAATGGCTATCCCATCTAACTCATTTAATGCATGAGTAGTATTATCAAGCACTTGACTTACCACATAGGGTCCGAACCATTGTTTGGAGACTTTCCACATGGCACTATGTTGGTTGTCTAAACTGTTGTCATAAACCAATACCCAATCCCTACCTTGTATAGTTCTTGTCCTCAACCTATGTCTTTTGTCAAACGGTTTCTTGTTTTGTATCCTTGCAGCCCTTTCCTTTGCAATTGCTACCTCTATGTCTTGTGACTTTCTTTCTAGGTTTCTAATACATAAGGCCAACAACTCCTCTCAATTCAAAGCCTCTTCCCAAAGTAGCACACTCCATGTGACTATCATCTCTTCTATCGACATAATAGGTTTTTGACCATACATTAATTCAACAAGCATATATCCTGTAACAACACTATGAGTTGTTATGTCAGCCCACAAATCATAAGGGAGCAATCGTCATGGCCACTCTTTTACCTTCTTTCCACATGCTTTTGCCAATGCCTTCACAGAAGGTGGATGATAACTTTCAAATTTTCCATTTTCTTTAGGGTTATAAGTTGAAGCTAAGGTAAGCTTTATCCACAGCCACGCAAAGAAATCATGGGCTTCATTTGCATCCAATTCACCCCTATCTGCAAATTTTCCCACACAATCATATCAACAAAGGATCTCTTTTAAGAGAAAAGTACACACTACATTTGTTGTCTTGGTATGTAGAGCTCTCTCTTTCACTAGATTAGTCAAGACTTCACGAGAAAGTACAAGATATCTCATTTGCCAAAGACCTCTGGACATCGTAACCAAATCCACACCCACTTAAAATGAAGAGATAAGGGATATCTTGGCTACAATCCATCCCAATGACTCATAGATGAATACATTTGACATGTTGTACATGTTTCCACAAAAGTGACCTAATACATGCCCTGCCGCCACCAATATATTTCTTTGCTCTTTGCAAAAGTACCCCAAACACCTCTATGGCGAACCCATAAGCTTTCATGAAATTCTTGCATAACGTTTACTTGTGAAGCTCTGTCACCCAAAACTCGTAATGGCATATCTGTTTCTTCTTAGCATGTTTCCACAAGTATCCATCTTTTAAGAAAAACCCATAGGCTTTCATCTTGATCTTCTTAAACTCCTCATCCACCCATTTTTCTCTCTTTGTTAATGTGCTAAGATATTGACCAATTCTCAACCAATGTCTTGCATATTTTCTTCTAGAAACACTTCTACACAAGATACATAACATCTAAAGTGTTTTCTCTTTGCTTTCCAAGCTTCTGTTAGTGGTGTAGCAACTCTCTTACAACACTTGTACTTCATAAACCCGTTGTTGTATTTACTACATTTAATGTTGTCCTTGCATTCATGAGAGCTATACTTATAATTACAACAGCTTCCAATTCAGTTTCACCAATCCAAAAATCATCTTGAGTTGCAAGAAAGCCATCTTCTTTCTCCTCATCCATCATCCCATCTTTGTTTTCATAGCATAATTGAGATAACATGTCTACCACTGGGTTATCTCTTCTTGCAGTATGCTAAAGTTCACAGCTCAAAGATTTGATGAATGCAATCCACCGAAGCATAGTAATGTCTCGAATAGCCCAACTAATAATCATATCCAATACCAACAAATAATCCATCCTCCTAATGACTACATGAGCACCCATAAAATACTCCTTATCACATTTCAAGGCCATCAAAACTTCCCATAATTCTCTTTTTACTTCTCGATACCTTCTCTATCGTTCAGTAAATACTTTAGTACCAAATCGAATTGCATATCTTTGCCCTTCCTCATCATCTTACCCAACTGCCCATCCCATCCTAATTGGGCTCGTATCAATAATAATAGTGATAGGCTTTCCATGTGAGTAATTAGCCTTTCTCAATGTAGGAGTAAATTTCAAAAGCTACTTCAATTTCTTCATTACTTTTTGATGCTTCCTTTCCAAGTAAAACCTTTGACCTTTTCTCAAGAGCTGATATAGAGCATCAGCTACATGTGCAAAGTGAGGGATCCATATCAAATAGAATACACATGCACCCAAGAATCGACACACCTTAGATACATTCCTACATACATCTTGCATTCTATCAATCCCATCTACTTTCATTGGTGATGGTCTTCACCCATAGGGCCCACACATATGCCCAACAATCAAAACCTTTTCAAATCCAAAGATTGACTTTGGTCTCAAAAGAGTTAAATGCACCTCTTTTAGATGCAGCAAAATCCTTTTACAATCCATAATATAGTCTGCTAAAAGCTATTTGCACCTGTGAGCAACCATCTCATCATTCTTTTCATCCACTACACACCCTTTGATTGGAACATCATCCAAGAAGGGCTTTGTCAATTGTGATATAAAATCCTTGAGTACCCTATTCATAGCATTTGTCATGTGTGCCACTGAGTTCGTTGCACCCTACCCCAAGGGAGTCTTCATGGTTGTGATATCATTGCTCTCAACTGTAAGCTGAATTTGATCATACCGCAAGTAAAGATCACCCAAAGAATAGATCGCTTTGCCTACAAAATCCTTTGCACATTCATCAACCACAGGACCTACACCCACATTCCTTATGGTCACTTTATTGATTGGTTACATATCTTGAATAAATCTCAAAGCCCCATTCTTTTTGGGCATAGTAAATTGATGATTTAAGTATGGGGTTGAAGAGGGCTCCAAGATCTTCATGGAAATCTTTTCATTTAGCAAATCCATTAGGTTTGGCAAGTAAGCTTTAGGCACTGGAATAGGCCTCAAGTTCCATGGTACATGTTGTACAATAAATATTACCATAAGAGAGACAACATTCAGATCCACACAACCTATTTCAACTGACTGATATGCAAATGCTTTCCCATGCCTAGTCGACATATGCATAAAACAGTCTCTTTCGATAGGCAAAAGAAACCCTTTTTCACCAACTTTCAATTCCTTTAATGTTTTAGATATAAAATAATGACCTATTCTTTAAGAGCTCGTAAGCTTGGCGGCCTTGACACTTTTTCATATAGACCCTCACTTTCTGGTGGAAGCAGGCGACAAAGTAACTGTTTTACCTTTTTTTCAACCATCTTATACTTTGCCTCCACAAGTGCTTCAGCCCATTATAACCCTCCCTATTGAGCAAACAATGTTATAACATCATACATGTTCAAAGAACATATTGACAACACTCTATTTTCAATCTCATTTTCTGGATGTAAAGTTGCTGAAATTTCAACCATAGTGTCAGAAATATTCAGCCCATAAAAGAGGCTTGAAATGCATTCATTTCTAGCTAACCACCCTAATGCTCTCAGTTCCTTAGTAGCCCGTTTCATAGATATGTGTTTAACCTTGCATATAGTTTCCATAAGCTTAAACCAACATGAACTATTTGTTGCAAACTGAGAATAACCAATAGTAAATACATGATTCATTCCATCAAGATGCGAGTACATTCTCTAAAACAACACTACGATAGCGCCACATTATAGTAGTGCTCAATGAAAATCCTGGTATTTGAATTCCCTTGCATTTGGAGGAAAAGTAGACTCTTGAAGCGTATCTCGATTCCTAGGATGATTAACACAAATGGTAAGAAATTGGACTTGCTTTTCTCCCATCCTTGCTTCTAAATTTTGCATAAGCAAAACCATCATCAAGCACCTTTGTTTCCATATTCACTCCTATGATATAGGGATGTCCCAAAATCATTGCATATGGGAAACTATCTTGCACAAAGAAGTATTGCTCTTCTTGTACATCGCTAATTGTCACTTTTACATTAGGACATGCAACATAGAGCTCCCCCAAAGAATTATTTGTAGCCCTTATACGCCAACCATGATCAGTGCCCAATAATACTTGTTAGTGACTTACGTAACTAAAGAGTGATTGTATGAAACTTGAGAGTTGTGTGGGAGTGAGCAAGGAGATCAGCGTGATTTGCACTATGAATTATGGGTGTGAACTGCAAGGGAGAGTTAGACCATAGGTGGAGTTACCAAAGGCATGCAACTAGAGTTCCACCCGTCCTATGGATGGGTGGTCCCAGTTGGCTGGGAACTTTTCTCGAAGGAAATTGACAGCAAGGAACGTTGACCTAGAATCTAGGATACTAGAGTCCCAATTTATGTTGTTTTAGGGGAATGGAATGGGACTATGCCTTATGGGCAGAGAGGTTGAGCTTTGCATCCCTCTCATTTTCCATTCTCCTTGAACCAAGTGCAGCATGAATCCACTTCAACCCTGATGTTTCTGCGTAAAGTAGTTTGCCAAGGGTTTGACACTAACTACCGTTCTAGGAATTTGACCACTAGGAAAACCCTGAGTCAGGTCGGTCCTAAGTGGGAATGGCTGGAATGCTTCCGCTTCGTGGCGGACTCGAGAAGACCTAGATCGCAAACCCCGTGACATTCTGTGGGAGTGTCGGGCGGCGGCACTTTTTGGACTCTCTTCTCGATGGGCTACTAAGACGTGTCCTACAAGCGAATAGGTGGACACGTTACAGTTGGTATCAAAGCAAACCAACGAAGGATCTGTCTTTTACAAGGAAACTTAATGAGGAGAAATAGAGGAAACGTTGCTGTTAAGAACATTTCCTTACTTATCAATGTTGTCTTGTAGAGTCGTGAAGCATGGAATAGATTATTGGTTTTTGAGGTTATGTTTATGACCGCGACGCGTGCCTTGAATTATCGACGGAGGATTGATATGATGAATATCCTAGACCGCATCTACAATCCTTCACCCCTGTACGTGGAATGGAGATGGATGAGTGATTCAGGAATCTATTACATAGCTACCCACTAATTTGCGTACCTTCGAACCAACTTAAAGAGAATCAAATGGTTGGAGGACTTAAAGATCGTGAAGTTGTTCATCTTTGTTGAGGCTCACGCAAACGCAACCCTACATGTCGGCGGTCGAAAGGTCAAGCAGAATACGTATGTGTACGAGGAAGTGACTCGGATAATCCTTGCCGACAGAATCAAGGTGTTGGGTCATTATGAGAAGAACGAGTATCAAAGGAAATGATACCCCAATCTTCCAATGAACTATCGATTCCTGAAAATGCATGACCCCAATCCATACTATTACTTAGTTCCCACAAGTGTTTGCTCAGAATGGATTGGCTTGAACCTAATGATTCCCACATTCATTGGACATGGCCAAGTTTCCTTTCGAAATTATGAAGGGGAATTGGTCACAACTCAAGGAGAGGCTGGTAAGCAAAAAATTCAACTGGCCAAAGCATCTTGGATAATAAAAGGAGTTAGAAAAGGGCAACCTATCTATTTGATTAAGCTAAATAAGCTAGATCTGAATCAAGAGTCGAGTGAAGAACCTTTATGGCTAAAGGAGTACGCAAACGTATTTCTTGAAGAGTTGATAGAACTTCCACCTCAAAGGGAAGTTGATCATGAAATCAAGCTAGGGCCAGGAGCTGCACCAATTGCAAAGAGACCATATAGAATGTCCATTCCGGAAGTGATTGAGCTGAAGGAGCAACTCAAGCAATTGTTAGATCAAGGTTACATTCATCCTAATAGTTTGCCATGGGGAGCTCCAGTGCTATTCTAGAAGAAGAAAGATGGAACGCTTCGGCTATGTATTGATTACAGAGGGTTAAATCAATCAACCATTAAGAACAAATACCCCATTCCAAGAATAGATGAACTTCTTGACCATCTTCAAGGAGCGAAGATCTTCTCCAAGATTGATCTCAGGTTTGGATACTACCAGATAAGGATCAAGGAAGAAGATATCCCAAAGACGGCATTTAGCACAAGATATGGGCATTTTGAGTTCCTGGTCATGTCATTCGGGCTTACGAATGCACCTGCCACCTTCAATAGGTTAATGCAGGATATCTTTAGGCCATATCTTGATGACTTCGTACTCGTCTTCTTTGACGATACCTTAGTCTACTCCAAACAATAAGAAGATCATGAGCCCCAGCTTCGCATTGTTCTTGAGACAATGAGGGCACACAAGCTTTATGCCAAGAAGAAGAAGTGTGCATTCTTCAAGCGACAGAAGAATACGTAGTTTTCTTGGATTGACAGGATGGTATAGGGTCTTTATCAAACACTATGCCTTGATTGCAGTGCCTTTGACGGATCTATTGAAGAAGCAAACATCAATTATATGGTCAACTGTTGAACAATCTAGCTTTAATAAACTAAAGCAAAGTGCAGACAGCCAATACATGAACTTTTTATCTTTTTCATTCCATTCCTTCCGTGCCTTTGTCTCTTCTGTAGTTGGAGGATCACTCACCTTCGGCTCCTTTTCTTCACCTGAAACAAACTCGTAGAGGCCTTTTCCAATAAGGAAGTTCGTGACATAGAACTTCCATGATGGGTAGTTGTTCTTGTCGAGCTTCTCAATGATGGGGCTTCCATTGTTCTCTGCCATTATCACAAAACTACTACCAAACAACAAGCAAATCTTCTGCAATCTTTGACTTGTAGTGCACAGCAATACACCAGACAGCCTTTTTCAATGTCTGCTAAACAATACATGCAATTTGAAACCTGTCTGTAGATAAACCTTATGTTTGCTTCTTGCAAATACCTCAAGAATTACAGATTCGCAATCTGTAACCTGCGCACCCACTTTCGGTCAAAACAGCCAAAATCATAGTGTATCCTAAAACTGTTGTCCGCAACATTGCGGCTCTAAAACGGGGCCTGAAACGGCCTTAGATGCCCAAAATAACAGCGAAAAAACCCTAAAACACATATCTGCAAAATACACAGCGCTCTTCGTGCACACCAAATCTCACTGCATTCTGAGATTTTTGCTCGACCTTGCTTCCGGTGCCTCCACAGGCGCTATCCAAGAGAGAGAGTGGAAGAATGGGAGAGCTTTTTACCCGTGGCTTGCTTACTGGAACCTTGCTTCTTCTCCTTCACTTCAATCTTCGAAATCAGCCTCTCTTAGTGGCGCGGCTCTGATACCATGTCAAGAATCGCGTGGTGGAGGGAGTTGCTCAAGATGCTGCGCCGAACACACACAGAATGCACAAGGAGAAGCTCACTCAAGAGACAAGAAGAGAGATGGAGACCAAAACGTTTTCTTGCTGCTTTCTTCTTCTTCTTCCACACAATTTACAATGTACACAGAGTATAGATAAGATACAACATAAAGGAAAGTGGCCTAATAAGTCAAACAATGCATAACCGACTACACTATTCGACTAGCGCTGTCGAACTGTTGCGCATTCGAGATGTGGAATCCACCAAAAAGGTTATGTTGAACATGGATCATTTATCAAGACACTTGCTTTTTATCATCACATGTAAGTAGAGGGTGTCTGTCTAGATGTTGTTAGCCATTGGACATGGGGTTTCAACTATATTACAATCAGCAAATAAGACTTTACATATGGAATAAGTGGATCTTTTTGGTATTAAGTGAAGGGTACTAAAGGTTCATATTGTTTTGGAACTTGTTTGACATGCTGAGAGGGAGGCTGGGGCTAATGGAAACTCATGCTATTGTGCTAGGCAATGGATTGGTGAGCATGTATGCTAAGTGTGGTGCATTCGTAAAAGCAAAAGAATTGTTTGATAAAATATCAAATGTTGTTTCTTGGAATGTTCTAATCTCGAGGTATCCTTGGCAATGCTGAATCTGGGTCAACTAATGGAATTGAAGGTATTCAGCCAGATAGTATCACTTTTGTTAGTGTTCTCGCTGTCTGTATTCATGCAGGTTTTATAGATAAAGGTCTATTGTCTTTTGGATCTATGGACAAGGAGTATGGTATTTGTCCAACTATTAAACACTATAATTACATGGGCTGTTTGACAAGGTCGGTACAAGACCAGCCGCTTGATTAAGCGGAAGGGGATTGTGAATAGTAAATGGAAGAAAAGCAAAAGGCTATTTTTGGGGGGGAAAAGTAGATTCGAAAAGCAGGGAAGATTCTGCAGTTCAAGGAAAGGAAGGAAAAAGCATTGGAGAGGCCCGACGGAAAAAAAATGAAGGCATGAGGAGGCAATTGAAGGGGAATGATGAGTTGAAGACAGAAGAAGAGATGCAGTCATCCATGTATGCAAGCCTCAAGGAGGAGCTGTGCTGCTTCTGCACTGCGATGAGTGGAGGGATCAAGACACCATCACCAACGCCTCAGCTGTGTTCTTGTTGTCGCATGTTGCTACATTTTCCGTGAGGGAGGATGGAGTGGAACAATGTTTGCTTTAACGACTGCAATAGAGTGTGGAAAGACAAGTGATGAATCACATGCAGAGAACAAATTTTAAAGGTATATGTTTAGGAGGAAGGTTCAGTCGTGGAAATCGTTTGCAGCAACAAGAGAGAAGTTTGTAGGTTGATCGGGTACTGGAGGAATTCTGAGAAGGGAAGAGGAAGCAATTAGTTGCTTCGTTGCTGCGACGATCAAAGTGAGAATTGGAAGCCTTCGCTTGGGAGTCTTCCAAAGGTGGCCGCCTGGATGCGCAGGATTCAGAGAAAGAACGATGACTATGAGGACGTGTTCAAAGGGTGATTCTACATCGGTACCCACATGCTGACAGAGAGTCTTATGAAAACAGGGGAAAGCATCAATCCCTCCGTATTCTGCCGCTTCTGCTGCTCATAAATCCTCTGCCAATAACAATCAATCCAACCATGGCAAGACTCGACACCATCAACGTCCCCTCCAGAGCTTCCCGTAGCTGACGCTTCACAGTTTCTCTGCTTCACAAAGCCCATCGATTCCTACTCCTTCCGTCTCGAATTCTACCAACTGCTGTACCTTTTTGGAATAATGGATGAGGGCTGCAGCACCTCCTGAACCTATTTCATATCTTTATGGAGATTGTGGAGCAGATAATTCATTGAAGCCAGGAGATGTTATACAATGCCGTGAATGTGGTGTCAAAATTGTGGGAGAGAAGGAAGGAGTCTCACTTGTGTCAAAATTGTGGGAGAGAAGAAAGGAGTCTCACTTGTAGCTTTCTTGCTTGCACAATGGGGGAATACACACAAGGGTGGAGGCTAAAAACAGTTTTCCTCTTCTTAGTTGTGTAAGCCAAAAGAACTCAAGTACAAGGAAATAGAAGAACCCTATATATGGGTCTCAAACCAAACTCAACTAACTAAGGTGGCATACTAACTGAGCCACAAACTAGAGTAGATAAGGATAGCTATCATGTAGCTATTATTCATGGGCGGTGTACCAACCGCATCTACAACTGACAAGTCGATGACATAAATACACAACAGTCACCCTGGCGTATCACGAGTGGAGCTCGATATCTCAACACTCCCCCTCGAGCTCAATCCCAATTCCTGCACACCAAGCAGGTCTCTAAACTTGCGCAGCTTCTCTTCGCCCAATGCCTTCGTGAATATGTCAGCTACCTGATCCTCTGTGCTGACATAAACTAGATCAATAAGACCTAGTAAAACCCTCTCTCGCACATAGTGATAATGCACCTCAATGTGCTTTGTTCTAGCATGATAGACTGGGTTATTTTCCAAGTGTATACTACTCATGTTGTCACAATAAATGACAACTGGCCCATCTGTAGACTGATGCATATCATAAAGTAACTTATGCAACCAAGCTACCTCACATGCAGCCATTGCTGCACCCCTGTACTCAGCCTCTGTGCTCGACAAGGCAACTGTAGGTTGTTTCTTGCTGCTCCAAGTGACTGCAGCACTCCCAAAAGAGAACACATATCCACTGGTAGATCGTCTATCAGAAATGCTACCAGCCCAATCAGCATCAGTGTATCCATGCAACTGTATCTGAACCCCAGTCTCATAAAATAGTCCATACTGCAATGTGGACTTCACATACCTGAGTATGCGTCTAGCCGCATCCAAATGCGGTTTCCTTGGAGCCTGCATAAACTAACTTACCAATCCAACAGCATAGCTCAAATCTGGCCTGGTAATAGTCATATAAATCAAGCTTCCTACTATGCGTCTGTACATAGTAGGGTCTTCCAGAAGCTCACCTGCATCTGCGCTCAGCTTCACATTCTGCTCCAAAGGAACTGAAATAGGCTTACAGCCTGTCATCCCATATTTGGACAGCATGTCCAATCCATACTGTCTCTGCAAGAGCTGTATCCCACTTGGTGATCTAATCACCTCAATGCCCAAGAAATAACGCAGCTCTCCCAAATCCTTCATCTCAAACTTCTGCTTCAATAGCATTTTCACATGAAGGATATCTTCATCACTGTCACCTGTCATAATCAAATCATCAACATAAATGACAAGTAGCATGATACCTTTCTCTGCTTTTCTCACATAAAGTGAGAAATCTGCCTTGGAAATCTAAAAGCCAATAGTGACAAGATACTGTCCTATCTTGTCAGACCATGCTCTAGGTGCTTGCTTCAAGCCATACAAGGCTTTCTTCAACCTGCAAACAAACTCAGGATGAACAGCATGCACATAACCTGGTGGCTGCTCCATATAGACCTCTTCTTGCAAATCACCATGCAAGAAGGCATTCTTTACATCCATCTGATGTAAAGACCATTCCTTTGATGTAGCCATAGCAATGACTGCTCTTACGGTTTCCATCCTTGCAACTGGACTGAATGTTTCTTCATAGTCAATGCCATATGTTTGTGCATACCCCTTGACTACTAATCTTGCCTTGTATCTGTTCACAGAACCATCTGCATTGTGCTTCACCTTATAAACCCACTTACAGCCAATTGCATTCTTACCTTTAGGCAAAGGTACCAATTCCCATGTAGCATTTTCTTCCAAGGCATCCATTTCTTCATCCATGGCTTTCTCCCATT
This sequence comes from Lygodium microphyllum, assembly GCF_053477565.2. Lineage (NCBI taxonomy): Eukaryota > Viridiplantae > Streptophyta > Polypodiopsida > Schizaeales > Lygodiaceae > Lygodium > Lygodium microphyllum. The sequence continues at coordinate 65,697,609 of NC_141138.1, forward strand.
TTTCTTTTCCTATGGCTTGCTCAAAAGAAGTGGGTTCTGGTTCCTGTATCACTTTGACCATATATGCATAGTGAATGGCTGTAAATCCATCATATTTCAGCCTATCCACAGGATACCTAGCTCTCGTAGACCTGCGCAAAGTAGGTTCACTCCCAGGTGCTCTCAAAACATCCCTGGTCTTCCTTACTCCAGGTGTAATAATAGAACGAATACCCAACTCATCATCAATGCTCTGTTCTGAGCCACTGGATTCACCATCCACATAAGAGTGACCTGCATTCACATCAAACATGGGCTGATCAACCTTCTCTTTTCCTTTTCATGATACTTGCATACCACTATCTGCATTGCTTTGAGAAGATTTTCCTGATCTCAATCTGCCTGTCCATGGCAAAGAATGTGAACCACTACTAGAGGACGCTCCAGGTCCACTAATATTTTGTGACTGCTGCTGTGAATTCTGTGTAGCATTACCATTTTATGCATCTACATCATCAATCACATTTACTGGTTTATACCAGCTACTCATCTCATCAAAAACAACATCTCTGCTCACTATAAACTTACGAGTAGAAGGGTTATAACATCTATACCCTTTTTGCTCTGCAGAGAGTAACCAATAAAGATGCACTTCTTAGCTTTTGGATCCAACTTGGATCTCAACTCATCTGGCACATGTACATAGGCAATGCAACCAAAAATTTTCAAACGAGAAATATCTGGTTTCCTGCCAGTATACCTCTCCTTTGGAGTCATCCCATGTATTGCTGCAGTGGGAGTCCTGTTCATTATATAGACTGCTGTAGCAACTGCTTCAGCCCAATAAAAATCTGGCAGGTCTTTTTCATTGAGCATGGCACGAGATACCTCTCCAATATGCCTGTTTTTCCTTTCTGCAATTCCATTTTGTTGTGGGGTATGACTGCATGAATATTGCTGCTTTATGCCATGCTCCTGCAGGAACCTTGCAAACTCATTTGAGAGGTACTCTCCCCCTCCATCTGACCTTAGGCATTTTATTTGCAGGCCTGTTTCTTTTTCAACCATAGCTTTAAGAGTTTTGAAATGCCCAAACACTTCACTTTTCTTTTTCATAAAATACACCCAAACTTTTCTGCTATAGTCATCAATAAAAGTGACAAAATAATGACAGCCTCCAAGAGATGCAGCTTTAGTAGTCCACACATCAGAGTGGATTAATTCCAATGGCTTCTCACTCTCTTGAACATGTCTAGGAAATGGTTTCCTTGCCTGTTTTCCAAACTGACAGGCTTCACATACCTTATGCATTTTTGCAACCTTGAATTTGGGCAATCCTGCAACAATATTTTGGGCCTGCATTGATTTAAGTCGCTGTACATTAACATGACCAATGCGTTTATGCCAGATATCAATATCTGCAACTACACCGGTCCCATGTGCAAACATTGCTGCACTCAATTCAGGCATGACTGCATCCAATGTAAACATTCTGCCCTTCTTCTTTCCTTTTGCTATCAAGCGACCTTTATTTTTCATATCCTCGACAAAGCATCCATGAGGATTAAATGTGACCTGCAAGCCCTGCTCAACCATTTGACCAACAGAAACCAGATTCTTGGTGATATTCGGGACATGAAATACATCGGACATGTATTTCTTTTTCCCATCCTGCATAGACAAAGAAATTTTTCCAATCTGCACAATCGGATGTGCAGTATCATCACTAGTCTCCACAAATCCTGGTTTTTCCATTTTCCTTGCATCCTCCATCCATTCTGCATGACCTGTCATGTGGTTTGATGCACCTGAGTCAACATACCATACATCGTTGCTTTCTTCTGCACTTGTCACAGAATTGTTCATGTGCTGCACCATAAACAAATGCTCATTTATGTCATCACCCTGTCTACTAGAAGATGCATAATTCCCTTGTTGCAGTTTTCCATTCATTATGTCATTCTGCTTTTTATAGCAGTCTTTAGCCATATGACCCGTTTTACCACAGTAGTAGCATTCAACATTACTGTTTGCATTTTGGCCTCTTTGCCATCCACCACGACCTCTTTGGCTCCCCCTGCCTCTAGAGTTACCACGTCCTCCTCCATAGGACTGGTTTTCTTGAGTTTGCTGCATATTCTGATTTCTGCTACGGCCTCCAAATCGGCCTCCTCTACCTCTGCCTCTACCTCTTCCAGCATTTGAGTAGAAGACAGTTTCTTTTGAAGTTCCTCCTGAAGAAGATGCACCACCATTTCTCTGCTCCTCAGAAATTAGAAGAGCAATCAACTCCTCAAAATCAGGAAATCTTTCACGAACTGAAATGGATGTCTGAAACTGTGCATAATCCTTTCCTAGACCATTCAAGGTCACAGAAACTAAATCATCATCTTCCACTGGCGACCCAATGGAAGCAAGTGCATCTGCAATCTTCTTCACCTTCATGTGGTAGTCATTGATGCTCATATTTTCTCTTTGCACATTATGCAACTCTTGCTTGAGCTGCATTTTCCTGGCTTGCGTATTTGTGCTATACATTTTTGACAAAGTATCCCATGCCTCCTTTGGCACACTTGCATCCTGAATATGCACAATCATAGAGTCTGAAATACTAATAGACAGCCAGTACATAACTTTCCTGGCTCTCTCATGCCATGCTTTGAATGCCTGCATTTGCTGTTGATTGGGAACATCAGGAAGAACTGGTTCTTCTTCATTTCCTGCAACAAATTCCCAATATCCTTTTCCCATAAGGAAATTCGTCATTCTAAACTTCCATGCTTGGAAGTTGTTCTTGTCAAGCTTTTCAGTGACAATCTGTGAGAGAGAATCAGACGCCATTACAGAATACTGCAAAAAATTCTGTCACTGCAAAAACCACAGCTTTACCCTCACAAGGGAAAATCTGCAAAACTGGTGAAAGTGGTATTTGACCACACAGTCACTTCCTAGTGACGATTTTGCATCAATAGGCAACATGGATGATTCTGTAACTCCCAATGTCTCTACGCACAAGCATACGATGCAATTTCTACAGTAACTTTTCACCGACCTGTAGAACAGTGGCTGCACAGCATAAAACTGGGCCTTTTCCTGAGTGCGTGCAGAAAACTTCCGCCTCCAAAACAGGCCCCGAAATAGCCTCAAATCAAAAAAACAAGGTCGCCAAGGGCTAAAGCCCTGTCATGCAGCATACACTGCCCTCTTGCTTCACCGCGAAGGGTGTCTCAACCTGAGACAATGCACTCCTGCACTTTCCGGCTGTGCTACCTGCAGAGATCTGCTCCCAAAACAGAAAATGAAAGCAACACTGCTCCTCTTACCAGAACACCGCGAGCTTGGCTTGCTTTCTTGAGCTCCTTACCACGAACAAGGCTCTGATACCATGTCAAAATTGTGGGAGAGAAGGAAGGAGTCTCACTTGTAGCTTTCTTGCTTGCACAATGGGGGAATACACACAAGGGTGGAGGCTGAAAACAGTTTTCCTCTTCTTAGTTGTGTAAGCCAAAAGAACTCAAGTACAAGGAAATAGAAGAATCCTATATATGGGTCTCAAACCAAACTCAACTAACTAAGGTGGCATACTAACTGAGCCACAAACTAGAGTAGATAAGAATAGCTATCATGTAGCTATTATTCATGGGCGGTGTACCAATCGCATCTGCAACTGACAAGTCGATGACATAAATACACAACAGTCACCCTGGCGTATCACGAGTGGAGCTCGATATCTCAACATGTGGTTATCGGATCCTCTATAAAAGGCGCACAACTGTGAGAAGTAATTCAAATTCTTTCCAAGATTCAGAAATAGAAAGAGAATTGAATGAAGTGAGGAGAAATGCTGCTGATCTGTAGGATACGTATGTACTTACATGATCGGGTTGTTAGTTGTTGGGGCATTATAAATAACATAAAAGCTTAACCCTGTTGGCAGCAGCACACCAGATTCGAATCCAGCAAGCCCTGCAAATCCAAAAGCTCCCTCATTATACCAGAATGGCATTGCCTTCTGCAACAGGTGTGGAAGTTTGGTAGATGGGCAGAATGTATTTGACAAATCTTTACAGCAAGATGCAGTTTCATGGAATACTTTAATTTTTGGCTAAGCACATCAAGGACAGAACAAGAAGACTTGACATGTTCTTCCCAATGGATTTAAAAAGTTCTTGGTGCACAATTCTGCTGAGTTAGATCTTCTGATGATGCATAACAGGAAGTTCTGTGCTGAAATTGCCCACAATGTCTCAACTCTCAAGAGGAAGTCCTTTCTATGCTTGTCATTCTTACTTCTGTAAATCAAAGAGCTAAGTGCACTTCTAAGTGGAAGAATTCTGGAAAAAGCTTCTGGAGGAATTGGAGAAGCTACGTTGGTGATATTTTGGAGATGTTGTTGAAAGACTCAAGTATTTTCACAAGCAGAATGTCATACATGGTGATATCAAGCCCGAGAACCTTCTTCTACCCTTTCATCGATGATACTTTGCAGGATGTACCAGAAGCTTCAAATCCAGATGAAATAAACCTTCTTTCAAATTGAATCGTGATCTCGCTTGATTGATCTTCTATCCTGAAATTAGGTCATCTGTGGTCACGACTTTGCTTTCAAAAACCCTTCGACAGCGCTATAACTATGCTAGTTGTAAATAGATGTAACAAACTGAATATAATAAGTAATGAGTCAGTGGCCATGTGTGAGTCATAATGACCAGCGACGTGCTAGGTGTAGAAGTGTGGACCCATCTAACCAGGCGGTCCATCATCAATGTCCGCATGTGTTGAGCTTGTCATCTCAACACTTGCTGGGTAATAAGTTTACCCTAGTGACGGATCATAAAAGTCTTAAATGGATCTTTACCCAAAATAAGCTCAACATGAGGCAACGTCGATGGATTGAAGTGCTCGAGGAATATAATTTTGAGGTCAAATACCAGCCTGGAAAGGAGAATGTAGTTGCCGATGCACTAAGTCGCAAGGCATTTCCAAATTCTCTAATCTTGCAAAATCCATCAATAGCTAGATCTCTAGCCACAAAGGTATCCATGCCAAACAACCCAATACTTGAGCTAGCTAAAGAAGAGGCATGCCATGACCCAACTTACCATAAATTTCTAAGAGAGATCCCTATCAAGGATCGAGACCTGAAGCTACAGGAAAAGCATCTAGAATTCTCTATCAATAGTGGACTTGTCTACTATAGAACGAGATTATGTATACAGGAAAGCCAGTCACTCAAGCAAAAGATACTTTGGGAGACTCATGACTCTCCTTTTTCAGGACATCTTGGCTATGCCAAGACCCTCAATGCAGTTAGAAAGAGGTATTATTGGGAGTCTACGGCGGTCCTAAGTGGGAATGGCCAGAATACTTCCGCTACGTGGCAGACGTGGAAAGTCCTAGATCACAAACCCCGTGACATTCCATGGGAGTGTCGGGCGGAGCTTTCTAGACATATTTTTCGATGGACTGCTAAGAGGTCCTGATGATAACAGGTGAACATGTTACACAAACTATACAACGAATTCTCAATGCAAAGCCATTATACAGCTTCAACTCTTGAGTATCATTGATACATCCATCTCAATATCCAAAATGACAACAACGATTGTGAAGAGAACCTTGGACCATCAATCAAATCTTGATAACCCTCAAGTCTCTTGAAATGATGTATTGCTTTCATAGCCATCTACTAGAATTGACTTAACTACATCTGATATTGCAGATGTGTTTGCTTTCAACATGCTACATAATCCACTGATCTAGAAGTACATGGCTATAGCAGAACATGCTTAAAGGTGACGTTCTCAAATATGTCACTGAATGTTTGTTTTGTCAACACATTAAGGCTGAACATGTCAAAATGCCAGGGAAGTTGCAACCACTTAACATTCCCCAAATGAAATGGGAATTCATCAGTATGGACTTTGTTGTGGTTGTGGTGGATATGCTTACCAAGGTTGCACACCTTATCCTTGTTAAGACAAACTATATGTCAAGATTGTGGGAGAGAAGGAAGGAGTCTCACTTGAAGCTTTCTTGCTTGCACAATGGGGGAATACACACAAGGGTGGAGGCTGAAAACAGTTTTCCTCTTCTTAGTTGTGTAAGCCAAAAGAACTCTAGTACCAAGAAATAGAAGAACCCTAGATATGGGTCTCAAAAACCAAACTCAACTAACTAAGGTGGCATACTAACTGAGCCACGAACTAGAGTAGATAAGGATAGCTATCATGTAGCTATTATTCAGGGGCGGTGTACCAACCGCATCTGCAACTGACAAGTCGGTGACATAAATATACAACGGTCACCCTGGCGTATCACGAGTGGAGCTTGATATCTCAACACTATAAAGCCTCAGACATTGCAAGGTTGTTCATCAAGGAGATATTCAAACTACATGGGTTACCCAGAAGAATCATTAGTGGTCGTGACTCTCTCTTCACATCACACTTTTGGAGAGCTATCTTCGAAGCCATTGGACTCAAATCTGTTTTAGTACAGCTTACCATCCCCAAACCGATGGTCAAATGGAGCGAGTCAACCAAGTCATTGAGGATATGCTAAGGGCACATTGCTATCGTGAACCCAAAAAGTGGATTCAATATTTGCCACTGGTAGAGTTTGCCTACAATGCTTTTTATCAACAAAGTATTCAGATGACCCATTTTCAAGCATTGTATTGGCACGACTGTCAAAGACCTTTAAACTTTTCGGATCCAACCCTAAGGGTTGAAGCTTCAAGACAAATGCTGGAAGATATGGATGACCAAATCAAGTAAATAAGATAGGACATCCAAGCCACTGAGGGCTAAAATGATGAACGGGTTGCCTCTTACCCATCCAACCTCCAATCCTCACTAAGAGAACTAAAGAGGGGCACCACCTAGCCAAAGGGAGGATGGGCTAGGACATCCCTTTTCTCAAAGAGAACCAAGACACAAATTTACAAGAGAGAATATATGTACTAGACACCATATTGGAATATAAGAGAGAGAGAGAGATGAGAGGAGAGGGAGATAAGAGGAGAAGAGGTAGAAGAAGCTTGCCATTATGCTACATGGAATGAGAAGATGAGAGGAGAGGGAGATAATAGAAGAAGAGGTAGAGGAAGCTTGCCATTATGCTACATAATAAAAGAACTCACTCATAGCTCACCTCAAAGAGATGAGGGTATTCTAGAGTGCTCTCATGGACTTGTCATTGTCCTTCCCTCTCCCCCTTCTTCATTCTCCATGGGCTCTTTATATAGCCTCCATGAGGGATTAGATTAAGCTAATCTTCTTGATTAACATAATCCTAGATGATGTATAGCATCTTTGAAAATATGGAGCATAGTGGATGGGACAAGTCCCCACCTTGGTCATCATGCAAGAAGCCAAGTGGTGGTACACAAAATAGAGAAATAGAGCTAGATTACAAGAGGTGGGTGCCCAAAGCACATTATTATAATATATTTACAAGAAGGACAGAGTGGAAAGTTGGTGTGGTGAAAGAGAAAAGAAAATTGCATGTAGCCAGCAGTCTGCGCCTTCGTAACTTCAAATCCGTGAGGAATTTGAAAAAAGTTTCTTCTGCAACTTTGTAGACCAGGTCGAAACCAATCAGGCATCGCGAGAATTTTCTTGAAATTTGCTTTTTCTTGGGAGTTATTGAGATTATAAAAAACGGCTTCTAAAAGTTGCTTTGACTTTAGTCCCCCATATGTATATAAATACATATAAGCATGTGACAAAAGGGGTCCATGCTTGTAAGCTTTTGTGCAAGATCCAAATGACACCATGATGTGGATATTGACTTGTGTGCTAGGGTGAGGTGTCCTCTAATGATGGTGATAGATTCCAAATCTTAGTGATGCAGACGGAGTCCATGTGTAGTTGGAGGCTAGTCCTTTGAAAAATCTATGCATTCACTCAACTCCTAGGTGTAATCCATTTTCATCTTCAGTAAGATAACCATCCCTTTTACCCTTTACATTGACATGCGTTCTAAGAACTTGTTCCCCCCATTTACTAGAGTTATCATAATCAAGAAGAAATGTAGCATACCTAGTGCTTGAAGAGTAAGCCCAAAGTGATATGGTAAGCTCTTGATAGGGGCTTTGGCTAAATTTTGTGGTAATAATCCGGGTTGTAAAAAACCCGGATCACCACCAAGGATAGACAAAAGGCTTATGCAGATTTGAAATGTCAAGATAGATCCTTCGCTGAAGGAGACATGGTTTTCATTTGCATATGCCCAAAGAAGAGTTCCCTATCCCTAGGTGAATGCAAGAAGCTAAGTCCAAGGTATTGTGGACCCTACAAGATCCTCAAGTGCCTAGGGCCTAGTGCTTACAAACTACAACTCCCTAAGAACCTAAAAGTTCATAATGTGTTCCATATCAATGCTTGATGATCAACAAGTTGTAATGCCTAGCCAAGGAGTCCTTGAGCTACGGCCTGACAGGATCTTAGATGTTAGGGAGAGGCATTTGAGATCTAGAACCTTGAGAGAATACATCGTCTAGTGGAAAGATTATCTTGAAGAGGATGCCACTTGGATGGATGAAAGTAATCTCAACCAACAATACCCCCAGTTCTTCTCGAGATGAGGACATCTCGATTCCTCTAAGGGGGAGAGAATGTAATATTTCCACTCGAAATATTAGGTTGACCTTAAACCCCGTGCAATAAGGCACCCCCAAGTAATGTCCCACATTGTAAAAAGTTGACAGTTAAATGCTTACCCCGCACACACATTAATAAACCCCAACCGCTTTGTGCAAATAAGGCCAAGGCTAAATCCTACAAGCCGCACAAGAACACCCTTCACAAGGAAAAAGGGGTTAATGGATAACTTTAGCGCAAATTTTTTTAATAATTACCCCCTCCTCTCAGCCAATGCATGGCAGGGTGAGAGGGAGTGTAAGACAAAGTGTAAAAGTCCGCATGGGAATTAATAGATCGGGCTTTTTGAAAAAAAAATTAAATTATTTATTTCCCCCCTTATCCCTCCAGCCGACTGACGAGCTGGAGAGGGAGGGGAATAGAAGGAGTTCTGAAGCTCCATGGTGGAGCTTGTGGAGGGAGGGAGGGCATGCGTGTCGACACGCAAGAGGAGAAGATTCCCCCTCCCTCCACTATTTAAACGAGGGGAGGGGAGGGGGCTCAGGACAGAGAATGCTGGGGGGGGGGGGGGGGGGGCGTGAGAAGAATCGAATGCCGCTGCCGAAGATCATAACGTTGTGAGAGAAAGGGGAAGGGACGCTGTTGATTGGCCGCCAGGACAGCAGATAGGAGTCGCCATTGAGGGAGGGAGGAGCCACCTCCAAATTCGCCGTTAGGACGGACGGCCATAACCACCCCCCAAAGCTTCTGGAAGCTTGGAAGCTTCCAAAGGGGGGGCCTCTTTAAACCCCCTTCCTATACCCTACTAACCCCTTTGTTTTTTTTTTCCCCCGGGTTTAAAATCCCTTAAGCCCCCTTCCATTCCCCCTCCCCCCCCGTGCTAAAACCCTTTCCCCTTGGCTTGGAACTCATACCCCCTCCCCCTGTGTTAAAATCATTAGACCTTTATAAGTTCTTTTTTCCCCCCCATGCTTAAAACCTTAAGCCCCATTCCCTTGACCTTGAAACTACATTCCCCCGTGTCTGAACCCCCTTTCTGATGGGTGTTAGAACCCCCATATTTTTCTCATTAAGCCTTTTCCTTAGGCCTTAAAGACCCTTATCCTCCCCGGATGTAACCCCTTTTATTTGGGCTTCAAAACTATTCACCCCTTTTTTTTTTCCCCCCCTGGTTAACCCCTATAAGCCCTTTCTCTTGGGCCTTGGAACCCACCCTCCCCTTCCGTATTTTTTTTGTAAATCCTCTTAAGCCCCTTTTTCCCCCTTCTGTTGCCTTTCATCTTTCCCTCCCCCTGGGTTTCAAAACCCCTAAGTCCTTTTCACTCCCGTGTCCAAAGTTCTTCCAAGGCCTCTTCTTATGCCTTTTAGAACCACACTCACACACCCTTTTCCCCCCCATGCATAAACCCCTATAGGGCCTTTTTTTCCTTGGGCTTTGTAAGCCTTTCCCTCCCAGAAGAATTAAGGCCTTAAAGGTCTTATTACCCCCTCCTCGTGGTTAAACCCTTAACAGTTCCTTGCCTTCTCAAAATACCCTTGGGAATTGGTTTTTCCCCTACTCGAAAAAGAGAAGAAGAGTATTGACGTGCAAAGGAGTGACGGTGGAGTTCTAAGGAGAAGTTATAAAGCTGCTTCCACGTTCAACGGACTACAATTGCGATGCCTCCTAAGAAGGTCCAAGGCGTCGCCGCGGGAGGGTCATCTCCCGGTATCCATGTGGATATCTCACCTCAAAGCCAGGTTTTCTTCTTGTTGTTAATTCGGGTTTTTAGTCAATCATGCAAAGAATAATTGTTAAGGAAATATATTTATTTGTTCAAGTTATTTTTAACGAAGTAGTTAGCTTATGAATGACAATTGGCTTTCTTCTAATTGCATCAAGCATTATAGAATAATAGGCAAAAACTATCCATTTACTATAGTAATATAGTCCTAAAATGAAGAAATTATATCTTGCACCATTAGTCTTATTCCTTTCGCAACGAATCATGGCAAAATGGCTAAATTCATGAAAGATTTCTTTCGATGCTCAAATTACTAGAGAGTTATCTTTGCTAGTTGCACATCTTAGCAAGGCAACTGTTGTAATTAGCATGAGTTCATCTTTAAAGAAACGGAAGTTAAATGTTAGAAATTAATAAGTATAAAAAAATTGATATACGAACTCATTTGGAAAGAAAATGTAATAGGAAGTTGCTGGATGACACTCTATTAACACTTTTCCCCTGCAAATTGAGGACTTGGAACTAATAAAGTGTGTATTCACCAATTCATTAGCTAGGCCTTTGTCCCAAGGAGTATCTTTGTATCATTATGGCATTATGCTATATGCCAAATTAAATTGTATTGACTGAGAAAGTTAATCAAAGATAGTAAAACCGTGACAAGACGATTAAAGATTACCTCCCAAAAGCTGACCAAACCAATCTTTCCAAAAGCTAACCGGACCAATCTTAACATAGAAACATTCATACCCTAAAAACACTGGACTACTTACCTTACCGCAAGGACAATAAATTCATAAAGATAAGAAATTAGGGTTCGTCCCTAAGGTTCTTAAATGAAGAAACCCTAGGCCTGACATACGTCAGCTTAAGGAATCTAAACAGATTATTCCGTCGCCGGACTTGCGCAACATGTATGAAATCATTTTGTGATCAATTCACAAAGAGAAAAGGGAAAAACCCTTTTCAAAGACGACAGATCCTTACGCAAGTTATCTTGCAAAAAGACGTAGTTTTTGGATATCCTTCAAAATAAGGAAAGTTGAAAAATAGAAACTAGCATATCTAAGGTACCTTAGGGTTAGCCAAGCTAGGTATATCCTACATCCGAATATAAGGGATCTTGCCAAGTTACAAGACATCTTGAAAACGACTGCTGATACACTCAAAAAGGAAAGAACACTGCTTTAGCAGTTTGCCATACAACTGGGTTGGTTAATGGAAATGTTTGTGCTTGCTAGAGATTTTAGGGCTCTGTTTGATTTATGGATTACAAATTAAATAAGTATCTATACTTCAGGTTAAAAGCCTGAAAGGAGAGGCAGCTTCAGTTACCCCTGACTGCTTGCCTGACCCTAACCAAGGGGGTTGTTTGACCGCGCCGGGAACGTGGACCGAACCCGCTGCGAGAGGTCTCTCCGTTGAGTTCTACTTGGAGCAGGAGGATGCTTGGGTGCCAGGGGGGGCTCTGGCCGTAAATCCCTCGCCTTCCGGGTCCTGCACAAGAGGCTAACGCGACTCGGGATTGGATCCCGAGGCCCGCATACTAGTTGACGGGCGGAAGCTTGGAATAGTAATCCCTGGAGATTACTTGTTAGCCTCCGGGCAGATTATGGACAAGCCTATGGGCGGAACTTCTTGTAATTCAAAGATAAAATGATGAGATGTTAAAAGAACTTGCTTGATATTGTTTTTATATGTCACGTGATAAGATTACGTGAAGAAACCAGTGCTTAACAAGATTAATTAAAGAAGCTGATTGTTATATGTCAAATTAATGTGTTAGATAATTACATAACTAAAACAAACCAAGGAAAGTGTGGAGGATGGACCATGGGTCCGTCCTACGGTTGGATGATCCCGGTTAGCCGGGAACTTTTCTCATAAATCTCGAAAGACAGCGGAATGATCATCATCATCAAAAAGAATAACGAGAACGATGACCTAGAGTTACGTCTTACCCGATTTACGTTGTTTTAGGGGAACGGAATGGGACTATGCCTTATGGCAGAGAGGTTGAGCTTTGCATCCCTCTCGTTTCCCATTCTCCTTGAACCAAGTGCAGCGTGAATCTGCTTCGGACCTGGCGTTTCTGCGTAAAGTAGTTCGCTCGGGTCTGACGCTAGTTGCTGTTAGCTAGTGACCCATTAGGAAAACCCTAATTCCGGTCGATCCTAAGTGGGAACGGCCAGGATACTTCCGCTACGTGGCAGACGCGGGAAGAACTAGATCACAAAACCCGTAACATTCCATGGGAATGTCGGGTGGAGCTTTCTAGACATCCTTTCCGATGGATTGCTAAGACGTGTCCTAGATGATACTAGGGGACACCTTACAGTTGGTATCAGAGCCGACCAACAACGGAATTGTTTTTATAAGATCTCAATAAAATGAAGTAAAGAAATTGTTGTTGTCCAAACATTTCCTCATCTTCAATACTGTCTTGCAGAACTATAAAGCGTGGAACAAGTTTTTGGTGTTCCGGGTCATGTTTATGACTGCAATGCATTCTCCGCTTTATAGACAAAGAGTTGGGATGATGAACATCCTGGAGCAGATTTATAATCCATCACCTTTATACATAGAACGAAGATGGACAGGGTCTTCAGGAATCTACTACATAGCTGCCCACTGGTTCGCTTATCTACAGACCAACCTAAAGAGGATCAAGTGGTTGGAAGACTTGAAAGTCGTAAAGCTGTTCATTTTTGTGGAAGCTCACATAAATTTGACTTTACATATTCAAGGTCGGAGGGTTAAAATGAACTCATATGTATATGAGGAAGTAACCCGTGTAATCCCAGCCGACAGGATTAAAGTGTTGGGCCACCATGAGAAGTATGGATTCCAACGAAAAGGATATCCTGAACTTCCAATGAATTATCGATTCCTAAATATCCATGACCCAAAACCCTACTATTACACAGTTCCTGTAGACAAATGCAATACAACGTTGTTCTCCCCAAACTAAATGTAATGATTGGATTATCAACACACGAGACGTTGTATAAAAGCTACGACCATGTAAATATAAATAATGACTTCTTTTATCAATATCTGACTGTGCATCAGAGTTGTTAAAAAAGTTAAGTAGCTTCATGATTTACGAGATAACTGAACTAAAGATAAACTAACGTCAATTATCATATAATAACGTTATGAAAAACTTTTATCCAGGCACAACCCCAGGTACAGGTTCCAAATTTGCCCCCTACATCAAGTACTGCTGTGATCCAGGAGAAGAAGTTCCTCCTCAAGCAGATAAAGCCACCCGAGTTTGACGGGAGAGGCAGATTCGTCCAGTCTGATGCTGAAATTTGGATTGAATGTATGGAGGATTACTTTGAGGCAGCTGGTACTGCACCTCCCAATCAGGCCATGCTCACCAAGTTAAAACTCACCGGCGAAGCTAGACTATGGTGGAAACAATGGTGCAGGGATCAAGGGACTTCAGAGGGGTCCGTTACCTGGGAGAAGTTAAAGAAACCCGTGTAGGGGAGATATTTTCCACCTGCATATCGTACACAGAAAATGAATGAGTTCTACGAGCTAAAACAGCTAGGACTCACCCTTGATGCATACTACTCTAAATTTGTCTCACTCTTAAAGTATGCGCCACAGATGGACATGACGCAGCAGGTGTCCAAATTTTGCGCGGGCTTAAATCCACCCGTAAATACCCGTCTCGAATCTATGCGTCCATCAGATCTTCAGGATGCACTCATTCGAGCGGCGCCTATAATTCAGGAAGTGCAAGCTAGACCAAGGGGTAACAAAAATTGGTCCTATAGCGACCCGAACAGAGGGACATTCAGACCCCAAATGAAGATAGTTCAAGGTCACAATCAGGGACAAAGAAAGAAAGCAAGGACAAATAACGTCAACAACTTTGTTCCTACTCAAAGTAATGACCGAAACCTCCGATGTTTCCACTGCAATGAACTCGGTCATTTCAAAAGGCAATGTCCCAAGCTCAGCGAGGGACATCGTCAAGGTGCAGGCCGCGGTCAAGGAGCCGCCACCCGTGGAAGAGGAAGAACTACCTGCATTACCAATAGGCAAAGATGCGAAGCAGAAGAAGAGGAAGATCTGACTATGGAAGCAGAATTCGAAAGAGCGACAGTCCATGCCGCTTTACACAAGAAGGGGCCGAATCGCCAGTTCTGGGTGATTCAAACACCGTCGGACTATCAAGGTAAAGGTTTCAAAACCTTGATTGATTGTGGCAGTACACATTCCTTTATCTCACCAGCATGTGCAAAAAGATTAGGAATAGCCACAGTAGAAGCACCTACCCTGCTTGTGGAATTGGCAAACGGTCGTGAGGTAACTTGTACAAGGCAAACTGCTAAGGAAAAATTCTTTCTAGGAGGAAAGAAAACCTCAGTCAAATTTAGAGTCATGAATTTAGGTATCCATGAGTGTCTACTCGGGATGGATTGGCTTAAGCCTAATGACGCCCACATCCACTGTGGAAAGGGTCAAGTTTCCTTTCGAAACTCTGAAAGGGAGTTTGTTACAACTCAAGGTGAGGCAGGAGTGCCAAGAATCCAGTTAGCCAAAGTATCGCGGATCATAAAAGGAGTCAGAAAAGGATTACCCGTTTACCTGATCAAACTCAACAAGTTAGATCAAAAGCAAGAGTCTCATGAAGGACCTTCTTGGCTAAAGGAATACGCTGACGTATTCCCTGAGGAATTGACTGAACTTCCGCCTCCAAGAGAAGTTGATCATGAAATAAGGCTAGTGCCTGGAGCTGCGCCAATTGCAAAGAGACCTTATAGAATGTCCATACCGGAAGCTGTTGAGTTGAAGGAACAACTCAAGCAACTATTAGATCAGGGTTACATCCGGCCTAGCAACTCACCATGGGGAGCTCCAGTACTATTCCAGAAAAAGAAAGATGGGACACTTCGACTATGTATTGATTACCGTGGGTTGAATCAATCAACAGTCAAGAACAAGTATCCTATTCCTAGAATAGATGAGCTTCTTGATCGCCTTCAAGGTGCAAAGATCTTCTCCAAGATTGATCTCAGGTCAGGTTACTATCAAATAAGGATCAAGGAAGAAGATATTCCAAAAACGGCCTTCAATACAAGATATGGACACTTTGAGTTCTTGGTTATGTCATTCGGGCTTACAAATGCACCTGCCACCTTCAATAGATTAATGCAGGATATTTTTAGACCATATCTTGATGATTTCGTGCTTGTCTTCTTCGATGACACTTTAGTCTATTCTAAACAGGAAGAAGATCATGAACCTCAACTACGGATTGTCCTTGAGACAATGAGGTCTCATAAGCTGTATGCAAAAATGAAGAAGTGTGCATTCTTCAAGCGTCAGATTGAATATCTAGGATTCATAGTATCATCAGAGGGAATATCAGTAGACCCAGCCAAAGTCAGGGATGTGCTTGAATGGCCAATACCAATATCCGTCAAAGAAATACGTAGCTTTCTTGGCTTGATAGGATGGTATAGGGTCTTTATCAAGAACTATGCTTTGATTGCAGCACCTCTTACAGACTTACTAAAGAAGCAGACTTCTATTACATGGTCAACTCCCGAACAAAATAGTTTCGACAAATTGAAGCAAAGTTTGGTATCAGAACCTATTCTAAAACTTCCTGACCTCAATAAGGAGTTCGAGGTAGTAACTGATGCCAGCATTCTTGCCTTGGGGTGTGTACTTATGCAGGAAGGTCATCCAGTAGCATACTCTTCAAGGAAATTGAAGAGTCATGAAAAGAATTATGCCATGCATGATCTGGAATTATTAGCTGTCATCCATGCTCTAAAGCTTTGGAGACACTACCTGTTGGGTAACAAGTTTACTCTAGTAACTGATCATAAGAGTCTCAAATGGATTTTTACCCAGAACGAGCTCAACATGAGGCAACGTCGGTGGATTGAAGTATTGGAGGAGTATGATTTTGAAATCAAGTACCGACCAGGGAAAGAGAATGTAGTTGCCGATGCACTCAGTCGCAAGGCATTCCTAAATTCCCTAATCTTGCAGAATCCATCAACGGCCAGATCTCTGGCTACAAAGGTATCTATGCCAAGCAACCCTATACTAGAACTAGCTAGAGAGGAAGCAAGCCATGATTTGGCCTACCAAACAATGATAAAAGAAATATCTACCAAGGAGCAGAATCTGAAGTTACAAGCTAAGTATCAGGAATTTTCCATTGATAATGGACTTGTCTACTATAGAACAAGGCTGTGTATACCAACAAGCCAGTCACTTAAGCAGAAGATATTATGGGAAGCTCATGATTCCCCTTTCGCAGGACATCCTGGCTATGCAAAAACTCTTAATGCAGTTAGGAAGAGCTACCATTGGGAGAGGCTCAAAGGTGACATTCTCAAATATGTCACTGAATGTTTGTCTTGCCAACGTATCAAGGCCGAACATGTCATGATGCCAGCGAAACTGCAACCGCTTGACATTCCCCAAATGAAATGGGAATTCATCAGTATGGATTTTTTTGTGGGCTTACCCCAAGTCCAAGGAGGTTACAATTCCATTATGGTTGTGGTTGACATGCTTACCAAGGTTGCACACCTAATTCCAATAAAGACAAACTATAAAGCCTCTGACATTGCAAGATTGTTTATCAAGGAAATATTCAAGCTACATGGGTTACCTAGGAGAATCATTAGTGATCGAGATTCTCTCTTCACATCCCACTTCTGGAGAGCTATCTTTGAAGCTATTGGAACTCAACTCTGTTTTAGCACCACTTACCATCCCCAAACGGATGGACAAACAGAGCGAGTGAATCAAATCATTGAGGATATGCTTAGGGCATACTGCTGTCGAGAGCCGAAGAGGTGGATTCAATACTTGCCATTAGTTGAATTTACAATGCTTCTTACCAGTAGAGCATTCAAATGACCCCTTTCCAGGCATTATATGGTCATGATTGTCGAAGTCCCCTAAACTTTTCTGATCCAACCCTAAGAGTTGAAGCTTCAAGACAAATGTTGGAGGACATGGATGATCAAATAAGGTCAATAAGACAAGACATACAAGCAGCCAAGGATAGACAAAAGGCATATGCAGATTTGAAACGTCAAGAAAGAGTCTTCAAAGAAGGAGACATGGTCTTCATTCGAGTACGCCCTAAAAAGAGTTCTCTATCCCTAGGAGACTGCAAGAAGCTAAGTCCAAGGTATTGTGGGCCGTATAAAATCCTCAAATGCCTAGGACCCAATGCTTATAAATTGCAACTCCCTGAGAACCTAAAGGTTCATAATGTATTCCATATCAGTCTATTAAAAAAATATATACCCAATCCTAATCATGTACTTAATGACCAACAAATTGTAATGCCTAGCCAAGGAGTCCTTGAACTAAGGCCAGAAAGGATCTTAGATGTTAGGGAAAGACAGTTAAGATCTAGAACCTTGAAAGAATGCCTTGTCCAGTGGAAAGATTATCCCCAAGAGGATGCCACTTGGGTAGATGAAGGCACTCTCAACCATCAATATCCCCAGTTTATCTCGAGATGAGGACATCTCGATTCCTCCAAGGGGGAGAGAATGTAAAAGTCCGCATGGGAATTAATAGATCGGGCTTTTTGAAATTTTTTTTAAATTATTTATTTCCCCCCTTATCCCTCCAGCCGACTGACGAGCTGGAGGGGGAGGGGAATAGAAGGAATTCTGAAGCTCCTTGGTGGAGCTTGTGGAGGGAGGGAGGGCATGCGTGTCGACACGCAGGAGGAGAAGATTCCCCCTCCCTCCACTATTTAAACGAGGGGAGGGGAGGGGCCTCAGGACGGAGAATGCTGGGGGGGGCCGTGAGAAGAATCGAATGCCGCTGCTGAAGATCATAACGTTGTGAGAAAAAGGGGAAGGGACGCTGTTGATTGGCCGCCAGGACAGCAGATAGGAGTCGCCATTGAGGGAGGGAGGAGCCGCCTCCAAATTCGCCGTCAGGACGGACGGCCATAACCACCCCCCAAAGCTTCTGGAAGCTTGGAAGCTTCCAAAGGGGGGGCCTCTTTAAACCCCCTTCCTATACCCTACTAACCCCTTGTTTTTTTTCCCCCCCCCCGGGTTTAAAATCCCTTAAGCCCCCTTCCATTCCCCCTCCCCCCCCGTGCTAAAACCCTTTCCCCTTGACTTGGAACTTATACCCCCTCCCCCTGTGTTAAAATCATTAGACCTTTATAAGTTTCTTTTTCCCCCCGTGCTTAAAACCTTAAGCCCCATTCCCTTGACCTCGAAACTACATTCCCCCGTGTCCGAACCCCCTTTCTGATGGGTGTTAGAACCCCCATATTTTTCTCATTAAGCCTTTTCCTTAGGCCTTAAAGACCCTTATCCTCCCCGGATGTAACCCCTTTTATTTGGGCTTCAAAACTATTCACCCTCTTTTTTTTTCCCCCCCCTGGTTAACCCCTATAAGCCCTTTCTCTTGGGCCTTGGAACCCACCCTCCCCTTCCATATTTTTTTTGTAAATCCTCCTAAGCCCCTTTTTCCCCCTTCTGTTGCCTTTCATCTTTCCCTCCCCCTGGGTTTCAAAACCCCTAAGTCCTTTTCACTCCCGTGTCCAAAGTTCTTCCAAGGCCTCTTCTTATGCCTTTTAGAACCACACTCACACACCCTTTTCCCCCCCATGTATAAACCCCTACAGGGCCTTTTTTTCCTTGGGCTTTGTAAGCCTTTCCCTCCCAAAAGAATTAAGGCCTTAAAGGTCTTATTACCCCCTCCTCGTGGTTAAACCCTTAACGGTTCCTTGCCTTCTCAAAATACCCTTGGGAATTGGTTTTTCCCCTACTCGAAAAAGAGAAGAAGAGTATTGACGTGCAAAGGAGCGACGGTGGAGTTCTAAGGAGAAGTTATAAAGCTGCTTCCACGTTCAACGGACTACAATTGCGATGCCTCCTAAGAAGGTCCAAGGTGTCGCCGCGGGAGGGTCATCTCCCAGTATCCATGTGGATATCTCACCTCAAAGCCAGGTTTTCTTCTTGTTGTTAATTCGGGTTTTTAGTCAATCATGCAAAGAATAAGTGTTAAGGAAATATATTTATTTGTTCAAGTTATTTTTAACGAAGTAGTTAGCTTATGAATGACAATTGGCTTTCTTCTAATTGCATCAAGCATTATAGAATAATAGGCAAAAACTATCCATTTACTATAGTAATATAGTCCTAAAATGAAGAAATTATATCTTGCACCATTAGTCTTATTCCTTTCGCAACGAATCATGGCAAAATGGCTAAATTCATGAAAGATTTCTTTCGATGCTCAAATTACTAGAGAGTTATCTTTGCTAGTTGCACATCTTAGCAAGGCAACTGTTGTAATTAGCATGAGTTCATCTTTAAAGAAACGGAAGTTAAATGTTAGAAATTAATAAGTATAAAAAAATTGATATACGAACTCATTTGGAAAGAAAATGTAATAGGAAGTTGCTGGATGACACTCTATTAACACTTTTCCCCTGCAAATTGAGGACTTGGAACTAATAAAGTGTGTATTCACCAATTCATTAGCTAGGCCTTTGTCCCAAGGAGTATCTTTGTATCATTATGGGATTATGCTATATGGCAAATTAAATTGTATTGACTGAGAAAGTTAATCAAAGATAGTAAAACCATGACAAGACGATTAAAGATTGCCTCCCAAAAGCTGACCAAACCAATCTTTCCAAAAGCTAACCGGACCAATCTTAACATAGAAACATTCATACCCTAAAAACACTGGACTACTTACCTTACTACAAGGACAATAAATTCATAAAGATAAGAAATTAGGGTTCGTCCCTAAGGTTCTTAAATGAAGAAACCCTAGGCCTGACATACGTCAGCTTAAGGAATCTAAACAGATTATTCCGTCGCCGGACTTGCGCAACATGTATGAAATCATTTTGTGATCAATTCACAAAGAGAAAAGGGAAAAACCCTTTTCAAAGACGGCAGATCCTTACGCAAGTTATCTTGCAAAAAGACGTAGTTTTTGGATATCCTTCAAAATAAGGAAAGTTGAAAAATAGAAACTAGCATATCTAAGGTACCTTAGGTTTAACCAAGCTAGGTATACCCTACATCCGAATATAAGGGATCTTGCCAAGTTACAAGACATCTTGAAAACGACTGCTGATACACTCAAAAAGGAAAGAACACTGCTTTAGCAGTTTGCCATACAACTGGGTTGGTTAATGGAAATGTTTGTGCTTGCTAGAGATTTTAGGGCTCTGTTTGATTTATGGATTACAAATTAAATAAGTATCTATACTTCAGGTTAAAAACCTAAAAGGAGAGGCAGCTTCAGTTACCCCCGACTGCCTGCCTGACCCTAACCAAGGGGGTTGTTTGATCGCGACGGGAACGTGGACCGAACCCGCTGCGAGAGGTCTCTCCGTTGAGTTCTACTTGGAGCAGGAGGACGCTTGGGTGCCAGGGGGGGCTCTGGCCGTAAATCCCTCGCCTTCCGGGTCCTGCACAAGAGGACGGATTATGGACAAGCCTACGGGCGGAACTTCTTGTAATTCAAAGATAAAATGATGAGATGTTAAAAGAACTTGCTTGATATTGTTTTTATACGTCACGTGATAAGATTACGTGAAGGAACCAGTGCTTAACAAGATTAATTAAAGAAGCTAATTGTTATATGTCAAATTAATGGGTTAGATAATTACATAACTAAAACAGACCAAGGAAAGTGTGGAGGATGGACCATGGGTCCGTCCTACGGTTGGGTGGTCTCGGTTAGCCGGGAACTTTTCTCATAAATCTCGAAAGACAGCGGAATGATCATCATCATCAAAAAGAATAACGAGAACGATGACCTAGAGTTACGTCTTACCGGATTTACGTTGTTTTAGGGGAACAGAATGGGACTATGCCTTATGGCAGAGAGGTTGAGCTTTGCATCGCTCTCGTTTCCCATTCTCCTTGAACCAAGTGCAGCGTGAATCTGCTTCGGACCTGGCGTTTTTGCGTAAAGTAGTTCGCTCGGGCCTGACGCTAGTTGCTGTTAGCTAGTGACCCATTAGGAAAACCCTAATTCCGGTCGATCCTAAGTGAGAACGGCCAGGATACTTCCGCTACGTGGCAGACGCGGGAAGAACTAGATCAAAAAACCCGTAACATTTCATGGGAATGTCGAGTGGAGCTTTCTAGACATCCTTTCCGATGGACTGCTAAGACGTGTCCTGGATGATACTAGGGGACACCTTACAGGAAGGCATAATGGTGGAGTGCATGGGGGAGGGGAGGAGGCATGTAAGCCATCCACATGGTGGCTATCTCTCCCCCCCTTAGCCTATATGAAACCCCCCTTGGAGCTTCAGGAAAAGGAGGAGAGAGTGCTATGTTGTCTGAGGAGAATTGACACCGTGCTGCAACCCGCCAAATCGCCGCCCTGCTGTGCCACGGAATTCGCTAGGCTGCCGCCCTCAACACCACGATCACCATCATCATCTTCATCTCTTTCAATCGTCGCCTTCACCTCTCCTTTCCAATCATTTCCCTCCCTGTCACGTTCTGACACTGAAGCTTTTGGAAGATTCCTTAGAAGCTTCTTAAGATAAGGCTTCCATAAGCCTTGTGCACACGGCCTTTTCCCCGGTTTCTTAAAATCCACGTCCTGTAAAGGGCATTTCTACGCGAGGGGAAAGTAGGTAGATTTTTGAGGCTGAGTTGCCAAAACTTGGAGGGAGTTGGAGATTGCATAAAGGTGAGGACAAATCGCGGAGTCCAAGTCCACTACATCAAAGATGGCTCCAAAGCCAAAGACGCAAGGCGCACATGTGGGAGCCTTGAACCCAAGTTTACAGTTGGACATCACTGCGAGTCATCATACCAAGGTTCTTAGAATTTTAATTCCGCATAAACGGAATGCATTGGGAACGTTTAAATTTCATGAGGAAGTTGTGAATACAAATTACTCAGTCATGTTACGAGTTTTAGTTGCATGTTGCTCTTTGCTTGCATTTCCAAGTTGCAAAATCCTAAGCGCATATTGCATAGGTTTAAAAGATGGAATTGTTTAAATGCATCCTTGATTGGCCTCGAAGAAGAAAAGCGCATAAGGCATTTAGGTAGTAATTTTCTACTTGTGGATTCGTGTGAGATAATTGTTGTCGTCCATTGGATATTGTCCAAGTAGTTGCATTGCATGGAAACGAAACCATGCACTTGCCCGTTGCATGCGAAGATGCTTGCATTTTAAGATGGATTAAGTGCCGTAGAGCAGATTAAGTCAACATTACTCTTATGACATTTGTCATACATGAACTTTATTTATCGAAGTAGTATCTAGAAAACGTTTCATGTCATATTAAAGCCTGAAATTCAATTGCATTAAACGAAAGGTTTGTAGACAAAGTTATTGATGTAAATCTATGTAGGTTTTATGCAAGTTATTTCCAAATTGTCAATCATCATGATTTTTGCAAGGAAAAGAAATGGTCTTTGCAAACCTTATAGTAGCATAGAAGTAAAAGTCTATGATTCGCATACTTGCATGGAATGTTGCATCTTGAATTTATTTATTTGCACCTCTTAGGAAAAGTATTAGCATATCTTCTAAGCAAAGACCACTCTTGTCGCAAGACAATTAGATCATTTTAGGTAGATCACTTGTAATGGTATAACCCTCAAGGGATTCGTAAAAGCACAACTAGTTGGTACGATGAACACTTCAAAGTGCTAGGTAGGGTTTAGCACGTTAAAACTTCTGCCTAGTATCGCACTTGGGACGCCAAGTCGAGACTTTCGAACCCAAAGGTCCTACCCACATTCATGCAATGTTGGGTTAACTGGACACCCATACAATAACTATCTAGGGTTTTTACCCTAGGGTAAATTGGCCTATTACTAGACTTCCGATTGAGTTTAGAAGCCCTAGGGCCAAACGTTGTCAGCCTAGTAAGGTTAGAGTTGGGTTGGGTCAAGAGAATTTCCAAACTCTACATCTTGATCAAGCATATTTCTTGACTAGGAAACGCCATTGTTGGGAGATTTATCCCACAAGTTAGATGCGACTCCTATGCAACAAGTTGCAATGTCTCATGGCTTTGTGCCTAAACCACAATATAGATAATTAATGCTTCAAGTTGAAGGCCTGGAGGAAGAGGCAGCATCAGTTATCCCTGACTGTCTACCTGACCCTAACCAAGGGGGTTGTTTGCCGCGTCGGGAACGTGGACCAAACCCGCTGCGAGAGGTCTCTTCGTTGGGCGCTACTTGGAGCAGGACGCTTGGGTGCCAAGGGGGCTCTTGCCGTAAATCCCTTGCCTTCCAAGTCCTGCACAAGAGGCCGACCTGACTTGGGATTGGATCTCGAGGCCCGCATACTAGTCTACGGGTGGAAACTTGGATTAGTAATCCCTGAGGATTGTTGGATTGCCTTCGGGCAGATTATGGATTGCCTTCGGGTGGATGATGGATTAGCCTTCAGACTGGATTATATGATGTATTCCAAAGACTGATAAATAAGATCAATTGTTGAAAAGAAACTTGTTTGACATTGTTTTTCTATGTCAGTGCTAAGATTACATGAAGGAACCAATGACTAAAAGGGCTAATTAAGGAAGCTGTTTTTGCGTGTTAAACTAAATGTGATAGGTAATTAGATAACTAAAGAAACCCTGAGAAAAGTGTGGTGGATGTGGCCATGGGTCCGTCCTACCGATGGGTGGTCCCGGTTGGCCAGGAACTTTTCTTGAAGGGAATTGACAGTAAGGAACGTTGACCTAGAAACTAGGATACTAGAGTCCCAATTTATGATGTTTTAGGGGAACGGAATGGGACTATGCCTTATGGGCAGAGAGGTCGAGCTTTGCATCCCTCTCATTTCCCATTCTCCTTGAACCAAGTGCAGCATGAATCCGCTTCGACCTTGACATTTCTACATAAACTAGTTGATGCTAGCTGCCATTCTAGGAATTTGACCACTAGGAAAACCATGATTCCGATCGTTCCTAAGTGGGAATGGCCAGAATGCTTCCACTTCGTGGCAGACTCAGGGAGACCTAGATCACAAACCCCGTGACATTCCATGGGAGTGCCAAGCGGTGCTTTCTGGACTCTCTTCTCGATGGGCTGCTTAGACGTGTCCTACGAGCAAACAAGTGGACACATTATAGGTGGTAGAAAGTATGTAAAGATGGGGGATTTTGCAGGCTCAAGTGGTGGTGATGATTTACAACAGATGATTGCTTTGTTGCAGCAACAATAATAGCAACAGTTATTGTTACAACAACAAATGCAAACTCGGCAGGAAGCATAAACAATTGATTCCTTAGCTATGAATACATTGTAGGTGTGGGATAGAAATTGAAGCAGTTTAAAGGTCAAAATGTTTTGGCCTTCCTTCGGATGTATGAAGAAAAGATGTTGTTTCACGGGGTACCACAGTATGCATGGAGTCGGTATTTCTGTTGTTTGGCCATGCATGCATTGCATGATTTAGATGAATGAGCTACATAAAAGAGATATTAATTTGGAAACTTTTAAGAAAGATTTTAGATAATAGTTTTTCTTGGAAGATGTAGGCTTGGTAACTAAAAATACATTTAGAGATTGGATTGAAAAGCCCAATAAAGGGTTGGTTGCTATAGCTTTTCTCTGTGAATTTGAAAGTTGGTATGTAGAGTTGGATGCCGATGAGTAGCAATCATTGGAGAGTCAAAAATTTGATTTGTTTCTAAAGGCTACAAATCATGTTTTGCAAGAGAAGTTGACTGATCATTTAGAAGATACCTCTTCTGAAACGGGGTTGAAATCAAATTGGGCTAATGTAACTAAGGTAGTGCATATGTTGGTAAAGAGAGAGCAGATGAAATTAAGATGGGGTCAAAGTACTACACCTGCCAATGCTCAGAAGGGGGACTAAAATTGCAACCAAGAGGCATGTGGTTATGGCAGAACAACTGGTTATACCTATTGGTTTGTCTCTTATAGGTGATGTTGTGGATGAATTAATCAAAGGCATGCATGATTTGAGGTTGAATTTGACGGAAATCAATACAAAGGTCAAAAGGTTGGATGTTAAGGTAGAAGAGAAGGGTTGGAAAATAGCCCAAAGACTGTACAAAGAAGAATACAAGAGGAGATGCATTTTGTGTGATAGTTTACAGCATGAAAAGCAAGACTGTATAATGTACCATGAAGCAGAAGCAAAAAGGTTAGTCTTTTAAAAGATGGAAAAATACATGCAACAGAAATTGGTGGTCTTCCAATAGAGCCAAATTTGGAAATGGTGGCATGGAAAAGGTTGGAAGAGATGGTTGCAAGGATAGCATTTGTTGCCATAGATGCAGCCACATATGGGTTGAGAATTGAAAGGACTAATGAAGCTCGTAAGGGAGGCATGGCTAAAGAAAAATCTCCCATTTGGATGCAAGCATTAGATTGCATGGAAAAGGGAAAAATAACAAAGTCTTAATTTGTTGATGCAAGTCAGAGTATACGAGGGAGAATAGGATGGAGTGCACCAGTGGTGGATCTATTTTCAGTCTATGCTTATTTGGCTAAGGTTCATAATCAAGAAGCTCTTGTGGAAGAAAAGAGAAGAAGAGATGAGGACACTACTGGTCCTTCCTCTTTAGGCCCATCTAAACCCATAACACGAAGTAAAATGGAGTAGCAAAAAGAGGCTAAAAAAGCCATACCTAAGCATGTTATGGAGGATGGATCTCAAGAGAAGAAAAAAGAAGGGAAGAAAAGGGGCAAGCATCCCAATTACAAGTTACAATCAGATCTTGAGAATGCCACAAACCCTAAAAAGGTCCTAGAAGAACGCATACTTGGCACTAGAGTGGAATTCACTTGGCAAAGTTCTTAGAATCAAGAAGCATGAATTTCATGATCTTGTCAAGATTGGAGGGTTGGAGGTGTGCTATAGATCATCTTCAATGGATAGATATGATTGACAAGGAAGCATGCATGGGTCACACACACACACACACACACACACACACACACACACACACACACACACACACACACACACACACACACACACACACACACACACACACACACACACACACACACATGTATATATGTATGTATGTATTTATTTATGTGAGGATTGTCCATGTGTTGTCATAAATGAAAGCACATGTGAGAGAGCATTCTTAAAAGGAAGGGGCTAGTGCCCAAAAGAAATACACAATTTTTAAAGACCTCATGAGAAAAAATATTCAATTAACCAAATGAGAAAGAAAGGATGACTCTAATTCCTCTCACTACATGCTTTGGTATTGCCATATGGAATTTAGAGAGAGAGAGAGAGAGAGAGAGATACACTAATTGAAAATATATAGAAGCTTTAGTTTAAGTGTTTTTAATGTGAATAGATAATATTTATATTGATATCATGAATATCTATATTTGCATCCTAATAGGTGTTCTTGGGGTATCCAAAAAGAAGTATACATGCAAAAACATTATCTAGCAACTACCCACAAGTCCACAATAGACATGTAGACCACGGCCCTTTGCAACATCTTGTAGCTATCCTTGAATACATGTTCCTTCATCGTAAGCCTCTTGAGGAGGGCCAAAACCTCATGGACGATCTTACTATAGATGAGATATTGATAATGAAAATTAAGTATAAACTCATATGTTATGCATTTGGTCTACATATTAATATGAATTATGATAAAAAATAATTATTATACATTTTATCTCTATTAAGTGTTGATAGTGAAAATTAAGTGTCGACATTGAATTAACTATTGATAGTGAAAATTAAACATCAACTAGTATGTTGTGTGTTTTGCTACATATGATTACTCATTATATTATTTGGGATTACAAGAAAGATGAAAAAAACATACTATTATGACCTTCATATTGATTAAGCAAGTATCTCCCAAATGTTTTTAAATTAAGAACTCATTATGTCTTTTAGATTAAAAGAAACACGAAATACAATCTTTCCTCTTCTCCTCAAGAATTTGTATGGTGATCATTTAAAAAAATGCTTCTATAATGGCATCAACATTATGACCTCTTCCAAACACCTTGCATAGCCCAAAATACATCAAAGTTAAATATTGAAGGGTAAATTGACTAGATGATATTCTAATAAGTAAGTTACATATGGGATTACAAAACATACATGAGCATTTGACATACACAAAACATATAAAAAATGCTACTTGCATAGTTGCATAGCATGGTGGAGAGTAGGCAAAAGCACTCCCCAAGATTTCATAATGAATGGGGATTGTGCCCTTCGCCACTATACATAATTTTATTGCATTGTAATGCATGAATAAGTGATGAAGTAGAACATGTTAGACTTACACAGTGTTGTGTTTATCTACTCTTTTCACTGAAAACTTATCTATAATATTGTCATGTCTCACAACAATATTGACATGGTAGAAATTTACTTTGCAAAAGGTTCTTGAAAGTGCTACTATAGCAAGACACTTTTACACAACCATGATGTGCCTTGCTGACAAGATTGAAATGCGTCAATAACTTTGATTCAAGATAGTTAACATTAGAAGATTGTGACATGAAAATTGGAATTTGTACACCCATTGTTTTTTTTGGAAAAAATAATGTCAAACCAACTCAATCATCGTCACTGCCATCAATTGCTACAATTGACCTTCTTTCTCCTTATAGATTCCTTTTGATCTTTTTGTGTGTGTATTTCTTCATCTTCCTATAACCATCGGCCATGATAGCTATCCTTCTTCGTATGCAATGGCTTCTCCTTCACCTTCGGCATGGCAATCACATCTCCTTCTCTAATCAAAGATTGTGAGGCTTATATTTTGTGCCCTTCTCTTGTTGTATCAATCAATTGCCACCTTGGGTGTGGTGGCATATGAATCCGAAAGCATTTCTTTTTTTCATCGTACCTAGAAAAACAAGAGAATTTCTCGGTTACACATTTAAATATTGAGAACATCCCTCCCTCTCAACTTGCTTGATTAGCGTAAGAAATTATAGCTTGGCTATAATCCTTGTCTGCCTTGGCTTCTCAAGCTTGATTATTTTAAAGGACACAAACGTGCTCACCATATTTGTGCAAAGCTAGCTTTGTTGCCATGATGGAGAGAGGACGATGCATAACATGTGTGATACTTGTTTTGAGAGAATGAGAGGAACAACTTGCAATAGCCATAGCTACACCAAAGGAGCTACATTGTCATCATCATTTCAAATTTTCTTCCTTAGTAAGGTAAGTGTCTTGTCCTATAGGGACAAAGGCTATGCACATTATATACAATGCATCTCTTTTGCTAGCATGGGAGGAGAGATGTCAAAAAGCATATATGTTGGCATAGGTGCATGATCATGTTGATTTTGCTATAAATTAATTTCCAAAAGTCACCTTAATTGAGGGTCTAGAAGCAAGAGGCCATGAGCCTTGAAGAGTCATGTAATCCATGCACAGCTTTGCTCCTCTTTAGAGAGGCTTGCTTGGGGTGGCACTTGATATAGAAGGAGAAGTAGTGCTTGCACAATTGAATCACATCATCATTGGAAATCTTGATAAGTATAAGTGACAACTAGCTTGTTAGCTTCACCAATAGTAAATAGTGAGAGTCAACTTCATTTCTCTTAATAAGATTGCTTACTGGCTTTGTACTAATTGTTAACATAGGAGTAGTCCCCTTGCAATGGCCTCTCCAATCCCTTCAAATAACATCCCTTTATTTCTTCTTTCTTTTCTTGCATTTAATGTAGCTCTCTTCTTTTAGCTTTTCTTGACATGCCCAAACTTTTTGCAACCTTCCTCTATTTCTTACAATGTGTGGTAGCTTGTGGTAACCTTCACATTATTGAAACTATTCTTGAGTCTGATGTTGTTGCAAATTTACTATTGGACATGTACATAAAGTCTCAGTTTCCAATAGATGCGAGAAATTTATTTGGTTGGTTGCTAAGGCATGATGTAGTGACATGGACTATAATGATCTCTAGACATGCAGCCAAGAGGCTTGCATACTAACCAAGTGATTGGATGTTCCCTTATTAATCATTATG
Source organism: Lygodium microphyllum (assembly GCF_053477565.2). Classification (NCBI taxonomy): domain Eukaryota; kingdom Viridiplantae; phylum Streptophyta; class Polypodiopsida; order Schizaeales; family Lygodiaceae; genus Lygodium; species Lygodium microphyllum. Next base: position 65,726,907 of record NC_141138.1, read on the forward strand.
TCGAATGTGGAAGTTTGGAGGATGCTCATGGAGTGTTTGAAATATTGTCCAAGCATGTTGTTGTCATGTGGAGTGCAAAGATGGCAAGATATTTGTTTCATAAGAATTACATTTTAGCACTGCAGTATTTTAAGCAAATGAGACAAGAAGGCTTGAACCTACATAATGTTGTCATTTTCTCTCTACTTTCTATGTGTAGTGTTGTCCTTGTCTCTCTAATTTTTGTGTGTAGCCACTTGGGTTTGATTGAGGAAGTTTATCAAAGCTTAATGAGTTTGGGTTCAGGCCAAACCTTGAGCATTATAATTGCATGATTGATCTTCTTAGTCATATAGGTCATTTGCACAACCCTGAAAAGCTACTTCAAAGCGTGATATTTTGGGAGAATACCTAGGCTAGAGATCTTTGCTAGGTAGATGTAGAATATATGGTGATGTAGAAGTGGGAAGATACAACTTTGATGTTATTAGCTTATAATATGCAAAAAATGCTTTTGCTATAGTTTTGATGCCGAATATTTTTGTTGATGTTGGCATGTGGGAAGAAGTGGAAAAATTAAAATGCATTCGTAACCAGACACAAACTTGGATGAAGCCAGGACATGCCTTCATTGAGATTGATGGTGGTGCGGTGCATGGCTTTGTTGTGCGAGACAATGGCCATAGGCAATGCACTAATGTCTACATGAAGCTAGAGAGATTTAGTATGAAATTTACAAGGGTAGAGTATAGACCCCAATGTGACTTGGTGTGGGAGTTTTCAATAGCTCAAAATGTTATACAACACTTTATTAGAAACAAATAACAATGAGATTGCAGTTTAACAGCTAAGGGGACTGCTTCAAGCCACTAAGTTCTAGTACACCTTCGTCTTATGTAAGTTAAGTGGCAAAAGAAAACTAATTAAGAAATCTTATGGCACAACTTGGAAAAAATAGTGAGAATGTATTTACACGAGTGATTCAAAGTTTTACTAGTTCTTCTAGAACCTCATCCTCTTATACCCTATACACTAGTTCTAAGAGATTCTGCAGTGTCCTCATCCTCAAATTGGAGATGACCTTTGTGCCTAGACAAGGAGTGCCATAGATAGAATGAAAATTTAAACTCAAATCTAGATGGAGAGAATCTCAAAAATTTATTTGTGTCCTTGTGAGTTTGGTAGGAGAGTCATGGCAGCCAAACCATGAATTTAACATTCTAGAATTGTCATTAATTGCCATAGATTCCCACATTCATGCAAACCCAAAAACCAATCCTAGAAAGATGTTGTGTGAATGGTAGCATTGCTCTCCAAAGACCTAGTTTCCACTTCCAAAGATGCCAAAGTAGAGCTAACATTTTATAGAAAGGCACTTTGGAGAATATAGGCCTAAATTGCTAGATGAGAGTCTTCTCATTGTTAGGGGTCTTCTTCCATGTGAGAAGACATGGAAGAAGTTATTGCCATGAAGACTACAGACTATTACTGTTGCTCTTGGAAGATCATGATCACCTAGAATATATTGGATCTTCTTGCATATCAATGTTAGATAGGGGGTTTGAGATTAGATTTGTAGTTGCCATTGTGACCACGTGCCATGCCAAGGTCATAACTACCACTACATCTGTCCACTCATCAATGTGCCACTTGTTGTCGTGTATTTAACACTACTACATGCAGTGCCCTTAACACTAGCATGCATGGTGGAGTCAAACCCATAGAATTATTTGCTGATTTCCCCTTCATCCTCGATGGCATGCATGGTGGAGTAAAACCCATAGAATCATTTGTTGATGTCACCTTTATCCTTGGTGGTAGGCACATCATCTTGTTGGATTTGGACCTAGTGCTAATGCGAACTAGTGAGAACAAGACCCAAGGGATGGAAGGAAGTAAGGGGTGGGTGGGTTGGGGTTTGGTGGAGTCCAGAGGTGGGGTGCAATTGGCGGGTTGGGTGGTTGAGGTAATAGTAGAGAGACTAGGCTATATATAGGTGGTGTTGTTGCATATAGAAATCTATGTGGGCCTAGAGTGGAGATTGCAACACATTATGGAAGATTAGCTTAGCTACAAACTTTTCCAAGTAAGGCAATTCCAATTGGGTTTGTTGTTGGAGTTAATCATGCTCAAAGGTGATGTGAGCAAGGCACGTTTGCAAGCCATCCATTTCTTATTTTTATAGGAATTCCATGGCTCAATAGTGCATGGATAGGATGCCAACATTTTGGGAACATGGCTTCAAACTTGGCAAGGAGGGTCTAGAGCTGGGTAATGTTTGCTAACTCTTTGAGCTATCCCTCTTGTTAATTTCTAAACTGAGTGTGAGTTATGGATTCTCGTCATTCCTCTCTAAGTGACGTGAGCTATGGGGTGGGAGACTTATCTATCATTCTATGGAGCCATCCATCTTGTCAATTTCCAATTCGATTGTGAGATTTGGGTTCTCATCATTCCTCTCCAAGTGACGTGAGCTATGGGTTGGGAGACTTGCTCACATGTTTAGTAGACCCTCTAAAAGCTCCATCTAAATACAATGTATAGACCCACTCTTCAGTGATAAGCCATGCCATACTAATTTAACTCACTCGTACTTGTGACAATCAAAGTCGAGCTGAGAGAGAGGATGTATAACAGGTACAATCCCTCCTTCCTTGTTGAACTCAATAGGAATGCTCGCAAGAATCCTTTGACAATGGTGGCAATAGGCCTTAATGTCCCACGTGAAAGATTTGTTGTAACGTGTCAACCTGTTATCTTCAGGACACGTCCTAGCAGTCCATCGGAAAGGATGTCTAGAAAGCTCCGCCGACACTCCCATGGAATGTTACGGGGTTTGCGATTTAGGACTTTCCGTGTCTGCCACGTAGCGGAAGTATCCTGGCCATTCCCAATTAGGACCGCCGACCTGAATTAGGGTTTTCACTAATGGTCATTTCCTAAATGGCAACTAGCATCGAACCCCAAGTGAACTACTTTACATAGAAATGCTAGGGTCAAAGCGGATTCACGCTGCACTTGGTTCAAGGAGAATGGGAAATGAGAGGGATGCAAGGCTTGACCTCTCTACCATAAGGCATAGTCCCATTCCGTTCCCCTAAAATAGAGTAAGTTGGGATTATTATAACTTAGACTCTAGGTCAGAACCCTTGCTGTTCGTATCCTTTGAACGATCTTCTTGCTTTCCATCATGATTGAGAAAAGTTTCCGGCCAACCAGGACAACCCATCTGTAGGACGGACCCATGGCCTTATCCACCGCTCTTTCCCCAGGTTGTTTTAGTTATTTAATTACCTACCACATTTAGTTGGACATGCATCAATCAGCTTCCTTAATTAGCCCGTTAGGCACTGGTTCCTTCATGTAATCATAGCACTTGACATTAAAAAACAATGTCAAACAAGTTCCTTTTCAACAGCTTATCATACTTATCTTTGAAATACATTTATAAAGTCCAGCCCGTAGGCTTATCCCTAATCTGCCCGAAGGCTATCCAGCAATCCATAGGGATTACTAATCCAAGATTCCGCCCATAGACTAGTATGCGGGCCTCGAGATCCAATCCCGAGTCATGTTGGCCTCTTGTGCAAGGCCCGAAAGGCGAGGGATTTACGGTCAGAGCCCCCTGGCACCCAAGCGTCCTCCTGCTCCAAGCAACACTCAACAAAGAGATCTCTTGCGACGGGTTCGGTCCACCTTCCCGGCACAGTTAACAACCCCCTTGGTTAGGGTCAAGCAGGCAGTCGGGGGTAACTGAGGCTGCCCCTCCCTTCAGGCCTTCAACTTGAAGCATTAGATATCTTTTCATCCATTAATTCCTTGAGGAAACAAAGCAAACAGTGCTCTTTAAACAGTTACAAGCACAATCATTTCCATTGGTTGTTATTTGGCCAACTGCTAAGGAGTGAATCCTTCTTTCCAAATGCATCTAGCACTCGATTCGGGATCAATTGCGACTTGGCAAGATTCCCAAGCGTTTGTTTGTTAACCCTTATATCCTTGGGTTAGGGCCATACCCTATTAACCCAACTTAACCAATACCTTAAGTTCTATTAGTAGTAAATATGTTATTCAAATTTACTGATTGGTCTTTTTCTTCCAAGCAAATATCTAATCCCCGTATCTTGGTCACTTTACCCAAGAAAGGTACTATATCAGGATGATTATTCATCCTCTTGCAAGATAACTTGCGTAAGAATCTACCAATCTCATTCAGAGGAATTGGCCATTTCCTTGTGATCAAATCACCAGATCATGCGACTCTGTAACTTGTTGCATGAGTGTCGCATCAAAAACCATGGGACTATTCTACCCATCGAATGGCATCTTCTAATCACGAAATCATGATTGGATAGGAAACATGGTTAGGGTGTCTTCATAACAATCTATTCATGATTGCATTAGGCCGACATTGTTGGTTCTAGGGTTCCGAAATTCAAATCGAGTTTTGTTCTTTTAGCAAGCGATCCTTAGGGTAAAAACCCTAGATCGTCTCTCGCAAGCACATCCTATTGTCCATACATTTCGTGAATGTGGGTAAGTCTTTAGGTATAAGAGTTTCAGCTTTGGCAATAAGAGCGATTAGGTCACGTCCTCAACATGCTAAATCCCAGTTAGCACTTGGGATATGTTGCATCAATTTAACCAATCCTAACGAGTCCCTCGGGGTTTAGGTGTTTAGGTTAAACCAATTTACTTGTCTACTCTTGAAGCTATTTACGATACCATTTTCGTAACCACATGATTCATTGCTTACATATGAGTAGATTTACAAACCCTAACTTTTTTTTGGTCAAGATCAAGGCATATGTTAAGTTATGGCATAATTCAAATTGATCCTTTAATAACATGCATTCAAGATTCATGCTACTAAACTTTAGGGTTTTATGTGAACGATGCAACCTTTTTCTAACTTCTTTTCTAAATGAGATAATTGTACGCTGAATGAGCATTATACAATATTTTGTAACTATTTACGTAGTCGATTGAGATTTAAGCCAATTGACTAGGGTTTAATCTACTTCACGCAGCTTAAGAACCATTTTTTGCACCTTGCAAATTCCTACCGATTATTAGCAACCTGCTTTTAATGAATCATTTCGAAGGAAATATGCCTGATAATGCGACATGCGATTTATTCTTTCCATGCCTAATCGAAGTGTACAATAATAATTTCGAATTTATAAAGATGATCTTTAATTGATCTAAATTCGTTACTTATAATGCATATAACAAATTGCTAAGAATGCATAGACATCTTATGTCCTTTCATTCGTTCCATTGGAAAAATACAAATGACCAATTCCTTGATCGTAAGCTATTTCCTTTTAATTTATCCAAAGTATTTCAATCGAAAAAGTACATCCTAATTTCATAAATGATCCATGCACAATTGAAATATTACGACATTAATCAAATTTAGGAAGAAAAACCTGGACTTGTGGTGAAATGCCCACATGGATGTTAGGAGATGATCCTCCTATGGTTGCGCCTTGTGCCTTCTTAGGAGCCATCAAGACTTCGACCTTCTCACCTTGGTCGTGGACTTATGATCTTGGCCCGTCTCCTTCGAATGTGAAACTCCCTTTGTGACCACTTGCACTGTCTTTCAGAATCAGCTTTAGAAGGCTTTATAGGTTTCCTCCTTGAAGTAGGGATTTCACGATTAGGACCTTACAACCATCAAGAATGACTTTGTGGAAATGCTAAGGGAAGTACTCAGTTTTCGAGAATGCAAGGTGAAAGGATGCTTCAGTCCCCGGTTTGTAAAAAACCGCTTTGTAGGGGTAAAGAAAAAAGGGTCCACAGAAAAGGGGATTTAAAACCCACTTGGAAGGGCTTTGAGGAATGACAAAAAAAAGGGGGGAAAAGGGGGTGTTTGTGAAGAGCGTAAATCCCGGGGTGAGACTCCCTTTGTGTAAGAACGCAAGGGGGGAAAGGGGGTGTAAAAAACCCGGGGGGGGGGGGGGGGGGGAGGGGGGGTTAAATCCCAGGGTGGTGAGACTCCCTTTGTGTAAGAACGCAAGGGGGGAAAGGGGGTTAAATCCCAGGGGGGGTGGGGTCATAAAAACCCGTTTTGTAAAGGCAATAGGAAAGGGCACGGGAAGGGGGGCTTTGGATCCCGCGGGGGGGGGGGGGGGGGTTTATTAACCCACTTGCTAGGGCCTGATACCAAAATTTTCTTCAATCTATCAAAGGTGGTTTGTTCGAGAGTTGACCATGCAATGGATGTCTGCTTCTTCAGTAAGTCCGTCAGAGGTGATGCAATCAAAGCATAATTTTTTATGAAGACCCTATACCATCCTGTTAATCCAAGAAAACTGTGTATTTCTTTGACAGTTGTTGGTATTTTCCATTCTAGCACATCTCTGACTTTGGTTGGGTCCATTGAGATTCCTTCCACTGATACGATGAATCCTAAATATTCAATCTGACGCTTGAAGAATGCACATTTCTTCATCTTAGCATACAGCTTGTGTGCCCTCATTGTCTCAAGGACAATCTGAAGTTGGGGTTCATGATCTTCTTCCTATTTAGAATAGACTAAAGTGTCGTCGAAGAAGACAAGCATGAAGTCATCAAGATATGGCCTAAAGATATCTTTCATTAACCTGTTGAAGGTGGCAGGCCCATTCGTAAGCCCGAATGACATAACTAGAAACTCAAAGTGTCCATATCTTGTCTTGAAGGCTGTCTTTGGGATATCTTCTTCCTTGATCCTTATTTGATAGTAACCAGACCTGAGATCAATCTTGGAAAAGATCTTCGCATCCTCAAGACGATCAAGAAGCTCATCTATTCTAGGAATAGGGTACTTGTTCTTGACAGTTGATTGATTCAACCCTCTGTAATCAATACATAGTCGAAGCATTCCATCTTTCTTTTTCTCGAACAGTACTGGAGCTCCCCATGGTGAACTGTTAGGATGGATGTAGCCCTTGATCTAGCACTTTCTTGAGTTGTTCCTTTAGCTCAATTGCTTTCGGTATGGACATTCTATAGGGTCTTTTTGCATTTGACGCAGCTCCTGGTACTAGCTTGATCTCATGATCCACTTCTCTTTGAGGTGGGAGTTTTGTCAACTCTTCAAGAAATACGTCCATGTATTCCTTTAGCCAAGAGGGTCCTTCACTAGACTCCTGCTTCTGATCTAACTTGTTGAGCTTAATTAAGTAGATAGGTAGTCCTTTTCTGACTCCCTTTATAATTCGAGATGCTTTGCCCAATTGAATTTTTGGCTTTCCAACTTCACCTTGAGTTGTGACCAATTCCCCTTCAGAGTTTCGAAAGGAAATTTGGCCCTTTCCACAATGGATGTGGGCATCATTAGGTTTAAGCCAATCCATTCCGAGTAGACACTCATGGATACTTAGGGTCATGACTCTGAATTTGATTGAAGTCATCTTTCCTCCCAGAAGGAATTCCACCTTAGCAGTTTGCCTGATACAAGTGACTTCACGACCATTTGCTAATTCCACAAGCAAGGTAGGGGCTTCTATTGTGGCTATTCCTAAATTTTTTACACAAGCTGGTGAGATAAAGGAATGTGTACTACCACAATCAATCAAGGTCTTGAAACCTTTACCTTGATAGTCCATCACTGAGAACTGGTGATTCTTCGGGCCTTTCTTGTGTAGAGCAGCATGGACTGTCGCCCTTTCAAACTCTGCTTCCATGGTCGGATCTTCTTCTTCGCACATTTCCCTGTTGGCAACACAGGCAGTTCTTCCTCTACCTCATGTAGTGGCTCCCTAACCACGGCCCGTTCCTTGGAAAGGTGCTTGGCGATGTTCTCCTCCAAGCTTGGGACATTGCCTCTTGAAATGACCGGGCTCGTTGCAGTGGAAAAAATGGAAGTTCCGACCATTGCTTTGGGTAGGGAAAAAGTTGTTGACATTATTAATCCTTGCTTTCTTTCTTTGTCCCCGATTTTGACCTTGAACTCTTTTCATTTGAGGCCTATATGCTCCTCTGTTCGGGTCATTATAAGACCAAGTTTTGTTACCTCTTGGCCTAGCGTACACCTCCTGAATTATAGGTGCAGCTCGAACGAGTGCATCCTGAAGATCTGATGGGCGCATAGATTCGAGACGGGTATTCATTGGTGGGTTTAAACCAACGCAAAATTTTGACACCTGCTGTGTCATGTCCATCTATGGTACATACTTAAGAAGTGAGACAAATTTAGAGTAGTATGCATCAAGAGTTAGTCCCAGCTGTTTTAGCTCGTAGAACTCATTCATTTTCTGCGTGCGATATGCAGGTGGTAAGTATCTTCCTTGCACGGCTTTCTTCAGTTTTTCCTAGGTAACGGATCCTTCCGCAATCCCTTGATCTCTGCACCATTGTTTCCACCAAAGTTTGGCTTCGCCGGTGAGCTTCAACTTGGCGAGCATAGCCTGATTGGCGGGTGCAGTACTGGCTGCTTCAAAGTAATCCTCCATAGACTCAATCCAAATTTCAACATCCGCTTGGACAGACCTGCCTTTCCCGTCAAATTCAGGCGGCTTAATCTGCTTGAGAAGAAACTTCTTCTCCTGGATTACAGTAGTACTTGATGTAGGAGGCGAACTGGGAATTTGTACCTGGGGTTGTGCCTAGATAAAGGTTTCTTAACGTTATTACTAGTTAATCATTACGATTTATATTTCATCTCCATTTCAGTTATCAACCAAGCAATCTAACCACTTAACTTCTTATCAATTCTCATGAACAAAACAGGCATTGATAAAAAGAAGTCTTATTGCATTTATATGGGCATAGCCCTTTTGGAATACAACATTTCTTGGAATGATAGGGCAACTGTTTACATTTAGTTTGGGGAGAATAATGTTGTATTACATTTATCTATAGGAACTAGATAATAATATGGTTTCGGGTCATGGATCTTCAGGAATCGGTAAGTCATTAGAAGATCATGGTATCCTTTTCTTTGGAATCCGTTCTTCTCATAGCACCCCAACACTTTGATCCTGTTAGTGGGGATTACACGGGTCACTTCCTCATATACATATGAGTTCAGCTCAACCCTCCGACCTCAGATATGCAAAGTTGAGTTTACGTGAGCCTCTACAAAAATGAATAGCTTCACGATATTCAAGTCTTCCAACCACTTGATCTTTTTAGGTTGGTTTGAAGGTATGCAAACCAGTGGGCAGCTATATAGTAGAATCCTGAGGCACCCGTCCATCTTCATTCCACGTACAAAGGTGATGGGTTATAGATATGATCTAAGATGTTCATCATCTCAACCCTTTGTTGATAATCCAGGGAATGCATCGCAGTCATAAACATGACTCGAAACACTAAGAACTTGTTCCATGCTTCGTAATTCTGCAAGACAGCATCGAAAGTAAGGAAATGTTCAGAACAGTAACATTTTCTTTACTTTTTCTTATTAAGATTTCTTAAAAACAAATCCTTCGTTGGTTTGCTCTGATACAAACTGTAACGTGTCCACCTGTTATCTTCAGGACACGTCCTAGTAGTCCATCGGAAAGGATGTCTAGAAAGCTCTGCCCGGCACTCCCATGGAATGTTACGGGGTTTGCAATTTAGGACTTTCTGTGTCTGCCATGTAGCGGAAGTATTCTGGCCGTTCCCACTTAGGACCGACCTGAATCAGGGTTTTCACTAATGGTCATTTCCTAAACGACAACTAGCATCAAACCCCAAGCGAACTACTTTACGTAGAAACGCCAGGGTCGAAGCGGATTCATGCTGCACTTGGTTCAAGGAGAATGGGAAACGAGAGGGATGCAAGGCTCGACCTCTCAGCCATAAGGCATAGTCCCATTCTGTTTTCCTAAAATAGCATAAATCGGGATTATTATAACTTAAACTCTAGGTCAGCGCCCTTATTGTTCGTGTCCTTTGAATGATCTTCTTGTTGTCCATCATGATTGAGAAAAGTTCTCGGCCAACCGGGACCACCCATCCGTAGGATGGACCCATGGCCTCATCCACCGCACTTTCCTCCGGTTGTTTTAGTTATTTAATTACCTACCACATTTAGTTGGACATGCATCAATCAGCTTCCTTAATTAGCCCATTAGGCACTGGTTCCTTCACGTAATCATAGCACTTGACATAAAAAAACAATGTTAAACAAGTTCCTTTTCAACAACTTATCATATTTATCTTTGAAATACATTTATAAAGTCGAGCCCATAGGCTTATCCATAATCTGCCCGAAGGCTATCCAACAATCCACATGGATTACTAATCCAAGATTCCGCCCATAGACTAGTATGCGGGCCTCGAGATCTAATCCCAAGTCACGTTGGCCTCTTGTGCAGGGCTTATAAGGCGAGGGATTTACGGCCAGAGCCCCCTAGCACCCAAGCGTCCTCCTGCTCTAAGTAGCACTCAACGGAGAGACCTCTCGCGGCAAGTTCGGTCCACCTTCCCGGCATGGTTAACAACCCCCTTGGTTAGGGTAAGGCAGGCAGTCGAGGGTAACTGAAGTTGCCCCTCCCTTTAGGACTTCAACCTAAAGCATTAGATATCTTTTCATCCATTAATACCTTGAGCAAACAAAGCAAACAGTGCTCTCTAAACTGTTACAAGAACAATCATTTCCAGTGGTCATTATTTGGCCAATTGCTAAGGAGTGGATCCTTCTTTCCGAATGTATCCAGCACTCAATCGGGGATCAATTGTGACTTGGCAAGATTCCCAAGGGTTTGTTTGTTAACCCTTATATCCTTGAGTTAGGGCTGTACCCTATTAACCCAACTTAACCAATACCTTAAGTTCTATTAGCAGTAAATATGTTATTCCAATTTACTGATTGGTCTTTTTCTTCCAAGAAAATATCTAATCCCCGTATCTTGGTCACTTTACCCAAGAAAAGTACTATATCAGGACGATTATTCATCCTCTTGCAAGATAACTTGCTAAGAATCTACTAATCTTATTTAGAGGAATTGGCTAATCCCTTGTGATCAAATCACCAGATCATGCGCCTCCGCAACTTGTTGCATGAGTGTCGCATAAAAAACCATGGGACTATTCTACCCATCGAATGGTGTCTTCTAATCATGAAATCATGATTAGATAGAAAACAAGGTTAGGGTGTCTTCATAACAATCTATTGGTGATTGCATTAGGCCAACATTGTCGGTCCTAGGGTTCCAAATTCAAATCGAGTTGCATCCTTTTAGCGAGCGATCCTTAGGGTAAAAACCTTGGATCGTCTCTCGCAAGTACGTCCTATTGTCCCTACATTTTGTGAATGTGGGAAAGTCTTTAGATATAAGAGTTTCAGATTTGGTAATAAGAACGATTAGGTCACGTTCTCAACGTGCTAAATCCCAGTTACCACTTGGGATATGTTGCATCGATTTAACCATTCCTAATGAGTCCCTCGGGGTTTAGATGTTTAGGTTAAACCAATTTACTTGTCTACTCTTGAAGCTATTTACGATACCATTTTCGCAACCACATGATTCATTGCTTACGTATGAGTAGATTTAAAAACCCTAACTTATTTTTGGTTAAGATCAAGGCATATGTTAAGTTATGGCATAATTCCAATTGATCCTTTAATAACATGCATTCAAGATTCATGCTACTAAACTTTAGGGTTTTATGTGAACCATGCAACCTTTTTCTAACTTCTTTTCTAAATGTGATAATTGTACGTTGAATGAGCATTACATAACCTTTCATAACTATTTACGTATTCGATTGAGATTTAAGCCAATTGACTAGGTTTTAACCTACTTCACGCAGCTTAAGAACCATTTTCCACGCCTTGCAAATTCCTATGGATTATTAGAAACCTTCTTTTAATGAATCATTTCGAAGAAAAGATGCCCAATAATGCGACATGCAATTTTATAAAGATGATCTTTAATTTATCTAAATTCGTTACTTGTAATGCATATAACAAATTGCTAAGAATGCATAGACATATTATGTCCTTTCATTCGTTCCATTGGAAAAATACAAATGACCAATTCCTTGATCGTAAGCTATTTTCTTTTAATTTATCCAAATTATTTCAATCAAAAAAGTGCATCCTAATTTCATAAATGATCCATGCACAATTGAAATATTACGACGTTGATCAAATTTAGGAATAAAAACTTGGACTTGTGGTGAAATGTCCACATGGATGTTAGGAGATGATCCTCTTGCGGTTGCGCCTTGTGCCTTCTTAGGAGCCATCGAGACTTCAACCTTCTCACCTTGGTTGTGGATTTATGATCTTGGCCCGTCTCCTTCGAACGCAAAACTCCCTTTGTGACCGCTTGCACTGTCTTTCAGAATCGGCTTTAGAAGGCTTTATAGGTTTCCTCCTTGAAGTAGGGATTTCACGATTAGGACCTTACAATAGTCAAGAATGACTTTGTGGAAATGCTCAGGGAAGTACTCAATTTCCGAGAATGCAAGGTGAAAGGATGCTTCACTCCTCGGTTTGTAAGAAACCACTTTGTAGGGGTAAAGGAAAAAGGGTCCACGGAAAAGGGGGTTTAAAACCCACTTGGAAGGGCTTTAAGGAATGACAAATAAAAGGGGGGAAAAGAGGGTGCTTGTGAAGGGCGTAAATACCGGGGTGAGACTCGCTTTGTGTAAGAACGCAAGGGGGAAAAGGGGGTGTAAAAAACTTCTTGTGAAGGGGTTAAATCCCGAGGGGTGGGGTCATAAAAACCTGTTTTGTAAAGGCAATAGGAAAGGGCACGGGAAGGGGGGGTTTGGATCCCGAGGGGGGGTTTATTAACCCACTTGCTAGGGCCTTATGGAAGCCCACAAGAAGGGGGGCTTCCTAAGCGGGCTTTAGAAGCTTCCCAAGAAGCTTCTAAAGCTTCTGGAATCGTGGAAGCCCCACGTGGACAAGAAATGGTGGTAGATGGTGGTCCGTTGGCGGCAAGGCTGAAATGACAGCTTCAGTGGCGGCAGCTTCCTCGAGCTCAAACGTGGACTCCTCTCTTCCTCACTATCCCATTCAATGGCGGCAGCAGCGCAGAATCCTCACGACCCTCTCCTCTCCTCAACTGTAGCGTGATGGCCTTCTTTTTTCTTATTTTTCACCTCCCCCCCCCCATAGGGGGTTTTTATAGGGTGAAGGGAGGAGGACCTCCCACCCCCCACGTGGCCATTTGCATGGCATTCACCCCCCCCATGGCATCCAGCGAGGTGCACAGTCATCGTGCCTCTCTCTCCCTCTCCTCCAGCACGGCCATCGGATGGGGAGGAAGGAGGGAATAATTTTTTTAAAAAATTCCATTTATTACAATTATTATCCTCATTACCTCCTATCAAGAGGAGGTTCTTATGAAGAACACGGTTTAGGAATCGGAAATATTACATTTTTCTTGCCACTCAATAACCTGATAACCTTTACTCCACCATATCACTCGACTTTGATGGTAATGTTGCTATAATTACAAATGGTCAGGATAGGGAATGTTTCTTCCCATTTGATTGTCTTGGTGCCTACTATAAGTTATAGCTAAATCAGGAAGGACCTACATCATCACATGCACCAACCCCAATGTCAACCCTTATACATAGTAAGGCTTCAACATACTAAAGTTAACTTTATTTTTTAACTCTACCTCCTACAAGTCTACTAAAAGGGTTGTAGAGCCATTCTTCCCTATACATATAATTTTATAAGGCCCATCCCATTTGGGTTCTAGTTTACTAAGAAATAGCTCACGATGAGCATCATAGTACATCACCAACAACTCGGCTTTCACAAATTTATATTTATTAGCCCAAAGGTTGTGAAGTGCTTTCATTATCTTCTTCCCTACCTCTTGATATAATAGAGCTTGTAAACAAACTTCATTAAGATGATCAAGGGAAATAAATCTTTCTTGCAATGCTTCTGCCTTGCCTAATGAGAATGACTGAGAGCAAATCGCAAAGTGGGTAGCTCTATCTCTAATGATAAAATGCACTCTTCCCCATATACCAACTTAAACAGGATGTGGCTTGTAGCTTTCTTAAATGTCATATTGTAAGCCCAAACTGTCACATACAATTTCCTATCCCAATCTTGCTTGCTTTTAGGAACTATTTTTTTGGATAAGATCCCTACAGGCTGTTTATTCATAGTTTCAGTTTGACCATTTACTTGCATATTATATGGGGTATTTTTATTGTGTTTAATACTTCAAAGCTTCTATCAAGGTTATTACAACCATTTTCAAGAAGTGTATCCGCTTATTAGACTCTATCTCCTTAGGTGGACAAAAATGGAAAACAATCTACTCCATAATAAAATTGGCCATTTCCTTAGCATTATCATTCATCGTTGCTCGAGCTTCAGACCACTTTGTAAAGTAGTCTAATGTTGCTATAATAATATAACACTTCGGCATAGTCAATGAAGGGTATATTGATCCAATAAAATTGATACCCCATTTTTCGAAGGGTAATATAACTAAAATAGGACTTAGCAGCCGCTTATGATTCTCCCTAACATCATGTCTTTGATATACGTCACAATGCTTAACATAACTAAATGAATCTTTGAAAATCAATGTCCACCAATATCCAACATGGAGAGCGTTCTGGGCGCGATAAAGCCATCCATGTCCCTACAAGCTGAATCATGGTGTTTCTCATGAATAAATGGTACCTCATCAGGTACTATGTATCGGTGATAAATCTTGTCCACACCTTTTCGATACAAGATATCCGTTATAATCAAAAAGCATAGTGCTTTCTACTTAATCTTTCTCTTTTCTGACTTTGATAGAGCAGCCTCAAATTCCCCTCTAGATAAATAATGCATTATATTTGCATACCAGGAAGGGATGGAAGCTGTATTGATCATGAATAAACCTTCAATATCACTTCTTTTAGCCAAAAATTTCCTTTGGCTCCTTGATATCCACAAGACATTCCACAATACCCTGCAGCTTGGATGGTTTACTCCTAATCTCATAATCAAACTCCTGCAAAGTTATTAATCACTTTGTTGAATGGTCAAGCGACTGCAACTTGTTCATCAATAGTCTAAGTCCCTCCGTCTTCATAAAAAATACCACCTTCTCATAAAGAATACATTACCTAAATTTATTTGTTGTGAAAACCATTCCAAGGTACAATTTCTCCATATAAGTATAGTTGACTTCAGATATCCTCAATTTATGACTATCAAAGGCAATTGGATGATACCATTTCTCTTCCCAAATTTGGACTATATAACAACTAATACTATGCATTATTGCTACAGAAAATATATAAAAGATCTCACCTCTTTTGGGTGCTTTTAGGATTGGCACTTTCGCTAGTTCCTACTTCACATTCTCAAAATATACTTGACAAGCTTCACTCCAATTAAAAAAATAGTTGAAAGATAGGAGGTTGGCCAATGGCACCATTCTTTCTGCCAATGCAATGATAAATCTCAGATAATATCCCATTGATGTGACAGAAAGTTGTGTACTTATTTTGGAGTGCATGGGGGCTTATAGAGATTATAATCTTTATCTTTTCAGGGTCAATTGCGATACCAATCAATGAGCTAACCAGATGGCCTAGTAAAAACCCAAAAGGCACCCCAAAAATGCACTTGTATGGATTGAGAGAAATACAAAACTATCTGCAATGCTTGTCAAGAATCGCATGGTGGGGAGACTTGCTTGAGCTACTGTGCCAAACACACACTGTATACACAAGAGCAAGCTCACTCAAGAACACAAGAAGAGAGATGGAGGCCAAATAAATTTCTTGTTGATTTCTTCTTCTTCTTTCACACATTATACAATGTACACAAAATATATATAAGATACAAGATAAAGGAAAGTGGTTACCAAGTCAAACAGTACATAATAGACTACACTAATCGATTGGCGCTATGTCTTTGCCAGCTGTAGGTAGGTGTAACAAACTAAATATAATAAGTGATAAGTGAGTGGCCATGTGAGTATCATAATGACTACCAACGTGCTAAGTGTAGATGTGCGGACCCATCTAGCCAGGCGGTCCATCATCAATGTCCGCACATGGTGTTGATCTTGCCATGTCAACACTCCCCCTCAAGCTCAACTCTATCTCTGCAACTCCAAGTAAGCTTTAGAGATTTTGAAGCTTCTATGCACCCAATGCCTTGGTGAAAATTTCAGTTATCTAATCCTATGTGTTGACATATACCAAGTCAACCTCTCCTATAAGCACGTTCTCTCTCAAAAGTGGTAATGTACCTCAATGTGTTTTGTCCTAGCATGGAACACTCGATTCCTAGTAGCTATATGATGCTCATGTTGTCACAATGAATGACAACTGGACCATCTCTATGAACATCCAAATCACCTAATAACTTTTGCAGCCATACCACCTCATATGCTGCCATAGCAGCACCTATATACTTAGCCTCTATTTTTGCTGCTCCATGTAACTGCTGCACTACCAAGGGAAAACATGAGTCCACTTGTAGATCTTCTATCTGACATGCTACCAGTCCAATATGAATCTATGTATCCAAAGACCTCTATGTTTACCGCAGCACAAAGCGGGAAAATGGAGCACAGGAGCAGGAAAATGGAAAAAGGAGATAACAAAAAGGGCACAGGACAAAGGAAGGAAAAGGCACCCCAGATGGAAGTCAGACCCTGAAAATTTTGAATGACCAACTCTCCAAAAGGCCTCAATTTCGCCTCGAGAAAAGAAAATAGTAAAAGCGCACCATTAATTGTGAAAGCGCTCCTGAATCCTTGTAAAAGAGTGCCAGGCTTACTCCTATGCAAATTGTATGCACTAGTTGGGAATGGGATAAGTTATAAGGGTGGTAAATAGGAAAAGAGGGCCTAGGCTAATGGCCGGCCATGTAAAAAGTGGGGATGACCGCCCAAAAAGTAGGGCATGTATATAAATTTCAAAAGTGAATGAGAAGATCATTCTTGTGTGTGGCCAAAGCTTCTTCTTCTTCTTCTCTTGTTTCTTTCATTCTTGCTTGTGCTTGAGTGAGGGATTGAGGGAGTGTGAGGGAGTGAGGGAATGAGTGTGTGAGAGTGGGGGATTGTGGAGAAGAAGCTCCCCATCTTCTCTCTTCATCTTCTCTTCTTCTCTTCTCTTTTCTTTTCTCGCCCAGCTATGGAGGATGGAGCTTGACGGAGAGGGCTTGAGGTTGCATGAGTTTGCCGCAAGGATCGTGGAGCTACCGGAGTGCAAGAGAGAGGAGGGAACTCGATCGAGCATCAAGGTAAGCTCACTATACCCGTAAGGTGGGCATTGCACATCGGCTATGTGAGAGGTATCCATGGCTGCTCGGCTTGAAACACTTGATCAATAAGCAGTCCGTAGGTCTCGGGATAGAGCTCTGTAGCTCCCCTTCATTTTGGTTCCATTGCCGGGACCAACGGAATCGAGCCTCGAGCGCCCCACGCATCGAATTGAGCATAGAAGTAGAGTTTGCAGCTCGAATCGGTGCTCGAGATAGTTAGGAGATTTAGGAGGTTTTAATCCTTGGAGCAATTAAGTATTTTGATTTGTTGGAGTAGGACCATCCATCTCCATCTCTGTTTTTGATTTTTGTTGCATTAGGTTAAGATTAGGATAGGAAAAAGAAGGAAAATAGAAAGGGTTCTACTGCTACTGGAAATAGGGAAATAGGGGCACAAATTCAAGTTTCTAGTTGGAAGAGTGTGAGGGATTAGCTTCTAAGGTTACAGCAAGCTAGGATGGGGCAATAAGAGGCCCAGGGAACCAGGAAAGACCACATTTGACATTCTGCTTTGTGAGAGAGAGTGAGCTTGAGAGCCAGGGAGAGAGAGAGAGAGCTGTAGGGAGATCCTTGGAGTCCCATTCAAGTTGAGCACCACAGTGATTCCAGGTATGTCTGGCATTTCCTTGTAGTGTTTTGCACCTATCTGGAAGGCACTGGATGTGATTCCATGGAGTAGGCGGGCGCTGAGCTTGAGTCATCGCGTGCAACCCGCAAGCTGTCGTCTGCGTAGTCAAACCAGCCCCGTCCGATTCCTAGAGTCGGACCACCCAATTTTTGGAATCAGACCGTCGGACTACGAGAATCGGACCACCCCGTCCGACTGTGAGAATCGGATCACCCCATCCGATTGCAAGAATTGGACCACCCCATCCAACTGCGAGAATCGGACCCAGTGTCAAAATCGAAACCAGTGTCAAAATCAAATCATTGGTCCTAGCGCCACAATCAGACCACCCTGTCCAATTTTCAAAATCGAACCACCCTGTCCGATTTCCAAAATTGGACCACCCTGTCCAATTCCCAAAATTGGACCAGTTCACCAAAACTTAAAATAGAGGGTTTTTGAACCTGCCTAACAGTCTTGGCCACCCTATTCACATCTCTGACCCCCTGGAAACCCAATTTAGCCCTTAGAAGCCAGAGACCAGACATGATAATCAAGGATTCACCCTAAACAGCTAGACACTAAGCGGACTGAATTTAAAACTTGACTTGACTTTCGGTAACTAACCAACCAACCCTGAAGCAGAATAAAGAACACAGCATGGAATTTTAGTAAGACCTTAGATCAGCCAAAACCTATGCTTAGAGCCATATCAGGCTATGAATGTGAGGGGAAGAGTGGAGTTTGCATTGAGCATTTCCTGCATCTGCACCTCACTTTTGACTTTATCACCAAAGGTGCACTACAAGAAAAGAAAAAGCATGTTTTCACACTGAGCACTAGAAAGCACAAAGCACAGCTTGTGAATAAGATTGACAACTGCTTTCAATAACAAGGAACTCATTAGGAGATATAATAACATCAAGGAAGCCACTATTAGGAGATGATCCCAAAACATAGTTTGGTGCCAGAGAGCCCCATCAGTAGGACCCTAAGAGGACACGAAGATCCAGAAGGCGACAACATAGAGGATCGGATGCTGCCCAAGTTACCCAAATTGATCGACGACCTTGTGGAGCTGGAAGTGGGAGCAATGTCAGGATCATGAGGCGGACAAGGAGAGGACTAGACTTTGGAGAATTCCTAGTCTTAGTGTAGGAGTTAGTCAATGAGTACAACTTGTTGACTAGGACAGTAGTTCAGGGCAGACAAGTAGAGGAAGTGGTAGCAAGCCTAGAAGAGGAAAGAAAGGCGATTAGAAAGGTGCTAGAGAGCATAATTGCCTATAACCATGAGCAGAAGGCTAGGAAACTCCAACAAGATGTAGACATGTGCGAGGCCCATGTGCTAGCCTTGGCTGGTGTAGCCAAAGCAAGCCCAAATGTAGAGAGAGAACGAGCAGCAGAGGTTAACTTATTGTTGAGTGAACTTGTAGCCAAGCAGCTCATGGATAATACATCCACTGAGCAGAGCAAAACAGCCTTAGCCACCACATTACTCTCGGGATTAGGGGTCACGCAAGGAGCAAAGGGGAAATTTAGAATCCCTATTGTAGCAAAGCAGCTAGACAAGTATGAACCTAGCATTGACCCATATAGCTTTGTGGAGCAATTCGAACAAGTTTGCAAAGCAAACGGTCTCACGGACCTTGGACAATGCTCTCAAGCTTTCGGTCTGTACTTAGGTGATAAGGGGAGAATTTGGTACACTAGTCTAGATGCAGCTGAGCGCATGAACTTTGCCCATCTTAAGGACCTCTTTATCAAGTGATAAGGGGAGAATTTGGTACACTAGTCTAGATGCAACTGAATGCACTAACTTTGCCCATCTTAAGGACCTCTTTATCAGGAGATTCTCTGAGGCATGGTACTCTGAAAATCTCATCGTCCGGTTGATGAATGTCAGCCAGAGGGAAAAGGAAGACATAAGGGACTATGTCACTCATGTTCATAGCCTCTTCAAGAGGATCCCTGCAAATGAGAAACCTAACAAGAAGGCTATGTCTATTGTATTTATAAATGGAATTCGAGGAGAGGAGCTCTACAAGGCTTTGGCTAGTAACTCCACTCTACACCGAGACATGTTAGCTAGAGTCTTTGAAGAGGCAATAAGGGTGGACGATCAGCTTAGGGAGAGAAGAATGAGAAACACTAGTCGGGACAATACAAGTCAGAGAGCTCTAGAGCGGTCAATAGTTTCAGGAGAGAGAGAGAACTCTAGCATAGAGGATAAGGGAAAGAGTGTTGACCAAGGCCACGAGCTAGCTGAGGTGAGAATGGATCTTGCATGATTGCAAGACAAAATGAGGAAACCTGTGCGGTCGCATGTGCAGTGTATACACTATGGCGGTAACCACCTCCAGCCGAGTGCCAAGATCCTAGATCTAGGCCGTGCTCGAACTGCGGTAGGTTTGGTCATGATGCATTACATTGCAGACTACCAAGAAGATTCCCATATGTGCAGCAATACAACCCTCCATACTTAAACAACAGGCCACCTAACCTCTTTGGCAGGGGAGCCCAGTTGGCGCTTCCAGCTCCAAATGATGCAAGACTTCCTAGGCTAGAGATGAACCCAACAGGCATACCCAGACCACCAAGGGCCTATGTAACCCATCCACTGAGTGACACTCCTGTTCACTATTGTTAGAAGTCAAGCTCACTTCAGTTCATCTTTATGAGTGACTGACATCTATGATAGCTAGTGTGTGTGTGTACAGCTGTCTCCATGTGACTACATTGAATAAGTCGGGTGTGTGTTAGTCAATGACCTGACTAGAGTTAGTCAGTTAGGTCTACACCTAGTCTAGTTTACTTTTACATTGTATTGTGTGATTCTCAGTTAGTTATTTATAATGAAGAAAACACAATGAGAGCGTGAAGGCTCATGGATATGGAGTATTCCCTGTCTCTTTCTCCCATCTTTGAACATGGTATTAAAGCATTGCCAGGTTGAGCTCTCTGGAGCAGGAGGGAGTTAAGAAGACTTGAAGAAGTTGAAGAACAAGGTTTTTTGAAAACAAAATAGGCTACCATTACTCTGTCAAGGTATGCATTTGCTAATTAGGACTCTATGCTTTATCACAGTGGTTGAGGCCTTTCTGGGAGCCTTGGTGGGCATTTTGAGCATATGTAAGTGCTCATTGAGCCTCATGATGAGGAGGACCAGCTGTCAAACCAGATCTAGAAATCAACATGATTGTGCCTACTGGACTGTTGATCACAGATCTCTGCAAACTATCAACTACATCATTTACTAAGTGATATGGAGCTTGTCTACACCTTCTGAAGGTACTTGAAGACTACAGGAATCCATTGCTTGTGCTAGAGCTCTGTTATGAGCTAGGAGCAGAGTACACAGATCTGTGAAATAGTCTTGAACTATTGGGAAAGTGAAAGGACAGCTTGCATTTGATTATCATTGAGCTACAAAAGCTCTTGGTTATGCCCAAAAGCATCAACAAGGCGTAGACATTTGCTTGGAGGCCGTATGTATATGTGTCAAGAATCGCGTGGTGGGGGGAGTTGCTCAAGATGCTGCACCGAACATACACAGAATGCACAAGGAGAAGCTCACTCAAGAGACAAGAAGAGAGATGGAGGCCAAAACGTTTTCTTGCTGATTTCTTCTTCTTCTTCCACACTCTTTTACAATGTACACAAAGTATAGATAAGATACAAGATAAAAGGAAAGTGGCCTACTAAGTCAAACAATGCATAACCGACTACACTAGTCGACTATCGCTATAACTATGCCAGCTGTAAATAGGTGTAACAACCTGAATATAATAAGTAATGAGTCAGTGGCCATGTATGAGTCATAATGACCACCCACGTGCTAAGTGTAGACGTGTGGACCCATCTAACCAGGCGGTCCATCATCAATGTCCGCATGTGTTGAGCTTGTCATCTCAACACTCCCCCTCACGCTCAACTGCATCTCTGCAACTCCAAGTAAGCTTCAAAACTTTTGAAGCTTCTCTGTACCCAATGCTTTCGTGAAGATGTCAGCTATCTGATCATGTGTGCTGGTATACACCAAGTCAATCTCACCTGCTAGTACCTTCTCTCTCACAAAGTGGTAGTGTACCTCAATATGTTTTGTCATGGCATGGAACACAGGGTTCCTAGCCAATTGTATACTGCTCATGTTGTCACAATAAATGACAACTGGACCTTCCACCTGCACATCCAAATCAGCCAATAACTTTTGTAGCCATACTACCTCACATGTTGCAACAGCAACACCTCTATACTCAGCCTCTGTACTCGACAAAGCAACTGTAGATTGCTTTTTGCTGCTCCAAGAAACTGCTGCACTACCAAGAGAGAACATGTATCCGCTGGTAGATCTTCTATCAAACATGCTACCAGCCCAATCTGCATCTATGTATCCAAACACCTGTACCTCTGTACCTGCCTCATAGAAAAGTCCATAATATAATGTGGACTTCACATATCTCAATATGCATCTGACTGCATCCAAATGTGGCTTTCTAGGTACTTGCATAAACTGACTCACATGACCAACAGCGTAGCTCAAGTCTGGCCTTGTAATGGTCATGTAGATCAAACTCCCCACTGTCCTCCTGAACATAGTAGGGTCTTCTATCTCATCCCCAACATCAACACTTAGCTTTACATTCTGCTCCAACAGGACTGAAAGTGGTTTGCATGCAGTCATATCATACTTGGACAACATATCCAAGCCATACTGTCTTTGGGACAGCCATATACCATCATCACATCTGATCACCTCAATGCCAAGGAAGTACCTTAGCTCACCTAAATCCTTCATCTCAAACTTCATCTTCAAACAACCCTTGACTTCAGCAATCCCACTATCACTATCACCTGTTATAATCAAGTCGTCCACATAGATGACTATGATGACAAAACGTTCATCTCCCTTTCTCACATAAAGTGAGTGATCAGCATCAGAAACATAAAAGCCAATATTGACAAGATACTCTCTGATCTTGTCAGACCATGATCTAGGTGCTTGCTTGAGCCCATAGAGCGCCTTCTTCAACCTGCACACATACGTGGGATGCTCTAAATCTTCATAACCTACTGGCTGATCCATATACACTTCTTCTTGCAAATCACCATGCAAGAAGGCATTCTTTACATCCATTTGCTGCAACCTCCAACCTTTGGTTGCTGCCAAAGCAATCACACATCTGATAGTTGCCATCCTAGCAACTGGACTGAAGGTTTCATCATAATCTATGCCATATGTTTGGGCATAGCCTTTTGCAACCAGCCTAGCTTTGTACCTGCTAATAGTACCATCTGCATTGTGCTTAATCTTATAAACCCACTTACATCCAATAGCTTTCTTTCCCTTCGGCAATGATACTAGATCCCAAGTCTTATTGGCCTCTAATGCAGCCATCTCCTCATCCATTGTTGCATCCCAATGAGCATGACCAACAGCCTCCTCAAAACATGTGGGCTCAACATCCTCAACTAGTTTCACCATATAAGCATAATGGTGAGCTGCATAACCTTCAAAACCAAATCTTTTAACAAGGTATCTCACCCTGCTAGACTTGCGTACCACTGGATCACTCAATGGAGTCTTTGCATTAGCGCGTGCTCTCTGCACACCTGGAGTTCTCACTGAAGGAATGCCAAGCTCATCATCCAAGCTCTCTGAGCCACTGGAGTCTCCATCAAGAACTGCATCAATGCCTTCTGACACTTTATTCTTTCCTTTTTCTTTACCTGTAGTGCTACTAGATGCACCTAAAGATGTAGAGGTACTCCTTAGTCTCCCAGACCAAGGCTATTAGATGATGTCTCTGGTCCACTAAGAGTCCGTGATTCTTGCTTTTCAGCCTGCACATGAGTGTCATGATCATCATCATCATCTAATGCATCACCACTAGATGCATAGCAACTGCTCATTTCATCAAAGATGACATCCCTGCTCACTCTGAACTTACATGTGATAGGATTGTTATAGCGATACCCTTTCTACTCTAAAGAGTATCCAATAAAGACACACTTTTCAGCCTTTGGATCCAGTTTCTTCCGCAACTCATCTGGCATATGAACATACGCAATGCAGCCAAACACTTTCAAGTGTGAAGCATCAGGCTTCTTACCTGTAAAACATTCTTCGGGGGTCATACCATGAACTGCAGCTGTGGGAGTTCTGTTCATAATATAAACAGCAGTATGAACAGCCTCAGACCAAAAATGCTTAGGCATATTCTTTTCAGCCATCAAGGCACGTGCAACTTCTGCAATATGCCTGTTTTTCCTTTCTGCAACCCCATTTTGCTGTGGGGTATACCTATATGTGAACTATCTCTTTATCCCATGAGACCTCAGAAAATCACTGAACTCATTTGAGAGGTACTCTCCCCCTCCATCTGACCTCAAGCACTTTACTTTCAAGCATGTTTCTCTTTCAACTGCAGCCTTGAAATTTCTAAAGTGCTCAAACGCTTCACTCTTTTCCTTCATAAAATATACCCACAGCTTTCTAGAACAATCATCAATGAATGTGACAAAGTATGAACTGCCTCCAAGAGATACATTTTGTGTAGGTCCCCAAATGTCTGTATGCACAACATCAAGGATATTTCTGCTTACATCTCTATCATGTGAAAAGGGTTGTCTTGCCTGCTTACCAAACTGACATGCTTCGCATACCTTATGAAATTTTGCAACTTTAAATATAGGCAAACCTGCAACCAACCCTTTGGACTACATTAATTTCAGCCTCTGTACATTTGCATATCCAATGCGTTTGTGCCAAATTTCAATGTCTGCAACAACACCTTTTCCTTTGGCATACATAGCAGCATTCATAGTAGGAATTCCAGCATCCAGAGTAAACATACGTCCAACTCTACTTCCCTTTGCTACCAACCTGCACTTGTCATTGAAATCTTCTACAAAGCAGCCCTTTGCATTAAATCTGACTTGCAGCCCTTGCTCTACCATTTGACCGACTGACACCAAGTTCTTTGTAATAGATGGCACATGTAATACATCTGAAAGACTCTTTGTCTTACCATCATGCAAGGACAAGGGAACTTTTCCAATGTGTAAAATTGGGTGGCATGAGTCATCACCCGTCTGCACATAACCTGCATTCTGCAAATTCTGCATCTCTCCAAACCATTCTGCATGGCTCGTTATATGATTGGATACACCTGAATCAACATACCAAACATCATCATGTGCTCCCTTTCCTGTAACAACATTCAACATATGCTGCATAACAAACAGACGTTCATTTTTGTCTTCATTCTGTCGTGAAGACGATGCATAGTTTCCTTGCTGCAACTTACCACTACGGATATCATATTTCTTAGCATAACAAAGGGCTGCAATATGATCTGTTTTGCCACAGTAGTGGCACACAATACCAGAGTTGTTAGAACCTCTGTTCTGCCATCCACCTCTTCCTCTAAAGCTCCCCCTGCCTCTAAAGTTACCACGACCTCCTGAAACCTGTATATCGCCAAATTGCTGATTCAATATATTTTGGTGGTTGTCACTACCACATCCTGTACCACAGCCTCTTGAAGAGAACCTACCACGTCCCCTTCCTGAACTGGAGTAGAAAGCTTAGACCTGTTCACTGCTTCTTTCAAATGTCTCACTCTGCATGTTGATCTCTTCAGTGATCGTAAGGAAGACCAACTCATCGAAATCTGGAAATGGCTTTCTGACATATACGGAAGTTACAAAAGACTTCCAAGCCTTTTCATTGTTAAGTCCACCCAAGGTAGACGACACCAAATCATCATCATCGGGCATTGCATCAATTGCTGCCAAGGCATCTGCAATGGTCCTTACCTTCAATGCATACTCATTGATAGACATCTTCCCTTTCTATAATGTATTCAACTCTTGCTTGAGTTGAATCTTTCGCGCCTTTGTATTTACAGAAAACATACTTTCAAGTATGATCCAAGCTGCATATGCATTCTCTGCATTTCTAATGTGTCTCAGCATATTATTGTCAATTACTGCAGACAACCAATACATGACCTTTTTATCCTTTGCATTCCATTCCTTTTGTGCCTTTGTCTCTTCTGCAGTTGGAGAATCACTCACCTCGACTCCTTTTCTTCATCTGAAACAAACTCGTAGAGGCCTTTTCCAATAAGGAAATTCGTGACACGGAACTTCCATGAAGGGTAGTTGTTCTTGTCGAGCTTCTCAATGATGGGGCTTCCACTATTCTCTACCATTATCACAAAACTAATACCAAACAACAAGCAAATCTTCTGCAAGCCTCGACCTGTAGTGCATAGCAATACACTAGACAGCCTTTTTCACTGTCTGCTTAACAATACATGCAATCTGCAACCAGTTTGCAGAGAAACCTTGTGTCTACTCACTAGTAAACACCTTTGAACTTACAGATCTGAAATCTGTAACCTGTGCACCTACTTTCGGTCAATACAGTCGAAGTCACAACGTACCCTGAAACTGTTGTCCGCAAACTTGCGGCTCTAAAACGGGCCCTGAAATGGCCTCAAATGCCCAAAATAACTGCGGGTAGCCCTAATGGGCTTTACTACAGAATATACAGCGCTCTTCGCGTACACCAAATCTCACTGTAATCTGAGATTTTTGCTCTGCCCTACTTCCGGTGCCTCCACAGGCACTATCCAAGAGAAAGAGTAGAAGGATGGGAGAGCTTCTTACCCGTGGCTTGCTTGCTCGAACCTTGCTTCTTCTCCTTTGCTTCAACCTTCGAAATTAGCCTCTCTCAGTGGTGCGGCTCTGATACCATGTCAAGAATCGTGTGGTGGGGGGAGTTGCTCAAGATGCTGCGCCGAACACACACAGAATGCACAAGGAGAAGCTCACTCAAGAGACAAGAAGAGAGATGGAGGCCAAAACGTTTTCTTGCTGATTTCTTCTTCTTCTTCCACACTCTTTTACAATGTACACAAAGTATAGATAAGATATAAGATAAAAGAAAAGTGGCCTACTAAGTCAAACAATGCATAACCGACTACACTAGTCGATTGTCGCTATAACTATGCCAGCTGTAAATAGGTGTAACAACCTGAATATAATAAGTAATGAGTCAGTGGCCATGTGTGAGTCATAATGACCACCGACGTGCTAAGTGTAGATGTGTGGACCCATCTAACCAGGCGGTCCATCATCAATGTCCGCATGTGTTGAGCTTGTCATCTCAACAATATGTTCTCATGTGTTGGAGCTAGTATTTTATGACTAAAATATTCAGATCTGGAAATATTTTAATGGCTGGAAACTGTCATACACAGTGAATAGCAAGCATTGTATCTTGCTGAAGCAATACATGTCACTTTGGAGCTTCTATCACCTATATGAACTGACATATGCATGCTGAATGTATGGAGGATTGTGGAAAGCATTGGATGCTGCTGAATACTCAAATATGGACCTAAAATAATTTCCTTGACAGTGCTTGGGCTGGTTATAAACAGTCATGTATTCCTTGGCAGTGATTAATGAAGACAGGTTGTCTATGCCTACCCAAATGCTCATGTATTGAACCTATCACTTCAAAGTTAATGTATGACATGTCTTGAAGATTTTTGGAGCTGAAATACATCTTGGTTACCAGAGTATTGGTTGTTTATAATCTGTGAGTAGATTTATGTCACTTGTACTTGTTGCTGGATATGCACTACTTTGTGCTCGAATGGTTATGTTTGGACTGCCACATGTACTAGCAAATACTTTGGAGTTTTTGGGACATGTATGACATGTATACACACTGATTTTGGCCTTGAAATTGCTACTGGTTACTCATAGTTTATAGTTTTTAGATTACATGTAATTACCCTGGCAGTGAGGTTGCAGGAGTTTAAGCTAAAGCAACTACAAAGTATATGTATTGATTGTTATACCTACGGGTTAGACCACTTGTTTGTGGACTGTTTTGGGTTATCAGTGGGCTGAAATACCCTGTTTTTTACTGGAATTAGTTGTAGAAAATTTTCATAAACAGTTAAGGACTGAACTTGGTCAGTCATACTTGTTGGCTTGCAGGTAGTCAAGCATCTCGCAGACATAGTCTATTGCATCATGGCTAATGCACATGGGACTGATAATATCACTCAGATAGTTGGAGAGAAGTTAGACAAAAAGAACTTTGCATTATGGAAATTCAAAATGAAGAACTTTCTAGTTAGCAGGGGTTATTGGGATCTATGTGCAGGAGATGAGGCTGCTCCTAAGTTACCTGCAATGAATCCAACTAATGAATAGAAAAGAGCTCATAGGCTATGGAATGAGAGAGCATGCAAGGTGCTGCATTGGTTTTCTCTATGTATATCTGATGCTATGGTAATTCAAATCACTAGATGTGAGACTCCGAAGGATGCTTGGGACATACTGATGAAAAATTATGGAACCACGACACATGCACGAAAGATCCAGTTGAAACAACAGTTCAACAACATGTCTAGGAATGGCAGGAGCATCTAGGTGTATACAACAAAGATTAAGACCATAGCTGATCAACTTGCTACCATTGACTTAAGTGTATCAGAAGATGATATGATTGCTGTTGCCTTGAATGGATTAGGGAAAGAGTACAAAGCTTTTGACACATCCATTTCTATTAGAGAAGAGCCCCCTACTTGGGAAGAGCTAGTTGCTTTGTTGCTACATGAGGAGGTCAACTTGGTTTGAATACAGGTTCCACTGCATCTCAGAATAGAGACACTATGTTATACTCTAGCCAGCATGGCAGAGGATTTAGAGGTCGTGGTTCATTTTGAGGTCATGGTGACACTCGTAATGCTTATGGACAGCCGCAGCATCAGGGTAATTGGCATGGTGCAAATACACAAGGCCAGCGTGGATATGGTGGGTTTAGAGGAAGGGGGAGATCACCCCAAGGTAGAGGTGGTGGATCTAGTTCATGGCAGTCATTTGATCAGTCCAACAAGGACAAAGATTGCCATTATTGCGGAAGGTATGGGCACATTCTAAAGGATTGCTACAAGAAGCAGGAAGATATGAAGGCAAAGGGCAAACAGCATGGGCACTATGCATCTTCCAATGGTACTCATGATGAGCAAGTTGATAGACTCTTTGCCATGCAGCATGTATCCAAAAATGCATCAAGACGTAATAGAGATGATAGATGGTACATTGACTCTCGAGCATCAAACCACATGACACCGCATGGAGAGTGGTTTGATGAGATGGTTACAGATACACATGGTCATGTATGTACTAGGGATGACACCCAACATGACATAAAGCATAAAGACATTGTTCCTCTCATGATGCCTAATGGCAAGAAGAAAGGCGTGCATGATGTATTACATGTACCGACCATAACAAAGAATCTTTTGTTTGTGGGTCAAATGGCAGAACAAAATCTGCAAATGAGATTTAACAAAGATGGATGTTTAATTGAGGAGTATGGAAATGGCTGCAAGTTAATTGCCAAAGGTAGAAGGGATGACAGGATGTTTACATTGGATGCGACCATTCCGAGACTTAAGGCAGCCATGTGTGCTCATGGTGAGAGTGCCATTCGGGATGTAGAGATTTGGCACAAGCGGATTGGACATGTCAATGTACAAAAGCTGAAATCTATGCAGCAGAAGGAAGTAGTACTTTGATTACCCAAATTCAAGTATAATGACTTTGGTCATGTATGCCTTGCATGTCAATTTTGGAAGCATGCATGATTTCCTTTCATGAGACATGTAAAAAACAACACTAGGCCTTTACAATTGGTGCACTCTAATGTCTGGGGTCCTTCACATAATGCTTCTTTTGGAGGTGCATGGTATTATGTATCATTTATTGATGATTTTTGCAGGTACACTTGAAATTTTATTTTGAAGCATAAAGATGATGTATTTGATGCATTCAAAGACTTCAAGAAGCATGCACAAAATGAGTTGGGCTGCTACATATCCTGTTTGAGATCACATGGAGGAGGTGAATATGTCTCTAATTACTTTGACATGTATCTTGCTAAATATGGGATCAGAAGACAGCTTACTTGCAACTATACACCGCAGCAAAATGGTGTTGTAGAGAGGAAAAACAGGGTCCTGATCGAATCAGCTAGAGCTATGCCAAATGAGAAATGTCTGTCAAATGGTTATTGGGCTGAAGCAGTGATGATTGCTGTCTATGTGCTGAATCAAACCCCTGTAGCAGGGATTCATGATGTCACTCCATATGAGAGGCTGTATGGTCATAAACCTAATATTTCGCACTTGAAGGTATTTGGCAGCATTGCATATGTGCATATACCAAATGAGAAGAGAAAGAAACTGGACCCTAAGGTAGTGAAGAGTGTGTTTGTGGGATATGCATAGGAACAGAAATCTTATAAGTGTTATGTACCTTCTACGCATGAGACACTCATAAGCAGAGATGTGGTATTTGATGAGTTAGCATCCTAGTATGGGAATCCTGTTGCAGTGCTTACTGATGGCTCACCCAGTATGAGTCGTGCTGAAAATACTCCTGTAGAGAGTACTTCCATGAGTGGTCAAACAGGTGATGTATCATCTACAGTGAGTCCTTGGACAGGACAATGCGCAGTCACACTACTGCATCCACTGACACGGATATGTCAGTGAGGGGGATAAGAGATAAGGGAAAAGAAAAGTTTTTTGAAGATGTTACAGGTCCACTCACTGCAGGTTATGAGTCATCTAGCAGTGACAGCTTAGACAGTGAATCGGGGATTCCATCTGTTATAACGTTGTTACGCGAGAGGTGATTGAGAGCAAGCCTCACTCACAACCCGATAACGAGACGTTAAGAAGTGCCGATTTGGGTATTTGACTTTGTTGGATACACAATACAACTTGAAAAATTAAAATATTCGATCATATACCACAAGCCACACAAAAACAAAACAAAGCCTCTTATAGCTCAAAAAAAAATTAAAACCTGTGTGTGGGTAGAGCATCACACAACCACAACACAACAAAAATACAAACAATTCGAAACAAACCACAAGTGAGATATATTTTCGTACCTTAACAACCTTGAGCCGATGCTCGGCGCTTTGACACCCAAAAGCTCCAACTTCCAAATTAGCATGACAAGAGCTCACTCTGGCATGCGACCCTCCACTCTCCTCTCTCATAAAATACAATTGTAATCAAGAGGGAAGGCCCTTAACTCTCCATTCTCATCTCCTTATATAGTTTTCTATCCACACTCCCACACATTAGGCTTTTTGCTTTTAGCTTTTGGCTTTTGCTTTTCACTATTTTCGTTTTTTCTACTTTATGCTTGTTTGTAACTTGTTTGGATCATAACTTCGTCATTTGAGATTCGAATATAGACATTTGGGTACGTAAAACGATTGGAATACATCTTGTCAACAAGCCTACATGAGCAGAATTACAAAAATCCATCAAAATTGGACAAAAAATATCAATTTTTGTAAATTACATCATTTTTCTCCATCTTTTAACTTGGACGACTTATTCCCTTCCTTGGCCTATTGTTCTTGTGATTGCATACACTTTCAGCACACATGTCCTCTTTTTCTTCAAGAAATACTAGCTGATGATGTACAACGTACGATCTTTTTCCTTTGACCCTTGAGTCTTCAAAATGAATATTCTCTGGAAATGAACCTGTTTTTTAATGTAGTGTGCCCTAGCAGGAATATGCTATGAAAGAGAACTCCGTGCCCAATCATTCATGATTTGAGAAAATATGCAATATAAAATCGATGCTATGCAACCATTCAATCAATGCTCACACAAAAATAATGTATGCATTGAAGAATCGTGCCTAGCCTATCTAGATGTGATCGTGCATCATGCAAAATGCAAACAGAATTCATTATTAATTTAAAATTCCTTATCCTCACCTCTCAACTATCATAAGAAGATATGATATACTCCGCTCCACCCATCCATAATCTCACAATCTCTCAAGAAAATGATGGTCCTCAAGATGTTGACCAAATATGAACAACCCTTCTCACGATTGATGGCATCCTTCACGACCCTCGAACTCTCCTTACCACCTTACACTCTCAACCAAAGATTCCTAACTTTGTAATGAACATCTCAAATGGTGCGTGCAAAAAAACGTGCACGCTCAATGACAGGTGCTCTCTCATGTGCGCATGCATCTAAGATTTACTGCAAATAGTTGCAGTGGACCTCATGCCGTGCTAGTGCTTAATGATGGTGCAAAATGTGCTTAATCCCAACCCATGGCATGGAAGTATTTGATAAGAACATGAGACGACCCCCGAGTGTAGTGCATTAACAAGTGCAACATGGAGTGCTCGTGAACCCTTAATCCCTGTGATGTGCATGAGTCGCAACAAGAATACATACCTAGCTCCTCAATGTTCGGTAGCTATTGACAAACACAAGCTTCATCCAGTTCAAAAAATACCAAGCTCGACCAAGGCTATCAAGTTCCACATTCAACAAATCAAACAAAAAGACAGAAATAAATCCTAAGCTAGACAAACACAATAAATCGAATTACAAAACAACAAAACAAACTGTCACACAACAACTAAACTAGCTAAAAATCAAACCTAACTACAATTTGACTAGGGGATTTTAATTTTCAGAAAAACGCTTGACAATGCCAGGTGCTAGGCAGAGTCATTATGTGCCGCCTCATGAGATGCAAACTCACAGTGAGCCACAGCTCAGGAGATCAGAGAGGGTCAGACGACGTGTTGATAGATACACTTACACTAGATATTCAGCCTGTCATTATGCTTATATGACGAAAGTAATAGGTTTTAGAGAACAAAGTAAGTTTGATGAGGCAGTTGCAGATGAGGATTGGCGTGTTGCTATGGATGAGGAATATTCAGCTTTGGCTGAAAATGGCACATGGGATTTGGTACAGTTGCCCGAGGGCAAAACACCTATTGGCTGCAAGTGGGTGTATAAGGTAAAATGTAAATCAGATGGATCATTGGAAAGATACAAGGCCAGGCTGGTTGCAAAAGGGTATGCGCAGCAGTATGGTCTTGATTATGAGGAGACTTTCAGCCCTATAGCAAAGATGGCTATAGTTAGAACTGTGATTGCTTTGGCAGCAGCTAGAGGCTGGAAACTATGGTAGATGGACATAAAGAATGACTTTCTGAATGGAGAGTTACAGGAATAAGTTTACATGGAACAACTTGAAGGCTATGTGCATCTAGAATTTCCAGCACATGTATGCCAGCTGAAAAATGCATTATATGGGCTGAAGCAGGCACCCAGAGCATGGAATGCTCGCGTCAGTAGTTTTTTGCAGCAACATGGTTTCCGATTGGGTGATGCTGATCATAGTTTGTTTGTGAAGAAGACAAATCGTGGCTATGTATTCCTAGTTGTCTATGTTGATGACTTGATCATTATAAGAGATGATGAAAGAAGGATTGCTGAAGTAAAGACATGTTTACAGGTTGAGTTTCAAATCAAGGACCTAAGAGAGCTGAAATATTTTTTGGGGATTGAGATTGTCTCTACACCTCAAGGCATATGGCTACTACAGAAGCAGTATGCTCAGGACATGTTACATAAATATGGTATGGCTGATTGCAAGCCTATGGATATGCCTTTAGAGCAGAATGTCAAGCTCCAAATTGATGTTGGGACAGAGATTGAGAATGTTACCATGTACAGACAGATGGTAGGCAGCTTGATCTATCTCACGATCACTAGACCTGACTTGAGAGTTATGTTGTAGGGCTAATCAGTCAGTTCGTGTAGAAGCCTTGCAAACCACACTTGGATACAGTCAGGAGAATTCTGAGATATGTAAAGAGTACCACAGATCATGGGATATTTTATGCATATGGAAAATCCCTTGACTTGATGGGGTATATTGATGTTGACTGGGCTGGTTGCACTTACAGGAGGTCAACGAGCGGCTATGCATTTGGATTGGGTAGTAGCATGATTAGTTGGCAGAGTAAGAAACAGCCTACAATTGGAGTGTCCAGTACGGAAGCAGAGTATCGTGGTGTGGCCTTAGCGGCGTGTGAAGATATGTGGTTACAGAAGTTGCTGAATGACTTGGGAGTACACTTGGACATCAAAGTAAGGCTGTACTATGACAATTTAAGCAGTGTCATGTTAGCAAGCAATCCTGTTTATCATGCAAGATCAAAACACATTGAGGTTCACTACCATTTCATCAGGGAAATGGTTTTAGCAAATCAGATTGACTTGGAGCATGTGAAGACTGAAGACCAAGTAGCAGACATCTTTACCAAATCACTTGGTAAAGATAAGTTCATTCACTTTACACAGCTACTTGGAGTGATGCAGATGATTTGAGTTTTGTTTTGAGCTTTAGGGGGAGTGTTAGAAGTAAAGCTCACTTCAGCTCATCTTTATGAGTTATCGACATCTGTTAAAGCTAGTGTGTGTGTACAGCTGTCTCCATGTGACTACATTGATTAAGTCGGGTGTGTGTTAGTCAGTGACTTGACTAGAGTTAGTCAGTTAGGTCTACACCTAGTCTAGTTTAATTTTACATTATATTGTGTGCTTCTCAGTTAGTTCTTATATAATGAAGAAGACACAATGTAGAGCCTGAAGGCTCATGGATATGGAGTATTCCCTGTCTCTCTCTCCCATCTTTGAACAACTATGTGGAAGAACCTAGTGAAGAGGAGACCTATGTGAACCCATATATATCCTATGATGAGGAAGAAAATCCAGTCCTGATGGACTATCGACTAGTACCGGTGATGGCGCTAGGTAGAGGAAGAGGTAGAGGCTTTGGAGGACCAAGCCAAGATCCAATCTCATGCTGGAATTTTGGTCATCCAGGCCATATTTCATCATGCTGCCCAAAAAGGGAACATGCAAACAAGGACAAAGCTAACCTTCAATGCACCAAGTGTGGAACCACACATCTATTTCCTAACTGTCCTAGACAGAATCCATCAACTAGTTCTACCAACGTGCCCTCAGTACCCTTGGGGTTGTTTGGTGTGGAGACCTTTGACAGTGAGGATATGCCCATCCCACTACATGTCATGATGCAAGCACAGACAAAACAGACAGGCATCTCATTGCGTGGGCCAAGTAACCTGGATGCAGCCTCATTGGGAAAGAAAAGCCAGAGGAGAAGGAGAAAGAGAACATATGCAAAGATTATCCTTAAGACTAAGTAAGCTACAACGCTAGTGACAGGAAAGAGGGTCACTAATGCAGAGGTAGAGACCTCAGCTCCTAAGACAGCAGAACTAGGGAGTGCCAAGGTAAGGAAATACTCCCACCCCAAACGGCAACTCGAGGTATAGCAAAAGTCAAGGAGTGGGTCAAGGATGCCCAATGACACCTTAAGGACGTAAAGCCCATATTGGAAGACCAAATTGAAGATCTCTCTAGTGTGAGTACACCCATTTCACCATTGCGACCTCAATAGGGGAATGTACCCACACCACATGAGATGCCATAGAGGCAAGACCAAGAAGAAGCATGTCAGCAAGCTAACCAAGACATATGGCCAAAGAGTGCTGACCAAGGAGGAAGGCAACCACCCAGCAACCTCCTCACCACTTTAGTAACCACGCTAGTAACCTTGAGCCTAGGAGATCTGCTTTGGAAATATCCTTCCTTATGGCAAGAATTAAAGCACTGGGTGGAGGAAAAAGAAGAGAACACTACTGCTGACTTGCAAGAGCAGAATGCAGTCATGCAGATTCTAAGCCTAACCCTACACTCAGTTCCAAGGTCACTGCACGTCAATGCTTTCTAGGAAGGCACTCAGATGCATGTTGTCTTACCTATCTTAGCCTTGGGGGATGTAACACGAAAAGGAATCATAGACATAGGTGCCGGTGTCAATGTCTTGAGCCACGTAGTTCTACAGACCTGGGGAAACCCAACTATGGAAACGGCTAGGTTCAATGTCACATTGGCCAATCGAATGAAGGTGAGACCATTCGGGGTCCTAAAGAACTGGCCAGTGAAGGTTGCAGGGGTGCAGTTTTCCATGAACTTCATTGTCATGAAGGGAGTGGACTACAACATACTGCTAGGTTGACCCTAGATGAGGAACACTCGAGTTATTGAAGATTGGGGTAATACTCTCATCTTCTTGGGGAATAGAACAGAAGCGGTAAGGGTTGAGATGGATATCTAGAAGACTACCCTAGCCGACCTCAACGCTATCTCAACCATGCTAAAATGTGATGAACATACAAGCAAACCCTATGGGTCATTAACCAAGTACATCCCTTACCCTGAGGACGAGCGAGATTGGATGCATATCTTAGCAACCATTGACCTACCGTTCTCAAATAAGGAGGAGCTATATAGGCAAGCTACTATCCTCAAGCATGCAAGCAAGAGAGCCCATCGTGCCACTCTGCATGATGGCAGGAAGCTCACGTAACCCAGGGAAACCGGTCTCGTTCCATATCCCACCAACAAGCTCGGGCTTCAAGAAATCATAGAGTACCTAATCGATAAATTGAAGGGCAATATGGCTGCCAATCTTAAACCCTTGAGTGATCTTTTGGCTAAGCCTGAGTGGAAATGGACCAAAATTCACGATATGAACCTATTATACAATTGGGATTTAGTCACTAACGAAAAGGATATTGGAGAGAAAAGCCTGGGGGATGACGAGTAGTCAGAGGGGCAAGACTCTGATGATGAGGAATAGAGGACTGCCGCTCTATTGGAGACAAGAGTGAAGAAGAGTTAGACACGATAGAATATGACACTGAAGGGAGAACGATTGAATAGATCAAGGGAGACTCTAGGCCTAGAAGGGAAAGGGCAGGCTAAAATGAAAGAGGAGTCATGCAGATGGAGTGCGATAAATCTTGGCTGGAGCACATAGGAGCCATGGATTACGAGCATGCAGGAGTGGCGCAACCATTGGTAGTTCCAATGCTTAAGATGGATACACCTAGTGAATTACGATCCCCTAGCAAAAATCCTTCCTCAAGCGAGGGATGTGAGTTTAACTCGGAGTCAAAAATCAGTACAGAGAGTGATCCCGAAATACCCCAACCCTCTAAGGTCAGATGCACCAAAGGGGACTTGCATGTCCACCTAAAGTGCATACGGCTAAAGGAGGAGGCCAGGAAGCAAACTAAGGACTCAGAAGCAGAGAGGAAAAAGAAGCCACACGATCTCCCCAAACGCTTCACAAAGTTTAAGAAGGGTGATAGAGTGGTGATTCTACTACGAGCAAAGAGCCAAGGGCAAAACTAGAGAGCCAATTGAGGGACCTTCCAAGGTCAAGGAAGTCAACTTGGCAGGGGAAGGTGAGAAGCCTCAACTTGTGTTCATTGCTGACGACTTGACCAAGGATGAGGAGGCTAAACTTGTTGCTCTCTTGCGAGAGTATGTTGATGTGTTTGCCTGGTCCTTGGAGAAACTTAAAGGAGTCGATCCTAGGGTTGTGACCCATAATATTCCAATGGTTCTAGATGCCATGCCAACAAAGCAACGACCTTACCCTATGAATCCCAAACACGCCTATGCAGTGGAGGAAATCGATAAGCTCCTGAAGGTGAGATTTATATATGAGATTGAGCACACGGATTGGGTATCACCTATAGTGATCGTTATGAAAAATAATGGTAAATTTTGAGTGTGCGTGAATTATAAGAAAGTTAATGCTGCTACGAAGATGGACAACTACCCCTAACCATATACCGAGCACATGCTGGAGAGGGTAGCATGCAAAGAAGCCTACAGTTTCTTGGATAGCTTCCCTAGCTATAATCAAGTGCAAGTGCACCCTGACGACAGGCACAACAGTGCCTTCGCTACGAAGTGGGATGTATTCGCCTACATCGTTATGCCCTTTGGGCTAATGAATGCGCCTGCGACCTTTCAATGACTAATGTGCACCATCTTCAAGGATATGCTTAGACACGAGCTAGAGGTGTTCGTAGAAGACTTATGCATACACTCTAGTTGGGCTGAACACTTAGAAAAGTTGAGAGCTGTCTTTGAACGGTGTCAGTTATACAACCTCTCATTGAACCCCTTAAAGTGTCAGTTCTGGGTGAAGCACGGATTTATTCTAGGGCATGTAGTGTCAAGGAAAGGCATTGCCACTGACTTCTCAAAATTTAGGGTCATTGTAAACCTACCACCACCCATTAATTTAACATGTCCACTTGTATCTTCAAGAAACGTCTGAGCAGTCTATCGGAAAGGATGTCTAGAAAGCTCCGCCCGGCACTCCCATGGAATGTTACGGGATTTGCGGTCTAGGGCTTTCCGTGTTTGCCACGTAGTGGAAGTATTCCGACCGTTCCCACTTAGGATCGACCTAAATTTGGGTTTTCCTTATTGGTCATTTCCTAACGGCAACTCCGTCGGACCCAAGCAAACTACTTTACGCAGAAACGCCAGGTTCGAAGCAGATTCACGCTGCACTTGATTCAAGGAGAATGGGAAATGAGAGGGATGCAAAGTTGAACCTCTCTGCCATAAGGCATAGTCCCATTATGTTCCCCTAAAACAGCGTAAATCGGGACCAATCATAACTCTAGGTCAACGCTTTTGTTGTTCATGTTCTTTGACGATCTTACTGCTATCCATCGTGATTTGAGAAAAGTTCCCGGCCAACCGAGACCACCCATCCGTAGGACGGACCTATGGCCCATCCTCCACACTTTCCTCGAGTTTTTTTAGTTATTTAATTACCTAACACAATAGCTGGACATGTAACAATCAGCTTCTTTAATTAACCCATTAGGCACTCATTCTTTCACGTAATCTTATCACTTGACATAGAAAAACAATATTAGACAAGTCCCTTATTAACACGTTATCATATTTATCTTTGAAATACAAAGAGTCCAGCCCGTAGATTTATCCACAATCCGCCCGAAGGCTATCGAGCAATCCATAGGGATTACCAATCCAAGTTTCCGCCTGTAGACTAGTATGCGGGCCTCAAGATCCAATCCTGAGTCACGTTCGCCTCTTGTGCAGGGCCCGAAAGGTGAGGGATTTATAGTCAGAGCCCCCCTGGCACCCAAGCGTCTTGTTGCTCCAAGTAGCGCTCAACAGAGAGACCTCTCGCGACGGGTTCGGTCCACTTTCCCGGTGCGGTCAACCCCCTTGGTTAGGGTCAGGCAGGCAGTCGGGGATAACTGAAGCTGCCTCTCCCTTCAGGCCTTCAAACTGAAGTATAGATATCCATTTATCTTTTAATTCATTGATCAAACAGTGCTCTAAAATTTGTACCAAGCACAAACATTCCCATTGATCGTTTTTGTTGGAAAACTTGCTAAGGAACGAATCTCCAGCACTCGATTCGGGATGACTTGCATCTTGGCAAGATCCCCTATATCCTGGGTTAGGGCGTACCCTATTAACCTGACTTGGTCAAACCTTAAGTTCATAGGTTATTTCAGTTTATCGGTTGGTCCATTGCTTCCAAGCAATCTTCTTTACTCAAGAAAGATACTAAATTAGGATGATTATTTATCCTCTTGCAAGATAACTTGCATAAGGACCCACCAACCTCATTGCGAGAATTTGGCCATTCCCTTGTGATCCAATCACAAGATCATATGACTCTGCACTTGCTGCACAAGTGTCGCATCGAACTATGAGACTTATTCTACTCATTGAACAGAGCCACGAAACAATCTGTTCCTGATTACATTAGGCTAATGTCATCAGTCCTAGAGTTCCAAGTTCCATCTCATAAGATTCTTAGGGACAAACCCTAGTTCACTTTCCAATTACATTTCACTGTCCCTACATTCAGTGAATGTGGGCAAGTATTTAAGGTATAGGAGTTTCAGTTTTTAGCAATACGTACGATTAGGTCACATATTAATTTCTTAGTGAATTTCTTGGAATTTAACTCATTCTAAATGAGTATTCTGCGGTTTAGGTGTTTTAGGTTTATGCCAATTTGTTTAACTCTAGAAAATAATTACGTGAACATTTCCACATGACTTGTTGTTTAACTCTAGAAAATAATTACGTGAACATTTCCACATGACTCGTTGTCTATACGTAAATTGATTTTAGGTGTTTTAGGCTTATGCCAATTTGTTTAACTCTAGAAAATAATTACGTGAACATTTTCACATGACTCGTTGTCTATGCGTAAATTGACTTTTCAACCCTAACTTATCGATTTGCGGTCAGGTTAGGTTATTTCCAACTAATCTTCCTATACTTTGCAAACAAAATTCATGCTAAACAAGCAACCTTTTTCTTGATAATTTATGCAGTTGAAAACGATAATTTCCTAGAGTTATGCATCGTAAGAATCATTTCATGCCTTGTACTTTCCACGATGATTCATTGCGAAGAGGATATGGGTTAAGTGCGATATGCAGTTTATACTTCTAGGCTTAAACAAAGTATTTTATTTTAATGGACAATAATCTAATTTTTAATTCATTTCAATGCATAAAGTTATTTGCTAGAAATGCATTCATGCTTTCTTTATTTTGTATGTTTTATTGAAAGTATTAATGACTAAGTTCCTCCGTCATGAGCATTTAGGACAAAAATATATCCTATTTCCAACAATTAACCTTGCATGATTGAATTACAATAATACTCAATGAAAATTAGGAAGGAAAACCTGGGCTTGGGGTGAGATGTCCAAGTGGATGGTGGGAGACGACCCTTGCGCGGCTGCACCTTGGACTTTCTTAGGAGGCATCACAATTGTAGTCTTTCCATCGTGGAAGTAGCTTTACAACTCCTTTTTGAAATTCCACCGTGGCTCCCTTTTGCAATAACTTGCACCATCCGTCGGAAGTAGTTTTAGAAGGCTTCCTCCTTGGAGTAGGGAATTTGAAAAGGGGGTGTTTCAGAATCTTTCACGACTAAGACCCATTAAGCCACGGGGAAGGCTTAATGGCCTTTGTAAAGACTCGCACGAATGGGGAAAAAAGTGTGGAATCCCTTACGAGGCTTTTGAGTGGGAAAGGAAGGTGTCAAACGACCCTCAACATTCTTCTTTCTTTTACGTGTGGGAAAAAAAAACAAGGTACAGGAGAGTTCCAAGGGGTATTTTTGCATGGGCTAAGGTAAAATTTTCTTGGGGAAAAATGGGCCTTATAGAATCTTAAGGGAGAACTCCAAGGGGAAAAAAGTAGCCTTAAAGGCTATGGGCCTAAGGGGGTCTTTTTAGAAAACACGCGGGGGAAAGGAAAGGTCATTTGGAGTAACCTTTTATAGGGGGGAAGGCCCTAAGGGAGCTTTAGAGAGGAATTTTTATAAGGGGGAAAAAGTAGCCGTTAAAGGCTATACCTTTTGGAAGGAGGGAAAAGGCCTAAGGGCCCTTAAAGGCAAACTTGGAGGGAGGGGGGGTAATCCTAAAAGCCATAGGAAGGGGGGCTAAGGGAAATTTAAAACATGAGGGGGGGTATCAAGAGGCACAGAAAGGGGGGCTTGGAAAGCCCAAGCTTGGAAGCTTCCAAGAAGCTTCCAAGACTTCTTGAAGCTCCATGTGGAAGGGAGGAAGGCGTCGACAACGGCAGCAAACTCCCTTTCTGATATCCCGGCGATGATCAGCTCAACCTCTCTCCTCCAACTCACGGCAACGATGATGCCACAGCATCAGACTCACGGCTCTTTCTCTCCCTTCTAGAGCTTCCGGCAGCAGCAGCCATATCTTCAATCCTCCCTCCCTCACAAGTTAAACAGGGAGACTCACTCTCTCCTTTCTGCAATAGGACGGCACTCAGCGTCTTCTACCCGGTCTTTGGAAGCCCCCTTGAGCCTACACCCCCTCAAATATATATATGGGAGGGGATAAGATTCTCCCTCCCCCACGCGTCGAGCTGCATGCTCAGAGTGTGAGCAAGCTCCAACAAGGAGCTTGCTCTACATTCTATTCCCCTCTTCCTCCAGCTCGACTGTTAGCTGGAGGACAGGGGAAAAAAATTATATTTATTTAATTAAAAAAATTATCCCAATTTCCTATTAGAAGTAGTTCACATTAGAATGTTACATTTCTCTCCCTCTTGGAGGAATCGAGATGTCCTCATCTTGAGATAAACTGGGGATATTGATGGTTGAGAGGGCCTTCATCTATCCAAGTGGCATCCTCTTCGGGATAATCTTTCCACTGGACGAGGCATTCTCTCAAGGCCTTAGTTCAAGGACTCCTTGAGTAGGCATTACAATTTGTTGGTCATCAAGTACATGGTTAGGATTAGGTATATACTTCTTCAATAGGATGATATGGAATACATTGTGAACTTTTAGGTTCTTAGGGAGTTGCAGTTTATAAGCATTAGTTCCTACGCATTTGAGGGTCTTGTACAGCCCATAATACCTTGGACTTAGTTGCTTGCAATCTCCTAAGGATAGGGAACTCTTCTTTGGGCATACGCGAATGAAGACCATGTCTCCTTCTTTGAAGATTCTATCTTGACGCTTCAAATCTGCGTATGCCTTCTGTCTATCCTTGACTGCTTGGATGTCTTGAATTATTGACTTTATTTGGTTACCCATCTCTTCCAACATCTGCCTTGAAGCTTCAACCCTCAAGGTTGGATCCGAGAAGTTTAGGGGACTTCTACAGTCATGACCATACAATGCTTGAAAAGGGGTCATCTGAATGCTTTGTTGGTAAGAAGCATTGTAGGCAAATTCAACTAAAGGCAAGTATTGAATCCACCTCTTCAGCTCACGACAGCAATATGCCCTAAGCATATCCACGATGACTTGATTTACTCGCTCTGTTTGGCCATCCGTTTGGGGATGGTAAGCGGTGCTAAAGCAGAGTTGAGTCCCAATTGCTTCAAAGATAGCTCTCCAGAAGTGTGATATGAAGAGAGAATCACGATCACTAATGATTCTTCTGGGTAACCGATGTATCTTGAATATCTCCTTGATAAACAATCTTACAATGTCTGAGGCTTTATAGTTTTTCTTTACTGGAATAAGGTGTGCAACCTTAATAAGCATGTCAACCACAACCATGATGGAGTTGTATCCTCCCTGGACTTGTGGTAGGCCTACAACAAAATCCATACTAATGAATTCCCATTTCATTTGGGGAATGTCAAGCAGTTGCAGTTTCCCTGGCATCTTGACATGTTCGGCTTTGATACGTTGACAAGACAAACACTCGATGACATATTTGAGAACGTCACCTTTAAGCCTCTCCCAATGGTAGCTCTTTCTAACTGCATTAAGAGTTTTGGCATAGCCAGGATGTCCTAAGAAAGGGGAATCATGAGCTTCCCACAATATCTTCTGCTTAAGTGACTGACTTGCTGGTACACATAGCCTTGTTCTATAGTAGACAAGTCCACTATTAATAGAGAATTCATGATACTTAGCCTGCAGCTTCTGGTTCTGGTCTTTGATAGAGATCTCCCTTAGCATTGTTTGGTAGGCTGGATCATGGCATGCATCCTCTCTAGCTAACTCAAGTATAGGGTTGTTTGGCATAGATACTTTTGTAGCTAGAGATTTGGTTGTTGATGGATTCTGCAAGATTAGGGAATTAAGGAATGCCTTGCAACTAAGTGCATCGGCAAGTATATTCTCTTTTCCTGGTCGGTACTTGATTTCAAAGTCATACTCCTCCAGTACTTCAATCCACCGACATTGCCTCATGTTAAGCTCATTCTGGGTAAAGATCCATTTGAGACTCTTATGGTCAGTTATTACTAGCGTAAAATTTTTACCCAACAGGTAGTGTCTCCAAAGTTTTAGAGCATGGATGAGAGCTAGCAATTCCAGATCATGTGTAGCATAATTCTTCTCATGACTCTTCAATTTCCTTGAAGAGTATGCTACAGGATGACCTTCCTGCATGAGTACACACCCCAAGGCAAGAATGCTAGCATCAGTTACTACCTCAAACTCTTTATTGAGGTCTTGAAGTCTTAAGATAGGTGTTGATACCAAACTTTGCTTCAATCTGTCGAAGCTATTTTGTTCGGAAGTTGACCATGAAATGGAAGTTTGCTTCTTCAGTAAGTCTGTCAGAGGTGCTGCAATCAAAGCATAGTTTTTTATGAAGACCCTATACCATCCTGTCAATCCAAGAAAGCTGTGTATTTCTTTGACAGATGTTGGTATTGGCCTTTCCAGCACATCTTTGACCTTGGCTGGGTCCACTGAGATTCCTTCCATTGATACTATGAATCCCAGATATTCAATCTGACGTTTGAAGAATGCACACTTCTTCATCTTAGCATACAGCTTATGTGATCTCATTGTCTCAAGGACAATCCAAATTTGGGGTTCATGATCTTCTTCGTGTTTGGAATAGACTAAAGTGTCGTCAAAGAAGATGAGCACGAAGTCATCAAGATATGGCCTAAAGATATCCTGCATTAACCTGTTGAAAGTGGCAGGTGCATTCGTAAGCCGGAATGACATAACTAGGAACTCAAAATGCCCATATCTTGTGTTGAAGGCTGTCTTGGGAATATCTTCTTCCTTGATCCTTATCTGATAGTAACCTGACCTGAGATCAATCTTGGAGAAGATCTTTGCACCCTGAAGACGATCAAGAAGCTCATCTATTCTAGGAATAGGGTACTTGTTCTTGACCGTTCATTGGTTCAACCCTCGATAATCAATACATAGTCGAAGTGTTCCATCTTTCTTTTTTTGGAATAGTATTGGAGCTCCCATGATGAACTGCTAGGCTGGATGTAGCCTTGATCTAGCAGTTGCTTGAGTTGTTCCTTCAGCTCAATTGCTTCTGGTATGGACATTCTATAAGGTCTCTTTGCAATTGGCGCAGCTCCTGGTACTAGCTTAATCTCATGATCCA
Organism: Lygodium microphyllum; assembly: GCF_053477565.2. Lineage (NCBI taxonomy): Eukaryota > Viridiplantae > Streptophyta > Polypodiopsida > Schizaeales > Lygodiaceae > Lygodium > Lygodium microphyllum. Next base: position 65,771,380 of record NC_141138.1, read on the forward strand.
CTTCTCTTTGAGGCGGGATCTATGTCAACTCTTCAGGGAATATATCAGTGTAATCCTTTAGCCAAGAAGGTCCTTCACTAGACTCTTGCTTCTGATCTAACTTGTTGAGCTTAATAAAGTATATAGGTAATCCTTTTCTGACTCCTTTTATGATCTGAGATACTTTGGCCAATTGGATTCTCGGCACTCTACCCTCACCTTGAGTTGTGACTAATTCCCTTTCAGAGTTCCGAAAGGAAACTTGGCCCTTTCCACAATGAATGTGGGCATCATTAGGCTTAAGCCAATCCATTTCGAGTAGACACTCATGGATACCTAAATTCATGACTCTGAATTTGATTGAAGTCTTCTTTCCTCCCAGAAAGAATTCCACCTTAGCAGTTTGCTTGGTACAAGTAACCTCACGACCATTTGCCAATTCCACAAGCAAGGTAGGTGCTTCTACTGTGGCTACTCCTAATCTTTTTGCACATGCTAGTGAGATAAAGGAATGTGGACTGCCACAATCAATCAAGGTCTTGAAACTTTTACCTTGATAGTCCAACGGTGTCTGAATCACTGAGAACTTTTACCTTGATAGTCCAACGGTGTCTGAATCACTGAGAAAACTGGCGATTCGGCCCTTTCTTGTGTAGAGCGACATGGACTATCACCCTTTCAAATTCTGCTTCCATGGTCGGATCTTCTTCTTCATCTTCTTCGCACATTTGCCTATTGGCAATGTATGCAGTTCTTCCTCTGCCTCGGGTAGCGGCTCCTTGACCATGGCCCGTTCCTTGGAAAGGTGCTTGGCGATGTCCTCCACCAAGCTTGGGACATTGCCTCCTGAAGTGACTGGGTTCGTTGCAGTGGAAACAACGGAGGTTTCAGCCATGCTTTGAGTAGGAACATAGTTGTTGACATTGTTAGTCCTTGCTTTCTTTCTTTGTACCTGATTATGACCTTGAACTCTCTTCATTTGAGGTCTGAATGCTCCTTTGTTCGGGTCATTATAAGAGCAAGCTTTGTTACCCCTTGGTCTAGACTGCAGCTCTTGAATTATAGGCGCCGCTCGAATGAGTGTGTCCTGAAGATCTGATGGATGCATAGATTCGAGACGGGTATTTACTAGTGGATTTAAACCAGCACAAAATTTAGACACCTGCTGTGCCATGTCCATCTACGGCGCATACTTTAAAAGTGAGACGAATTTAGAGTAGTATGCGTCAAGAGTGAGCCCCATCTGTTTTAGCTCATAGAACTCATTCATTTTCTGCGTGCGATATGCACGTGGTAGGTATCTTCCCTGCACGGCTTTCTTCAGTTTCTCCCAGGTAACGGATCCCTCCGCGATCCCTTGATCCCTGCAGCATTGCTTCCACCAAAGCCTGGCTTCGCCGGTGAGCTTTAGCTTGGCGAGCATAGCCTGATTGGCAGGTGCAGTACCAGCTGCTTCGAAGTAATCCTCCATGGATTCAATCCAAATTTCAGCATTTGCTTGGATGGACATGCCTCTCCCATCAAACACGGGCGGCTTAATCTACTTGAGAAGAAACTTCTTCTCTTGGATTACAGCAGTACTTAATGTAGGAGGCGAACTAGGAACCTGTACCTAGGGTTGTGCCTGGATAAAGGTTTCTTAACGTCATTATACAATAAACGTTATTGATTTATATTACATCTTCAATTCCGCTATCACCCAGGTGCTCTAACCACTTAACTTTTTATCAATTCTAATGCACAATTAGACATTGATAAAAAGAAGTCTTATTTGTATTTATATGGGCATAGCCCTTTCGGAGTACAACATTTCTTGTTATGATAAGCCAACTGTTACATTTAGTTTGGGGAGAACAATGTTGTGTTACATTTATCTACAGGAACTGTATAATAGTATGGTTTCAGGTCATGGATCTTCAAGAATTGGTAAATCATTGGAAGTTCAAGGTATCCTTTCCTTTGGAACAAATTCTTTTCATGGCGCCCTAACACTTTAATCCTGTCAGCGGGGATTACACGGGTTACTCCCTCATATACATATGCGTTCATCTCAACCCTCCAACCTCGAATATGTAAAGTTGAGTTTACGTGAGCTTCCACGAAAATGAACAGCTTCGCAACTTTCAAGTCTTCCAACCACTTGATCCTCTTTAGGTTGGTTTGTAGATAAACAAACCAGTGGGCAGCTATATAGTAGATTCCTGAAGCACCCGTCTATCTTCGTTCCATATACAAAGGTGATGGATTATAGATTTGCTCTAGGATGTTCATCATCTCAACCCTTTGTTGATAATGCAGAGAATGCATTGCAGTCATAAACATGATTCGAAATACTAAGAAATTGTTCCACGCTTCGTAATTCTGCAAGACAGCATTGAAGGTAAGGAAATGTTTGGAACATCAACATTTGCTTTACTTCATCTTATTAAGATTTCATAAAAACAATTCCGTTGTTGGTCGGCTCTGATACCAACTCTAACGGTGTCCACTTGTATCTTTAGGACACGTCTTAGCAGTCCATCGGAAAGGATTTCTAGAAAGCTCCGCCCGGCACTCCCATGGAATGTTACGGGGTTTGCGGCCTAGGGCTTTCCGCATCTGCCACGTAGCAAAAGTATTCCGGCCGTTCCCACTTAGGATCGACCTGAATTTGGGTTTTCATTATTGGTCATTTCCTAACGGCACTAGCGTCGGACCCAAACGAACTACTTTACGCAGAAATGCCAGGTTTGAAGCGGATTTATGCTGCACTTGGTTCAAGGAGAATGGGAAACGAGAGGGATGCAAAGCTCAACCTCTCTGGCATAAGGCATAGTCCCATTTCGTTTCCCTAAAACATCGTAAATTGGGACCAATCATAACTATAGGTCAACGCTTTTGTTGTTCGAATTCTTTGACAATCTTCTTGCTGTCCATCGTGATTTGAGAAAAGTTCACGACCAACCGGGACCACCCATTTGTAGGACGACCTATGGCCCATCCTCTGCACTTTCCTTGGGTTGTTTTAGTTATTTAATTACCTAACACATTAGTTGGACATGTAACAATCAGCTTCTTTAATTAACCCATTAGGCACTCGTTCTTTCACGTAATCTTATTACTTGACATAGAAAAACAATATCAGACAAGTCCCTTATTAACACGTTATCATATTTATCTTTGAAATACAAAGAGTCCAGCCCGTAGGCTTATCCACAATCCGCCTGAAGGCTATCCAACAATCCATACAGATTACCAATCCAAGTTTCCACCCATAGACTAGTATGTGGGCCTCGAGATCCAATCCTGAGTCATGTTAGCCTCTTGTGCAGGGCTCGGAAGGCGAGGGATTTATGGCCAGAGCCCCCCTGGCACCCAAGCGTCCTCCTACTCCAAGTAGCGCTCAACGGAGAGACCTCTCGTGGCGGGTTCGGTTCACTTTCCCGGTGCGATCAACAACCCCCTTGGTTAGGGTCAGGCAGGCAGTCGAGGGTAACTGAAGCTACCTCTCCCTTCAAGCCTTCAATCTGAAGTATAGATATCCATTTATCTTTTAATTCATTGATCAAACAGTGCTCTAAAATCTGTAGCAAGCACAAACATTTCCATTGATTGTTTTTGTTGGCAAACTTACTAAGGAATGAATCGTTCCTTTCGAATGCATCCAGCACTCGATTCGGGATGACTTGCATCTTGGCAAGATCCCCTATATCCTGGGTTAGGGCATACCCTATTAACCCGACTTGGTCAAAGCTTAAGTTCATATGTTATTTCAGTTTATTGGTTGGTCTATTGCTTCCAAGCAATCTTCTTTACTCAAGAAAGATACTAAATTAGGATGATTATTTATCCTCTTGCAAGATAACTTGCATAAGGACCCGCCAACCTCATTGCGAGAATTTGGCCATTCCCTTGTGATCCAATCACAATATCATATGACTCCGCACTTGCTGCACAAGTGTCACAACGAACTATGAGACTTATTCTACTTATTGAACGGAGTCACGAAACAATCTGTTCCTGATTGCGTTAGGCTGACGTCGTCAGTCCTAGAGTTTCAAGTTCCATCTCGTAAGATTCTTAGGGACAAACCCTAGTTCACTTTCCAATTATATTTCATTGTCCCTACATTCAGTGAATGTGGGCAAGTATTTAAGGTATAGGAGTTTCAGATTTTAGCAATACGTACGATTAGGTCACGTATTAATTTCCTAGTGAATTTCTTGGAATTTAACTCATTCTAAACGAGTACTCTGCGGTTTAGGTGTTTTAGGTTTATGCCAATTTGTTTAACTCTAGAAAATAATTACGTGAACATTTCCACATGACTCGTTGTCTATGCGTAAATTGATTTTTCAACCCTAACTTATCGATTTGCGGTCAGGTTAGGTTATTTCCAACTAATCTTCCTATACTTTGCGAACAAAATTCATGCTAAACAAGCAACCTTTTTCTTGATAATTTATCCAGTTGAAAACGATAATTTCCTAGTGTTATGCATCGTAAGAATCATTTCATGCCTTGCACTTTCCACGATGATTCATTGCGAAGAGGATATGGGTTAATAGTGCGATATGCAGTTTATACTTCTAGGCTTAAACGAAGATAATCTAATTTTTAATTCATTTCAATGCATAAAGCTATTTGTTAGAAATGCATTTATGCTTTCTTTATTTTGCATGTTTTATTGAAAGTATTAATCACTAAGTTTCTCCGTCGTGAGCATTTAGGACAAAAATGACCCTCAACATTCTTCTTTCTTTTACGTGTGGGAAAAATAGACAAGGTACGGGAGAGTTCCAAGGGGTATTTTTGCATGGGCTAAGGTAAAATTTTCTTGGGGGAAAATGGGCCTTAAAGAATCTTAAGGGAGAACTCCAAGGGGAAAAAAGTAGCCTTAAAGGCTATGGGCCTAAGGGGGTTTTTTTAGAAAACACGCGGGGGGGGGGGGGGGGAAGGAAAGGTCATTTGGAGTAACCTTTTATGGGGGGGGAAAGGCCCTAAGGGAACCTTAGAGAGGAATTTTTATAAGGGGAAAAAAGTAGCATTTAAAGGCTATACCTTTTGGAAGGAGGGAAAAGGCCTAAGAGCCCTTAAAGGCAAACTTGGAGGGAGAGGGGGTAATCCTAAAAGCCATAGGAAGGGGGGCTAAGGGAAATTTAAAACACGGGGGGGGGGGGGGGGGGGGGGGTATCAAGAGGCACAGAAAGGGGGGCTTGGAAAGCCCAACCTTGGAAGCTTCCAAGAAGCTTCCAAGGCTTCTTGAAGATCCATGTGGAAGGGAGGAAGGCGTCGACGATGGCAGCGAACTCCTTTTCTGATCTCCCGATGATGATCAGCTCAACCTCTCTCCTCCAACTCACGGCAGCGATGATGCCACAACATCAGACTCACGGCTTTTCCTCTCCCTTCTAGAGCTTTTAGCAGCAACCATATGTTCAATCACTCCCTCCCTCACAAGTTAAACAGGGAGACTCACTCTCTCCTTTCTGCAATAGGACAGCGCTCAGCATCTTCTACCCGGTCTCTTGGCGGCCCCCTTCAGCATGCGGCCCCTCAAATATATATAGGGGAGGGGATAAGATTCTCCCTCCCCCACACGTCGAGCTGCATGCTTAGAGTGTGATCAAGCTCCAGCAAGGAGCTTGCTCTACATTCTATTCCCCTCTTCCTCCAACTTGACTGCCAGCTGGAGGAGAGGGGAAATTTTTTAATCTTTATTTAATTAAAAAAAGTATCCCAATTTCCTATTAGAAGTAGTTCACATTAGAACATTACAATTAACTACAAGGGCATTCAGTGTTTCTTAGGCCATATGGGATACTATCAACGCTTTGTACTAAATTACGCATTGATTGCTAGACCATTGTACAAGATGTTGATCGTATTCGAGTGGACTAAGGAATGCAAGTGTGCATATGAAGAGTTGAAGAAGACTCTCACCACTGCACCAATCTTACGAGCCCCAGATTGGAGCATAATGTTTCATGTACACATAGATGCCTTTAAGTTTGCTATTGGATCTCAGTCTGGTGAGCATAACCTAGATTACCCCATGAGTTTTTCCAACTAGCAACTCACTAAAATGGAGATGAACTATTCCACTACAGAAAGGGAAGGGTTAGCCATGGTGTTTTTGCTGTAAAGAAATTTAGGCATTATCTGTTGGCCACCCCCTTCGTCTTTTTGGTTGACCATCAAGCCTTTCTTTATCTCGTGAACAAGCCGTGTGCTACAGGTCGCATAGCTAGATGGTTACTTCTCTTGTTGGAATTCAATTTCTCTATGGTTGTATGTAAGGGAAAGCAACACTACATGGCTAATCACATGTCCCGCATACCCAGAGGAGAAGCTGCTGGACAAGGCATACCTAATGACATACCAGATGCTCATCTCTTTGGCCTGTCTAGCGAAAGAGACTTGTTTAGAGCCAATCTGATGCCATATTGGGCCGATGATGTAGTTCAAGTGCTAGAGAACGGTCTATCTGAGAGACATATTGAGAAAGCCAAGCTAAGGAGACTTATCTTAAAGATCCAGCCATACCAACTGATGGCCGGCCAACTCTATAGGCTAGGACAAGATAGTTTGTTGCATAGATGTGTGTGTGAGCATGAGATGCACGATGTATTAAGAGAAGCGCATGGTGGAATAGTTGGAGGACACTTTAGTGGGGATACAACAGCCTGTAAGGTGCTACAATCCCAACTATGGTGGCCCACCCTATTCCGTGATGTTGCTAAATTTGTAAAACATTGCGATGAGTGCCAGAGGACTAAGGTGCCTGTGCGCAAGGATAATATGGAGTTGACCCCCGTAATAGGATGACAACCCTTCGAAAAATGGGGCATTGACTTCATTGGACCTATCAATCCTACGGCACAGTACTCCGAGGCATGCTACATCATTGTGGCAATTGAAGTGGGTAGAGGCAAGAGCCACTAGAAAGACGACACTAGAACCACTACGAAGTACTTGTGGGAGCAGGTCCTTTCACGTTTTGGTTGTCCAATTGAACTAGTAAGTGATCAGGGCACAGACTTCATTAATGAAGTGATATCCCATCTGCTCTCGACCTTCCTAATCATTCATAGAAGGTCCTCGCCCTACTACTCTCAAGAAAATGGGCAAGAAAAATCCACGAATAAAATCCTAGTCAACGTGCTTACGAAGGTGGTATCCACATCACGAAGTGAATGGGATAATAAATTAATGGCGGCCTTGTGGGTCTATCGTATAGCTTATAAGACGGCTGTAGGACAGACGCCCTTTAGGCTGACTTATGGAACAAAAGCCATTCTACCCTTAGAGTTCTTTGTCCCTACCTTAAGGATAGTAGCCTAGGAGCGTTGGGAGGGAAGATAGGCTTGGACCAACCACTTAGTGGAGTTAGAGTGTCTCATAGAGACTCGACTCTTAGCCACACACGCTCTGATTTGTGATAAGGCACGAAGAAAGATGTGGTTTGACAAGCATGTCAAATAGTACAACTTTGATCAGGGGGACCTCGTTCTACTATACTCTGTGAAGGGTCGCAAACAAAAAATGAAATTTCAAGGACTAGGACCTTTCCGAGTACGTACAATTCGTAGAACATGTAATGTTGAATTGGAGACGCTCGAAGGTGAAGGAATAGGCTTTTTCAATAGTAGTTGCATGAAAAAGTACTATCCTCGTTCCCATTCGTTGCACGAGCCACCTATGCTTGAATCCCTTGTCAACTTCTGCGTGGCCACTATTACCGAACTGACAAATCAAGATGAAGAAGTAGTGGCACCCGCCTACCTACGAATCATGGTCACTGCAGAATAGACGTATTCTTTTGATGCCTCGATTGACGAAGGTACCGACAATAATATCTTAACACATGACCATTGGACATGCATTGGTCAACCTAAATTACAGCCCACAAACACTAAACTCAGCCCATTTGGGGGAAACACTTACTCTTAGGAAAATGCAAAGTGCCTGTCTCTATCGAGTCTGAAAGTATACTAGTCTTCTTTTATGTGTTGTCAAACACTAAAGGGGCCTGTAATAAGTCACTACTAGGTCGCACTTTTAAAAAGTAGACCAATTGCAATGTGGACTATAACCTAGATCTCATCCATCTTGGTATAGGCAATCTGTGCATAGTGACTACTTTCAACAAGGGTTATCTTGATCCTTCTACAATTGCAAAGCCACCGATAAAGACCCTTACGACCACACCTATGACCAAGCCTAGGGAGAAGGGCTCTGATATCTCACCCCACGCTCAAAATGCCAGAACCAAGCCCACCAAGGCCATTCACAAGGCCAACGAGTCCACACTCATATGGGTGCCAAAACGACAAGGGCCACCTCCTTGTAAACCGCAAAAACGTGCTTCTAAATGCAAAAACTATCAGTCATAGCCTAAGAGGCAGCTCAGACGCTATCGACGTAGGCACACTAGCATGCCGTGATGGATCCCCAAAGATCTCTTGCGAGCACAAGGATAATATGAGGGAAACCCCCGGATATGGGTGCGTAAGAGTGGACATTCAAGAGCGTGTAGACCGGTTGTGATTAATGAATCTCAACTCATTTATCATCCAAAGCTAGATGCCCAAGAATTATCCAAGTCAGAGGAGTTGAGCACCCCTATGTCAGCTCAAATAGAATGCAGCACACCTCCTATACCATTGGAGCCCCCTGTAGCATCTCAAAGTGCTTCTGAGTGCAAAGTGCCATCTCTGATGCCATCATTGGAGCCCCCTATAGCATCTCAAAGTGCTTCTGAGTGCAAAGTTTCGTCTATGACGCCATCAATGGAGTCACCACTTTTCAGCGCCCAATTGCACCATCACCACCAACAGGTCTTAGGCCTTCATATGAAAGACAATCTTTCCTTTCAATGGCCAAGGATCTTGCCGAGACCTCAGGAGATGACGTAATGACATGCATCAAGGTGTTAGATAATACCTTAACCACATTCTCTAGGAGCTATGAGAGGCTTGAGCTAGGACTTCTCGATGAACCCCTTGCTTCTGATATTTGTGCATTGCCATGCACTTGGGAAGACTAGGAATTTATGACCGTCAAATTCCCCAAAATTTCTGCCGATTTAATTGCTAATAGAGAAATCTCAAAGGAGCAAGACATTCTCAAAAGACTAATTACCTCGTACCACAAGCCTGCTCACTTTGCACCTAAACAAGAATTGGAGGAGCTCATGCAGCTTGCAAGCTCTGAAAGGGAGCATCAAATCGAAGGTTGGACTCGAGAGCTATGGCGGGAGAGCAAGAGAAAGAAAGGGAGAGACTAGAAATAGGAACTCCAATAGTCACAACGTGTGACTGGGCCTTTCTTTATTCAAACTGCCACTAAAAGAATAAAGAATAAAGTGATGGTGACGGGCACGTGCCACCTACAGTGTGTAGTGGCGATGACTGTCAGTGTAGTAATACACGGGCGGCTAGGTAGAGGTGCCTTTACCCCCAACAACCTCCCACTTAAAGGCGAATCTACCCCAGTGAGGAGTGAAAAGAAAAAGAAAAAAGACAGTACAACATGTACACAAGCACAACAAGATGAGGAAAGAAGTCATCTCATCCCACGCCCATCAACCTCCTGAGGAAGGCAAAGTGCTTTGTAGAGAGGCTTTTCGTGAGCAGATCTGTAGGATTCTGGTCATTCGAGATCTTGAGAAGATCAACAGACTTGTCCTCAACGACCCCACGTATGAAGTGATACCTCACCTCAATGTGTTTCGTCTTCGCATGGAAGACCAGATTCTTGGCTAACTGAATAGCACTCATAGAATTCGAATGTAGTGTAGGGATAGCATCAATACCAAGGTCAGCAACTAAACGACCCAACCAATGGTCTCCTTACAAGTCTCAGTGGCTGCAACATACTCAGTTTCTATAGTAGAAAGCGTCGTGCATTTGTGCACCTGGACATCCAAGAAACAACACCTCCACCATAGGTGAATACATAGCCAAAAGTGGACTTCCTACTATCTGCATGTCCTGCATAATCAGAGTCAGTGTACCCCAAGACTCCTGTATCCTGGCTGCCATAGCATATGCACATATCTGTAGTACCCTTTAGGTACCTCATGATACCCTTCACGGCATCCCAATGCTTCTTGCCAAGTGTAGCCATATAGCATGCCACAACATCAACTGCAAAGGAAATGTCTGGATGAGTGGCTATCATGGCATATATAAGACTACCCACTACGGATGCGTAGGGAATCTTGGCCATCTTGGGCTTCTGCTTTTCTGTCTGTAGACAATCAGCATGTGATACCTTCACATAAGAAGGGAATGGATAACCAATAGGCTTTACATCCTGCATGCAGAAGTGCTCAAGGACTTTATGAATGTACTCCCTCCGTGACAAGTAGAGGAGTCTCTGATGCCTGTCGCATGTAATGTGCATACCAAGTATGTGAGCGGTGTGTCGCAGATCTTTCATCTCAAAGCTCTTCTTGAGCTAAGCCTTAAGAGCATCTAGCTCATCATGATCTTTCCCTTCTATCAACATATCATCCACATAGAGTACCAAAATCAATAAAGAACCATCACGAGCTTTCTTCATGTAAAGACACGGATCCATAGCACTCCGGCTGTAGCCCTGTGACTGCATAAAGGCATCAAACTTATGATACCACTCCCTAGGTACCTGTTTCAAGCCATAAAGAATTTTCTTCAATTTGCACACTAGGTGCTTCCTTCCAAGTTCTGCAAAGCCCCTTAGGCTGCTCCATATAAGTCTCATCATGCAAGTCCCCATGTAAGAAAGCCATCTTGATATCCATCTGGTATAAATTTAAGCCAAGCTGAGCAACCAAAGCCAAGACTAAGTGTAGGGTGGCCATCTTAACCACAAGAGACAAGACCTCATCAAAGTCTACACCATGCTCTTTCTTAAAACCCTTTGCTACCAATTTAGCCTTGTATGCCAGCTTGGGGTGTCCAGGGGTACTTTTATGCTTGTACACCCACTTGCATGGCAAAGTCTTCTTGCCCGTAGGCAAGGAAACCAAATCCCAAGTGTCATTCTTATGCAGGGAGTCTATCTCAGACCGCATAGCCCTCTCCCAGGAGTGACTATCACCCTTGCGCATAGCCTTATCATAAGTGAAAGGCTCTCCTACATCTGTAACCAAGACATAATGCATCGAGGTCTGAAATCTATCTGGTGGACGTCTGTCTATAGTAGATTGTCTCACGGCAGGCTCTACTGCCTGCCTAGCTACCTGTCCAATGCCCTGACCATGAGCATCTACTGCAGTTGTAGGCTATCCAACTAGCTGTGCGGGAGCTCTCGGCTCCTCCTGAAATATGACCCTACGGATCTCAACAACTCTCTCAGGTTGCCTATGCATCTTGTCTTCGTGGAAGACTACATCATGACTGCGGATAACTTTCCGCGCCTACAAATCCCAGAGATGGTAACCCATCTCGCATGCATCCCCATAACCAAGGAAATACATTTGACACTCTTAGGATCGAGCTTACTTCTCTTGTCCCTGGGCACATGGCAAAATGCCTCACATCCAAAGACACGGAGATACGCATAAGAGGGAGGTTTTCCAGTCCATACCTCCTCTGCAACCTAGAAATCCAAACCATTAGAGGGTGATATGTTTATGACATGCACAGCTGTACTAACTGCCTCAGCCCAAAATCTCTGTGGTAGGCCTGCATGACTAAGCATACTGCGTATACACTCCTGGATGGTTCTATTCATCCGCTCAGTCAAACCATTCTGGTGGGGGGGTGTAGGGGGCGATCAACTAATGCTTAATAAAACTCTCATCACATAACTGCTCAAAAGCACGTGAGACATACTCACCCCATTATCTGTCCTTAGGCATTTTAGTCTATACCCAGACTAGTTCTCAACCAATGCAAGCCATCTCTGAAACACAGCCAAGACATCGCATTTCAGCTTAATGGGATAAGCCAAAACCTTCCATGAAAAATCATCTATGGACGTAACAAAATACTTTGCACCACGCATAGACTGACAAGGCATGGGCCCATAGACATCTGAATGTACCAATGCTAAGGGCTCACTCATGCGTGGCCTACCAGACTTCCTATGTGTAGACCTAGTCTGCCAGCCATAAAGACAATCCTCACATGAATCAAAACATGCATAATCAAGGGGCAGTAAGTACTGCAAACTAGAAAGCATTTTCATTCCCTTCAAAGACATATGGCCCAAATGGGCATGCCAAAGAGATACATGTGGGATAGAACCCATAGACAAAACATGATCAAGGGAAGAAGCTGATACAATCAAGGGGTAGAGACTCCAGCCTTATCACCTCTCACAATTACAAGTCTGCCACATGAGTGATCTTCCATGCAAAGTCTCCAAAACATACATGATATCCTGCATCATCAAGCTATCCAGATGACATGAAACTACGTGTCAAAGCAGGTACATGACATACATCATGCATAACAAAACTGCTGCCAGAAGAAAATTGCAGCCTAACATCACGAATGCCCACAATATCAAGAGAACTATCATCACCCAAGCGCACAGTACCCGAATGAAACCACTCTCGGCAAGGTGTCACATGAAAGGATGCACCTGAGTCCAAGAGCCAACACTGTGCATACATAGAGTGTATCTCTGTCATCTACGAAGCACTTCAAGAAGCTGCAAGGATATAACCATCATCATCAACATCCTCAGGTTGCATAACATTGATCTCTTTAATTTTAACACTGGACTTTGCAAGCACTATGTTGCGATCAGAAGACTTATCTTGCACTTTGTCTTTCCCCTTATCTTTGTACCTTTCATTGCACAATTCATGGCATTGTGGCCTAATATGGCCCTTTTTCCCACAATGGTGACAAGTAACATCTGCATTCCTGCCATGGGATTTGCTACGTTACTTCCCACGAGATTTTGATCGAGATTTTTGAGAATCCCATCCACAGCCCACTACCACTGCCATGCTTTTCATATCCATCATTCTTGCCTCTAACTATCATAGCATGAGACACACAAGAGGCATCCAAATTCTTACGGTTAACCTCGTCTTGTAGAAGAGCACTCTCAACATTAGATAATTTCAAGGTAGCAGTAGAGGCACATAATGCAGTGCGGAATACATCCCATGACTCATTAAGAGTACCAAGTAAGAAAAGTGGACTGACATCCTCTGCAAAAGTGATGTCTTGCAAAGTCAAGTTCTTGAGTATAGCATGGAACTGGCTCAAGTGAGCAGACATAGTCACATTCTCCTTCATGCGTAGATCCATAAGTTGCTTCAGCCAATACATCTCACTCGCTGGACTTTTCTTGTCATAGAGATTTTTTATCTTATCCCACAACTACCATGCACTCTGTTCTTCCTCAAAGACATTATAGTGAACCTGTCCTGTGAGAGACAATACAATAGTGGACTTGCATAACTTATCAAGCTCAAGCCATTCCTCATCTGGCATAGTTGCAAGCGGATGCTTGCTTAACCTCAAAGGTTTGATCTGCGATTTCTACACCAACACCTGCCAAATCTGGCTCTTTCAATAAGAGTAATTTGTACCATCAAGCTTAGTGATGTTGAAAATAGCATGATCAATGGATGAACTCGCCATAATGCAGGCTGGAAGACTATAGACAGTTCAAAACTGCTTGCTATTTATTGTAGAAAATGACAAAAAAATCACCAAAATCGAGGAAAAATGGCGAAGAAAGTGGAACCAAAGCTGCAGCCCACCAAGTACTAGTGAAAGTACATCATTTCTGAGTGTTTCAGCATGAAAAATCCATGTTAATCCATACATATATGCTTGCTGTAATAAATTTTAGATTTCAGTAAAAGAGAGCTAACAGTGCCATTGCCAAGACCAAAGCTGGCATCATGCGAGCATAGCATAAGAATATGGCAGCTGATAAGCATGAATCCAACACCCAAGTATGTCATACAAACACCTTCCAGTGAGTAGGCACACCCCCCAAGCAATGGGGCAAAGTGTTCCTGCCACTACCAAAACTTGACACAAGTAGGTGTCAGTTCACAAAGATATGGATCCAAAACTGAGACTTAGCTCATAAGCATACAGTGAACCAAGATATATGATGTATCATCCCAAAAGGTAAGAAGTCCTGAAGTCTCAAGTGTCTATAACTGCTCAATAGCATGTAACGGCTCAATGCATAAAAGTACCGCATGCTCAATGTCTGATAAGCATTCAAGAATGCTCCCACTAGTACAAAAGTCATATGTACAAGCTCAAGAGATCAAACCAAGGCAAGACACAGTGCCAATGACATAGGTCCAAGACAATACATCAATAGTACATCCCGAACATGTAGGCGGTAGAGCATCTGTATCTAGCATCCGTAAGCATGTAAGACATCAAATACATCCCAATCCAAACTTTGACAAGCCAAGTAACATCCAAGACTACCCCAGATAATCCAAAATGCATCCAAGGTGGAGCTTCAATGAGCACTCAAGCTCAACGTATGCATAGGGTAATCAATTGTGACATGAGCATCAAGCCGTAGGCAACTGGTATGCATAAACCCAAGAAGCATCACTGTCAAAGCATATACTAATGTCAATAAGTCCGGGCTGAAATAAGCTCAAGCTTCCAAAATCATCGAGATTCAATGGCAAGCTTAAAGTCGTCCCTTGATGATCAATATATCATAGCATAACCCAAGGAAGCCTAGGACAATGAGAGCCGCCTAAGACAAAGGTTGGAAGATGAAGAGCAAAACCTGGTGGCAGAACAACAAAGCTTGAAGCTACTAGTGCAACAATATGCTGACTTGGAATAGAGAACTGCCGAACTGGAAAGGTACAGACAGACAGAAGCTCAGGAGAGAGAGCCAAGTGAGCATTAAGAAGATGCCATAGCTTTCCAGCTAGCAAAATGTGAAGCTAAGTGCTGATGTTGGAGATGAGATAGAAGACCCTACTATGTTCAAGAGGGTAGTAGGAAGTTTGATTTACATGATTAACATAAGGCCAAACTTGAGCTATGTTGTTGGCCTTGTCAGTCAGTTTATGTAGATGCCTAGAAAGCCTCATTTGGATGCAGTTAGATGTATATTGAGGTATCTGAAGTCCACTTTACATTATGGAATTTTTTATGAGGCAAGTAAGGATGTAGAGTGAAGGGGAGCTACAAAGCTCTACCCCGAGACCTATGGACCGCTTATTGATCAATCGTTTCAAGCTTAGCGGCCATGGCTACCTCTCACATAGCCGACATGCAATGCCTACCTTACGGGTGTAGTAAGCTTACCTTGATGCTCGATTGAGTTCCCTCCTCTCTCTTGCACACCAATAGCTCCACGATCCTTGTGGCAAGCTCAAGCAACCTCAAGCCCTCTCTGTCAAGCTTACTCCTCCATAGCCCTCTCTGTCAAGCTCAGTCCTCCATAGCCGCGCGAGAAAAAAGAAGAGAAGAGAAGAAGAGAAGATGAAGAGAGAAGATGGGGAGCTTCTTCTCCACGATCCCTCACTCTCACATACTCACTCCCTCAATCCCTCACTCAAGCACAAGCAAGAAGGCAAGAAACAAGAGAAGAAGACGAAGAAGCTTTGGCCACACACAATAATGATCCTCTCATTCACTTTTGAACTTTATATACATGCCCTACTTTTTGGGCGGTCATCCCACTTTTTACATGGCCGGCCATTAGCCTTCTAGGCCCTCTTTTCCTATTTCCCACCGTTCTAACTTATCCCATTCCCAACTAGTGCATACAATTTGCATAGGAGTGAGCCTCACACTCTTTTACAAGGATTCGAGAGCACTTTCACAATTAATGGTGTGCTTTTACTCTTTTCTTTTCTCAAGGCGACATTGAGGCTTTCTGGAGAGGTCATCATTCAAAATTTTCAGGGTCCGACTTCCATTCGAGGTGCCTTTTCCTTCCTTTGTCCTATGCCCTTTCGGTTATCTCCTTTTTCCATTTTCCCTCTCCTCTGCTCCATTTTCCCACTCCTCTGCTCCATATTCCCGATCCTCTGTGCTACGGTAAACATAACCCCCCTCCTAGATGAGTGCCAGTCCCATGGCACTGTGGTGAGGAGTAGTGGGGTAGTTGGGGTTGTTGCTAAGTGGAACTAGTGGGTAGATGACCACAATCAAAAGGTGCTGTTGTGAATGAGAGGTTATGGAGTTTGATTAACGATGACCGGGAGAGATTCAAGCATGCTTTAGACTTCATGAAGATGCTCGACATTTCTCACACAGTTGTAGCTCCCATTTTACGACGGTTGATAAAGGTTTTGCATGGGGATCTCTAATCATTTGGAGAATATGAGGTTCCAAAATCTATGCCAATAGTAGGTCCATCACTAAGTTTTCCTTCTTCTTGATTTTGTTCAGTCATGATAGCTATCAACAGGCATATGGTCGACTACATCAAGCATGTTGGTCCATCCAACCATCGGAGTATGCAAAAGCTCCTGAAGCTACTGTAGTGGTGTCCTGTTCGACTCAGGGAAAAATTCCTCGTCATTAGCGAATGTCGTGGATGATATTTTTTAGCTAGGTAGCCATTCACTGAGTCACAATCATAGCCAGCAAGAGAAAGTTGTGCACTCCCTAAGGGGTGTGTCTATCTCAGGGTGTGGTGTAAGTGCACGGTAGTGGAACTGGGAGATGGTTCTAACCTTGGGTAAGCCCTTGGTAATGTCCCACCCAGTTCCTGTGTTGTTGGAGGTGTAGTGCAAAACTTAGGGTGACAGGTCTGGAAGTCGTGCCCTTGATGTGCCCTAAGCGTGAAGTGGGGGAGGGGCTAGGTGTAAACCCTAGGTGTAGTGAGTGAAGTGAGTCCTCATGTTTTTTTCTTTTCTCTTTTTCTTTTTCTTCTCTTTTTTTAAAAAAGATTTACATACAAGGAAGATGTCCTGGCTAATGCCTATCACCTTCAGCTGGATTACGAGATGGTCGCAAGCATTGGGATAGGAATGCGCGACTTTGTAGATACTCTTTAATACTAGCCCAGGCCTTCAGAGGTATGGATGACAAGAAAGGATGATTGCACCTCATGAAGCAGGTATCACTCATATCCTCTAAGATTTCTAGGCAAAAGGAGGGAAGCGGGGTTGTCCTCATCATTAGTCTAGTCATGGCTCTACTATCTATCCCTAGGTTGATGTCAAAAAAGAGTGGAGAGAGGTGGGCTTCCTTGGCTGTGGGTCTCTGCATTAGTAGGAACTTGATAAGCCTAAGATAATTACAGGTAGTTAAGAAGGTTGGATCTAGGCAAGAAGAAAAATCTGCAAGGAAGCGGTTGATAGATGGGAGGAGATCCTCTAACCTAAAGACTAGGCATTCCTTGGGGCTCCATGCATTAACATTATATATCTTAGGAAAGTCAAAATCCCCATGAATATTTCGATCATAGTCAACTCCATGCCTACGGGGGTAGGGCATGTAGATGGGGTCATTGCGTTCTTCAGGGAGCGAGCTGCAGAAGGCGGTCCATGCATCCAAATTGGTATCCCAAATCCTCCTCCGCCACTTCCGCTGTGCCTCGTAGCCTTGGATGGTTTTGGGAACCCTGTTTACCTTGTCTTGCCAGTAGTCTTCATGCTCTTGCCTCTATCTAGTTATTATGGGGCTTCTTTCCTCTATCCACGTGTTTGCAAGATCATTAGCTAGATCCTTGATCTTGGCTAGAATACCTAGAGGCAAAGCACGGTCTAGAAAGCGTGGATAAGCAAATGAAAGTTCAAATGGCCTCGTCTGGAACTCCCGTTGACGCCATATGACCAATTCCTGAGGCCAATCGATAGGATGGGGATCCTCCCGTAGTGGCACAGGCTCTTCAGGGAATTGTTTTGGTATTGATCGTGCTCTGTGTTGGGCTTCCTCTGCTAGTTCTTGTCTTCTTCTTCTGGCTGCCACAATATGCTCGGGCATATGGACATCTTCAGACTCTTCAGGCAAGAGGTCTAGTAGAGGTGGACTGGGCATTCTTTGTTGCTCTTCTTCAGTATCTTGCTCAAAGTCCAGACCCTCTTCAACATTCTGCTTGACAACTGATGGAACCGCTTATGGTGGTGGTGGTGGCTACTCATACACTTCAAACCCAAGTTCCTTAAGCTCAACAGTGGAGAGGCCAGCATGGCGTAGGTAGTGAAATTGCTACTCTTTTGTGATTCCTGTGCTTGTTGGAAGCTCCCGTTCTTGAAGGCCATACTTTAGTGCTCGGGTGGTCAGTTCTAGCTTCCTTCTTTCCTTCTCCATTGAATCATTGCCCTCTGCCTAGGTGACTTGTAGTATTGTGCGGAAGGCTTGCCTTTGTGTGGGTGGTACTAAAAGAGGCGTACTTGCTATCATACCATACTTGGATAACATATCCAAGCCATACTGCCTTTGGGATAGCCATATACCATTATCACATCTGATCACCTCAATACCAAGAAAGTATCTCAGCTCACCCAAATCCTTCATCTCAAACTTCTTCTTCAAGAAGTCCTTAACTTCAGCAATCCCACTGTCACTCTCACCTATAATAATCAAGTCATCCACATAAATGACTACGATGATCAAACTTGCATCTCCCTTTCTCACATAAAGTGAGTGATCAGCATCAAAAACACAAAATCCAATATTGAGAAGATACTCTCCAATCTTGTTAGACCATGTTGTAGGTGCTTGATGTAGCCCATAGAGCGCCTTCTTTAACCTACGCACATATGTGGGATGCTCTAAATCCTCATAGCCTGTTGGTTGCTCTATATACACTTCTTCTTGCAATTCACCATGCAAGAAGGCATTCTTAATATCCATTTTCTGTAAGATCCTTGTTGCCAAGGAAATCACACATTTAACAGTTGCCAACCTAGCAACTAAACTAAATGTCTCTTCATAATCTATGCAATATGTTTGAGCATAGCCTTTTGCAACTAGCCTAGCCTTATACTTGCTAACAGAACCGTCTACATTATGCTTAAATTTGTAAATCCACTTACAGCCAATAGCTTTCTTACTCTTAGGGGTACCAAATCCCAAGTCTTATTGGCTTCTAATGCAGCCATCTCCTCATCCATTGTTGCATCCTAATGAGCATGACCAACAACACCCTCAAAACAAGTGGGCTTAACATCCTCAACTACCTTCACCATATAAGCATAATGGTGAGCTGCATAACCTTCAAAACCAAATCTTTTAACATGGTATTTGACCCTACTAGATCTGTGTACCAGTGAATCACTCAATAGAGCCTTCACATTACTATGAGCTCTCTATACACATGGTGTCCTGACTGAAGGAATATCACGATCATCATCCAAACTCTCTAAACCAGTAGAATCTCCATCAAATCCCAAATGATTAGTAGATACATCATTGCCATCCATCACCTTCTTCTTTCCTTTTTCCTTCCCTGCAACACTTATAGATCCACTTGAAGATGTGAGGCTACTCCTTAGTCTCCCAGACCAAGGGCTGACTGTAGGTGTAGTATTAG
Source organism: Lygodium microphyllum (assembly GCF_053477565.2). Taxonomy (NCBI): domain Eukaryota; kingdom Viridiplantae; phylum Streptophyta; class Polypodiopsida; order Schizaeales; family Lygodiaceae; genus Lygodium; species Lygodium microphyllum. The sequence continues at coordinate 65,790,781 of NC_141138.1, forward strand.
ATGATATTTCTGGTCCACTAAAACTCCGTGATTCTTGTTTTTCTTTCTACACATAGCTATCCTGATCATTATCATCATCTAATACATCACTAGCAGGCACATACCAACTGCCCATCTCATCAAAGATAACATCCCTGCTCACTCTGAACTCACATGTGATAGGGTTATAACAACGATACCCTTTTTGCTCTAAAGAGTATCCAATAAAAATACATTTTTTTTGCATTTGGATCAATCCTTTTTCGTAGCTCATTTGGCACATGAACATATGCAACACAACCAAATACCTTCAAGTGCGATACATTGGGCTTCTTGCCAGTAAAGCATTCTTCAGGAGTCATCCCATGAACTGCAGCTATGAGAGTTCTATTCATAATATAGACAACAGTATGGACAACTCGGGGAAGTTACTATATGTATATCCTCTACATCATGTGCGTTCAAGGCCTATTTATAAATATCCTTATATGTTAATTTTTCTTGAATAAAACTAACCCTTTTCTATTCAATCTATAAATAACCCCTTTATATTATACCCTTTGGTATGTAAAAAATGTATAAAAATTGTATTTTAAAAATACCTTATTTTGAACCCACTTGATGCACACATATATTCATGAGTAACTTACTCGAGATGGACAACTTCAGAACAAAAATGTTTGGGCATATTCTTTTCAGCCATTAATGCCAGTGCGACTTCTGCAATATGTCTATTTTTTCTTTCTATAACCCCATTTTGATGTGGGATATACCTGCAAGTAAATTGCCTCTTTATCCCATGAGTCCTCAAGAAGCCACTAAACTCATTAGAGAGGTACTCTCCCCCTCCATCTGATCTCAAGCACTTCACTTTTAAGCCTGTTTCTATTTCAACAACTTCCTTAAAAGATTTGAAGTGCTCAAACACATCACTCTTTTCCTTCATGAAGTATACCCAGAGCTTCCTTGAACAGTCATCAATAAATGTGACAAAGTATTTGCTACCACCAAGAGATACATTTTGTGTAGGCCCCCAAATATCTGTATGCACTACATCAAGTATATTTCTACTCACTTCTCTATCATGCGAGAAGGGTTGTCTTTCCTACTTACCAAACTAGCATGCTTCATAGATTTTATGCAATTATGAAACTCTAAAAGAAAGAAACCATGTAACCAATCCTCTGGACTACATTAATTTCAGCCTTTGCACATTTATATGTCCAATACGTTTATGCCATATTTCAATATCTACAACTACTCATTTTCCTTCAGCATCCATTGCAAGAATTCGAGCATCTAAAGTGAACATGCGGCCAACTCTACTTCCTTTTGTGACCAACCTACACTTATAATTAAAGTCTTCTACAAAACAATCTTCTGCATTGAATTGGACCTGCAACCCCTACTCTACCATTTGGCCAACAGACACTACATTCTTTGTGATTGATGGCACATGTAATACATCTATCAAACTCTTTCTCTCGCCATCATGAAAGGACAAGGAAACCTTTCCAATGTGTGAAATTAGGTGACATGAATCATCACTCACCGGCACATAACCTGGATTTTGTAAATCTTGCATCTCTCCAAACCATTTAACATGACTGGTCATATGATTAGATGCACCTAAATTGACATACCATACATCATCATGTGTCCCCTTTCCTATAATTGCATTCATCATATGTTGCATAACAAACAAACACTCATTTTTTTCTTCATTTTGTCGTGAAGACGATGCATAGTTTCCTTGCTGCAATTTATCACTGTGAATATCATCCTTCTTAGCATAGCAATGGGCTGCAATATGGCTTTTTTTTCCACAATAATGGCAAACAATAGCACAATTTCTAGAAACTCTATTTTGCCATCCACCTCTTCCTCTAGAGCTCCTTTTGCCTCTAAAGTTTCATCGACCTCCTGAAACCTGCATTTCACCAAATTGTTGATTGAACCTATTTTGCTAGTTATCGCCAACACCTCCCATACCACATCCTCTCGAAGAGGATCTACCACATCCCCTTCTTGAACTTGAGTAAAATGCTTGGACGTGTTTACCATTTCTTTCAGACGAGTTACCCTGCATATTGATCTCTTCGGTAATCATGAGAGAGATCAGCTCATCAAAATCTGGAAATGGCTTTCGTACATATACTCAAGTAACAAATGATTTCCATGCCTTCTCATTGTTAAGGCCACTCAAGGTGGATGAAACTAAATCATCATCATCAAGCATTGCATCAATCACTGCTAAAGCATCTGCAATGCTTCTCACCTTCAATGCATACTCATTGAAAAACATTTTCCCTTTCTTTGATGCATTCATCTCTTGCTTGAGTTGAATCTTTCGTGCCTTTGTATTTACTGAAAACATGTTCTCAAAAAATGTCCAAGCTGCATGTGAAGTTTCTGCATTCTTGATATGTCCCAACATAGTATTATCAATTATTGGAGATAGCCAGTACATCACCTTTTTGTCTTTCGCATTCCACTCTTTCCATGCTTTTAACTCATCTGCACTCACCAGCTCGGGCTCCTTATCTTCACCTGAAACAAACTCATAAAGGCCCTTTCCAATGAGGAAGTTTGTCACACGGAACTTCCACAAAGGATAGTTGTTCTTGTTGAGCTTCTCAATAATGGGATTTCCACTGTTCTCTGCCATTATCACAAACAAGGATACAACATAGCTAGCTAGTCTTCTGTAATCTTTCACAACACTTGCACAACAATACACCAAGCGATCTTTTTCACTGATTTCTCAATAGTACATTTAATCTGCAACATGTTTGCAAATAAACCTTATGTTTTCTTCTTGCAAACACCTCAAAAATTACAGATTCAAAATCTGTAACATGTGCACCCACTTTTAGTCAATATAGCCGAAATCGCAGTGTACCCTCAAACTGCTGTCCACAACCCTGCGGCTCTAAAATGGGGCCTAAAACGGCCTGAGATGCCCAAAATAACTACAAACCACCAACGTGCTAAGTGTAGATGTGCCGACCCATCTAGCTAGGCAGTCCATCATCAATGTCTACACGTATTGAGCTTGCCATCTCAACAACGCTAAAAACATTTCTTTAAAATAATCAATTGTTTTTCCCTTGTGGTGATTGTTCTCATATCATCGATGAAAACTTTTAACTCCTCTAGGAAGATATCATGAAAAGTCTTATCGATTGTATGTTGCCAAGAACTAGGTGCATTGCATAACCCAAAGGCCATCATATGATATGCAAAGGTACCAAAGAAAGTGATAATTATTGCTTTCAGCTTATCTTCCTCCCACAATAGCCATTTAGTTACATCCAAGAGCAAGAAATCTATAAATGAATATATTTTCGTACTACCCACTAATTGATCCAAAATTTGATTAATAAATTGTAATGGATAGTAATCCTTAACTGTTTACTTATTAAGCTCTTTGAAATCTACACAAAGTCGAATCTAATTATTATTATTCTTCTCTGACAACAACTGTGAAAACCACTTTGTGTGTTGTGCCAGAATATCAAGCCAACTTTCCGCAAATTTTTCAACTTCTCTCAAATAGCCCATCCCTTAGTTCAAAATGTATATGTCTTACTTTATGTTGCACAGAGTGGCTAACTTCCTTTAGGGAAATGGTGTATGAGCATCTAGGTTGGGAGGAATAACTATCAACTCATGTCATAACTCCAAGAAAAGATGTCCCAAAATTCCTAAATCAAGGACACATAATCCTTTCTTTCTTCCAAACTAAGTATGGACCCTACTTTGATTGTTTGTGAATCATTTAGCACCAAGGTCTAACTCAATTACATCTACATCTCTTATCCTCTCCTAAGCCTCTATTTTCTCATTCAAAGTTACTTGATAAATATCCTCTATAGTAATGGACCCCTCGTTGGATTCGTCACTTAATGGCATCTCACTACTAGCTACATCCTCCAATGTATCTATCTCTATAGAGAATAAAATAACTCTCTCACTTTGAGAAGATTTAGGGTAGGCATCTACTACTACATGTCTTGCACCTCTACCAAAGATCAATCGACTAGCAGGTATATAGATCTGACAATCTGCTTGTAAGATCCATGTCCTGCCTAGCAAAACTTGATAGCTAGGCCACCTTGTGAGCCTAATAACCCTAAAGTCCAAAATACATTCCACATTAGCGATAGTCATGTGGACTTTAGTAATACACCCTTCAGGTTGTCTTAAATGATCATCAACCATTCGAAGAATCGTGAAGGCATCTTTTTTTATTTCTAAACATAGCCTCTCCATTAATTCCAAACTCATAATGTTGACAAAGGATCCCGTATCTACAATAGTATGACCCAGTAATATTCCATTAATATATGCTACTACCCTTAGACAATGCTTTTCAATATGCTCAAACCAATCATCTCCTACCCACGCTATTTCCCAAGGGCTCCACGATATACCCCATGCACAGAATCTTTTTAAACTCTTTACACACTCCTAGAGAAAACTTAATCAACTGCAGGAGATTTACATCCAACTTAACTTCGCAAAGAGGATTTGCTAAATCAAATTCATGATAGCTAGTAAGAATTCTCTTTTCTTGCCAAACCATTCACTCGTTTGGTCTTTGAACAACCTTTGGTGCTTCTTTCTTAGCTTTTTCCTTCTTCTTTGGCAACACTTTACTATGGTTAGTTTTACCATCAATGGCTTTTAGAGATTCACCTTCAATGTCGGGATTAAGGACTTGCGTCCCCTTATTATTGTGCTTAGGGTTTCCCTCAATAGGTTTTAATTTGTCTTTGTCAGCTTCTTTACCCTTTTGACCTCTTGTAATGACTTGTAAATTAGAAGCTTCAATGCCATTGACACATACAGCTTCAATTTAAAGACTGACTCCACTGCCACTAAGCAGCTCATCTACAATAGCTTTCCCTCTTTGCAATATTTGTTTCGTTCCGTCATCTTGCTGGAGATTATTCCCTTATGCTCAATGGTTGACTAGACCTAGTTGTTTACTTCCTTTTTTTTGGAGAGAGCTAACCTTGCTCTAACCTAGCAGGCTAGCAAAACAGGGTCACTAGGACTACCGTTTATTAAAACAGGTCTTTCAATGCTTGACAATGTCTTTACACGAGGCTACGACTACTCAAGCCTCCCTCAAACATATTGAACCTAAACCTGGGACTTCATGCCTTGGATGTCGGTCTCCAATAAGAAACAAAAAACCCCCTTAACAAGTACACAGACACATATAGCAACAAAACACAGTACTCATAAAGGAAAGATATCACCTGGAGAGGGCCACAAGAAGCTTCCGCACAACAAGAGGCTCCTTCCAAGCTCTTCTTCCGAACCTGTCTAGCACAAAACTCAAACAAGAAACCATTAACCGCACCCGCACTAAACAGACAATGGGCCCTCTTGGCCTAATGAAATAAAGCATAGTAGCACCTACACATCCTTCCCTAGAATAGCATAGATATACAATAATAGGCTCCTTCCGAAGGAGAAAAAACAGGCTCGTAGCCCTAAACTAAATGCATAAGGTTATGACCCATCCCTCCTGCATAGATAGCAAGAGGCGTATGCATCACATGTTGTCTAATCAACCTATGGGTCCAGGATAATAACGGTAGATTGGTCTCGGCTACTCTTTGCATCACCCATATCAACCATCGCCTGCCATATATTGCATGTTTTGATAACATACCCCACAAGCGACCGAGTCCTATTTTCTCATTGATCACAATATCCAAACTAGGACCACAATTAAAGAAGAGGTCTTCCTCATAAGCCAGATTTGCTAATGAATCCACAAATTGATTCCAGTAACGTGGAATCGGCTGAAGAGACACTCTCTCAAACTCCTCAAGTAGAGTCATCACAGTCCAATGATACATACAAAGAATGGGATTCCGCACTGTGTATGTCCCATCTAGCTGATTCAGGATCAACTGGGAATCCCCTTTTACTAACAACCGACGAATACCACCTTGTTTGGCAATATGTAGTCCCATAATCAAGGCTTTATACTCCGCCATATTGTTAGTGAATCCTACCCCGAGTTAAGCAGCTAACTTCATCGTAACTCTTCGTCGGGGATCACGGATTACTACTCCAACACTCCATTTTTTATTAGGACCCCTAGACGCTCCATCAAAATATAATGTATACGTCCATAATGGGTTTACACAGCCGGCCATCACAAACCCCTCTACTCGTAATTATGGTAATCAAAGTTTAGCATGTTGAGAGGATGAACTGACGGCTCCATCCCATCTTCTTCATTGAAATCAACAGGGATACTCGTCAACAGTCGTAAATAGTGATGGCAGAAGACTTTAATCTCGCACACAAAGGTTCTGTCTTCTTGCTCAATCACTTTATATCCTTTGCTCCACCAGATGAGTTTCCCCTGATGGTATCTTTGCTCCAGATATGGGTGCTCCAAATAAGGGATTAACCGACCCATCAACAGACTTTAAGCTCTTTCGCAGGTCTCAAATCATTCCTAGCATGGACCTGCAATGCATTTTCTTTGTATTAGCAGACTTAGAAATAATAAGGTTTAATCTTATTAAGATTAACCTTATTCTTAAACTCTACTCCCTGTAGATCAGCTAATAGGGCCGTAGACCTATTTTTCCCTAACCTGACAATCTTGTAGGGGCCATCCCATTTGGGTTCCAGCTTCCCTGGAAACAGCTCCCTACGCCCATCATAATAGAGGACTAGTTGCCCTTTTTTAAAGGTATATTTCTTCGCTCTAAGGTCATGCAATTGCTTCATCCAATGCTTGGCTACCTCCTGGTGTAATAAGCTCTGCAACTTCAGCTCATCCAGGTGGGCTATAGTCGTGAAACGTTCAAAAAGGGAATCCTCATCTCCCAAAGAATGGTTAATTGCAAACCGTATGGTTGGCAATTCAAGGGGTAACACACACTCTTCCCCATAAACCAATTTGAATGGAGTATGGTTGGTAGCTCGCTTGAACGTAGTATTATACACCCATACTGCCACATACAGCTTCTTGTCCCAGTCTCGTTTCTTCTCAGAGACTATCTTAGACAAGATCCCCACAAGCTGTTTATTAGTACTTTCAACTTGCCCATTCACTTGCGGATTATAAGGAGTCGTTTTATTATGCTTGATTTGCCAAGCCTCAGTCAAGCTTTTGATCACCTTATTCAGAAAATGGGTTCCACTGTCTGACACTGATTCTCTCGATGGACCAAAGCAGCAGATAATCTGCTCTAACAGGAAACTTGCAGTCTCTTTTGCATTGTCCTGCCTCGTCGCCCGCGCTTCTGACCATTTTGTGAAATAATCAGTGGCTACTATAATATACCTCTTTTGGATAGTAAACGACGGAGTAATAGGACCCACAAAATCAATGCCCCACTTCTCAAATGGAAGAATAGCCATGATAGGTGTGAGTGGGCGTTTCCGATTTTCTCTACTATCATGCCTTTGATAGGTATCACATTTCTTTACATACTCCAAAGAATCTTGGAAGATAGACGGCCACCAATATGCGGCTGAGTCATGACACTCCTCCAAGATAAAAGGAACCTCGTCAGGCATCACACATCGGCGATAGATATCATCAACACCCTGTCAATAGAGTGTCCCTGCGATCAAAGAAAACTTCAAAGCTTGTTGTTTGATTTTCCTCTTTTCAAACTTTGACAAACCAGCACCAGTCTCTCCTGTTGATAAATACTGCGTAATAGCAGCATACCAAGATGGAATAGAAGCTGTATCAATTTTAAACATTTCCTCAATGTCACTTCCTTCAGCCAAAGTCTCTTTCGACTCCCCGAAATCCACAAGGCATTCCACAACACCCTGCAACCTCGGTGGCTTACTCTTGATCTCATAATCGAACTCCTGCAAAGTGATTAACCACTTTACCAAACAATCAGGTGCATGTAGCTTGTTCATAAGCAATCTAAGTCCTTCCGCTTTCGTATAGAATACTACATTTTCATAGAGGATGTAGCGCCTGAATTTCTTAGTCCCAAAGACCATTGCAAGACACAACTTCTCCATGTAGGTATAATTGATCTCTGAAATGCCCAATTTTTGACTAGCAAAAGCTATCGGATGATACCACTTTTCCTCCCAAATTTGGGCTAAACAACAGCTTATACTATACATAGTGACTGCTGAAAATATATAGAACACCTCACCTCTTTTAAGTGCTTTTAAAAAAGTGCTTTTACTAGCTCCTGTTTCACATCCTCAAATGATATTTTACAAGCATTACTCCATGAAAATAGACAGTTATAGGATAATAAATTCGTTAATGGCAACGTTCTTTCTGCCAGGTCATTTATAAATCTTCGATAGTACCCTATCAACGACAGAAAGCTATGCACCTCTTTCGGAGTGCGTGGTGGACTCAAAGCAACTATAACCTTGATCTTTTCAGGGTCAGTTGCTATCCCTACTGAACTGACCACATGACCCAGCAATAGCCCATAAGGTACTCCAAAAACACACTTCCATGGGTTAAGAGCAATACAAAATTGTCTGCAACACTCAAAGTACTTTCTCAAAATAACCAACATCCTTTTCCTTACAATGGCTGCCCCCAGGTCATCGATAAATACTTTCAACTCATCTGGGGAGATGTCACCAAAGGTCTTGTCTGCTATTCATTGCCACGATCCAGGTGCATTGCACAAACCAAAGGCCATCACATGGTACGTGAAAGTACCAAAGACAGTAATAAAAGTTGTTTTCAACTTGTCTTCTTCTGCAATTGCTATCTGGTTATATCCTGCAAAGCAATCCATAAACAAATATATCTCCCTACTCGCTAATTGATCCAAAATCTCGTCAATAAACGGCAACAGGTAGTAATCTTTAACTGTCTGCTTATTCAACTCTCTAAAATCTACACATAATCGGATCTGGTTGTTTTTCTTCTTCCTGATAACAACTAGTGAACACCATTCTGTGTGTTGAACAGGGAAGATCAAACCAGCTTTCCTTAACTTCTGTAACTCTTCAAACAGCCCGTCCCTCGATTCAAAAGGCATACGCCTTACTTTCTGACGCACAGGACGACTACCTTCTTTTATAGGAATAGTATGAACAGCTAGGCTAGGAGGGATGCTCTCAGCTCATCATAACTCCAAGCAAAGATATCACGGAATTCTTGAATCAGGGACACATAGTCCTCCCTTTCTGCTGAACTGAGCATGGAACCTAATTTAATTGGCCGCGAATTATTCAGCGTGCCAAGGTCTAACTCAATCACATCCGCGTCTCTTATCCTATCTTGCGGCTCTATGGGCTCATTTAGAGTTATCTGATAGATATCCTCTATAGTGGACCCCTCTTTAGATTCGTCACTGGATGATGTCTCACTACCAGATGGATCGTCTGCTGTCTCTAATTGAGTAGAAGATCAAGGAGCTCTCTCATTTTGAGGAGACTCAGGATAAGCATCGACTATTACTTGATTAGCACCTCTACCTAGAACCACTCGACTGGCGGGTATATCGACTTGACAGTCTGTTCGTAAGATCCAAGGCCTACCTAGCAACACTCGATAGCTAGGGCGTCCTGCAAATCTTATCACCCTAAAGTCCAAGAAACATTCTACACTTGCAACTGTAACATGGACCTTAGTAACGCACCCTTCTGGTTGTCTTAGACTATCATCAGCCATTCTCAGAAGGGTGGAGCTGTCTTTCTGGATGCCTAGACCCAGCCTCTCCATCAACTCTGAACTCATGATATTGACTGAGGATCCAGTGTCTACAATGGCATGTTCCACTAATATTCCATCCACATAAGCTGGAACCCTAGGGCAATTCTTTTCAGCATGGTCAAACCAATCTTCCCCAACTTGCGCTATGCCCAGAGGTTCCACAATATACCCGATAGGCAGGATCTTCTTAAATTCCTTGCGTATTCCTAAAGATAATTTGATCAATTGCAAGAGTTTCACATTTGATTTAACTTCGCAAAGAGAACTTGCTAAATTGAAGTCATGATAAGTAGCCAAAGCTCTCCTTTCTCGCCAAACCATCCTCTCTTTTGGTCTTTAGACCGGTTTTGGTGCTTCTTTCTTGGCTCTTGCCTTCTTTCTTGGCATCTCCTCCTTCTGAGGGTCGCCTTTCTTGTCAACCGGCTTTAGCGGTCCCCCTTCTATGCTAGGACTTTGGACTTGCGTCCCCTTATCCCCTTGTTTAGGGTTTACCTCAACCGGTTTTGTATTATCTTTGTCAACCTCTTTAGCCTTTTGGCCTCTTGTCACGGCTCTTAAGTTAGAGGTTTTAGCATCATGGACTCGTACAACCTCAATAAGGCTGACTCCATTGCCTTGTGGGAACTCTTCTATATTTGCTTTTCCCCTCTGCAATATTTGCTTAGGTGCATCATTCTGCTGCAAGTTATTTCCTTGCGCTCTATGATTCACTGGGACCTATTGTTTACTCCCTTGTTGGAGAGAGCTAATCTTGCTCCAACAGGTAGCAGCTAGATGGCCTGACTTCCCACAAATGTCACATTTCACATTTGGACAATTCCTGGGGAAGTGCTGTCCACCACACCATTTACAACTGAATCTAGAGGGTCCACCCTCTTTAGGGCATCGACTCCCTATCAAATTTTGTTGCTTCTTCAAGAAATTAACGTCGATGGCTATTTGTCAATATTGTTCGGAAATCATGTCAGTATAATGCTTCATCATATCCTTGACTTCGCCAAGGACATTAGATGCACTCAACTCGTAGCCTCGATCATCAACTCGGCGTTCCATTGGCCTAACCATCTGATTTGGCATTGGCTGTTGACCCACAGGAACAACATTCGAATTTGAAACTTGGCCTCCAACATTTGATGGAGCCAACTGACTTGTCATGGGCATAGTCACACTGGGAGGAGCTGGTAATAAAGGTACATTCTGAACCATACTCCCTCTCCCAATAGGGTTAGTCATAGGCATCCCTTGACTTCCATTCGTCAATGATGGATTGCCATTAGGTACTAAACCCCCATTAACATTCATTAAAGGGGAGTAGGCCGTTTGTAATCGTACTTCTACTCCTTGTGCCCGCGTAATAGCGGTATCTATATGTGCTAAGGCCACACTGCTCAATTGTACTTGGATATTAAAGTCCAACCCATACAAAAAGTATTGGAATTGGGTAGCTGGTGGAATGGGAATGTAAGTTTGCAACTTAGGAAATACTTCCTTCAACTTCTTAGCATATTCTTTCACATTCTCGTGAGGATCTTGACGTGTTACATTCAAGACCCGCAGTCAATATTGGCCACCTCTTTCAGGGGCATATTTCGCTCCGAAAGCTGCATAGAATTGATCAATGGTGGTTATGGTTCCAGACTCAATGCTGTGATACCAAACCGCAGCCCTTCCTTTTAACATCATATTGAAGAACATCATGAGATGTCCCTCATCTTGGATGCGATAATTGAACATCAATCTCTGAAATTCACAAATGTGAAATTCTACATCCTCTTCCGTTAACCCATTAAAAATGGGCAAGGGAACTCCTAAGGCTAGTATATCCGGCGTCCCTGCAGGAATCGCAATAGGCTGTGCCATGGTGACAATCGGATTAGCAGTAGGAGCTTGAAATGACGGATTCATACCCCCACTTGAAGTGGGTAAACTTGATGGAGAAGAGGGAGAACTTATGCTTCCTCCTGCCCCTAACAGACTATGTAGAGCAGTTGGGTTACTAAGACCACTGCTTCGTATACGTACTGGACAACTCCTTTGAGGAGAATAATGGCTTACGATCTCTAACCGCCGCCTAGCCCTCTCAGCACGTTCGGCTTTCTGGATTTTGGCTTGACGGTCCTTGTCAGAGGACATAAACCAACTTCCTTTTGGTCCCTAGAAACCCTAGTTCCGAAAACCACCACTTATAAGTGGCTCTCGGCAAACGCACCACTGATCGGATCTGAAACAGGCCGGCACTAGCTCATGCACTAGCCGGACCTCTATCATGCGCTCAACAACCCCACGGCCTCGCAGCCCCAGGAGAATGGATGACACATACATCATCTTCCTAAACATCTTGCGTTTATATCACATCTCGTAGTCCAACTCTAACCCAATTAACACTCCTCAGAGGGAGTCCCAACACATTGCCAAATAGCATGAAGTACAAACATAGGAGGTCCTCCCACGGCTGACTGCCGCTACCTCACTGCGACTCTCCTACATCTTGGGGATTGGCCCCTCGATGCCTCGCTAAACATAAAACACAATATCGCACATATTTCCACTCAATGTTCCAATTGATCGTATCCAGGAATGTACCATTTTCCTCACTTCCTTTCCCCTTAGACCCAACGCCTAGCCTACAACTTGGGACAATCTTACTCACTCAACGCGGGTCATGTTCCTCTAGAAAGCAATTACCATGCATCCAGGAGGTATTCTCTGATACCTTTTATCATTTTATGCTTCATGCAAATTGTGAATGTCCACGTGCTCAAACAATTAAGGAAATCAGCATTTGTGCGCATGTGGAAAACATTTCTTTCAATGATTTTGACTATCGCTCGTATGCAGCGTTGCATGAACCTAGCACCGAGAAACCCTCGTGCTACTAGGTTCTTATTTTAAATTAACGACCAATCTATATGGTATGCATAGAAACCAGCAAGCTTTTCATCATTCCATTCAACATTTAAACACTTTTTATACACTCTACCCCCTCACCCGTTTAGGTTGTGCATTATTGACCGGTTTAGGGTTCATTTTCCACATTTTTATTGTATGAAAAGCAATAAAAAGTCACTAAAACATAAAGGTAGGGCTGAACTGAGGCTAAACCTCATGCTTCAGACCCCCCATACATCCATAAACATGGTTCTTATTTTTTCTTAATTTTTGGCACTCCAAATCCATTTTTCCCTTATTTTTTCCCATTTTCCCTATTTTTCTTGTATTTTTTGCAATATTAAATAACTAAAAATAAAAATGAGTTGTGGGCTATGGCCCATAGGTTCATTTGCAGAAGAAACACAAATTTACTTGGTGTGTCTTATTATATTTTCCATTTATATCTCAAAAACACCCAATTTCCCCATATTTCGCGTGTTTTACGGGTTTTACACTATTAATTTAAGTCACAACACTTATGATTTTCTGATTTTCTGAGCATAAACGAATCAAACTCATAGCAAACAACAACATAATGCATAATCATCCCATGGGAACAAATATTCATGAAGCAAATTGCATAAAACATCAATTTTCTTTGTAAAAATGAGATTACCGTTCTTTGTTGCGGGTTGCGGGTTTTTTTTTTTTGCCATATCTCGAGACTGATTTCTAGCAGCCATTAATGCTCATGACAGTCCGGAATCAGCAATCTTCATTCCTCTTGAACCACGGAGCAATTCGGTCTGCATTGGACAAGCATCCGTCATCCATTCTTCTTCTTCTTCACCACATGAATCTGCCCTTAGAGGAGAGAGAGGGAGGAGAGAGAAAGAATGATTTTCTCTCTCTTTCTACAGTCCACCACTCTTTGCGCGAGAGGAGGCGATGCAGAGTGGAGAAGGAGTGGACCAGCCTTGCCTTGCCATTGCTATGGCTTACACACAGAAAAAAAACTCATCCAGGGGGGAGGGGGGGTCCGTTTTTTCCACACGGCTAATCAGTCACCGCCCTCCTCCCCTTTTTTTTTTTTGAGGGGTGGGGGGTACCAAGAGGCACCCCCTTTGGCCCCCTACTTGGCCACCCTTTCATTCTTGGCCTTTTGTTGGGCACCCTTCCGGGTTTTGCCATATCTCCTGTGTCCGGCGTCTGATTGGAGCCCGAAAAAATCCTGCGCGACCGTCTTGAGACCACAAACTGACCGACAACTTCCGTCACTTGCACAGGCACATGGAAAAATTACTAAAAATCTACAAGTGTTGCACGGGCGCCTTTAAAGCACTTTGACGCTTAAAATTGCCCTAGATCGAGCCGCCGCCTTTGACGTTGAATATTTTTCCCTTGATATTCGTAATTTTTAGCTATTTTTAAGCACTTCTCAACATCAAAATTCCATTCTCACGAGAGAGAGAGAGAGAGAGAGAGAGAGGAAAAAAATATGAAACATAATAAAGAAAAAGAGAAAAAGAGAGAGAGGGAGGGAGAGAGGAGAATGAATGGATAAAAAACAAAGAGAGTGTAAGATGTTGTTCTTTAATTTATTCTTTTCTTGTTTGTAGTAGTAGTAAGTAGTAGTTCTTTAATTTCTTATTTTCTTATTTGTAGTAATAGTAATAGCAGTAGTAAGTAGTAGTTCTTTAATTTCTTCTTTTCTTGTTTGTAGTAGTAGTAGTAGTAGTAGTGGTAGTAGTGGTAGTAGTGGTAATAGTGGTAGTAGTAGTTTAATTTCTTCTTTTCTTGTTTGTTGCTAAAGGAAATGAGAGACAGAGAGGAAGAGAGAAAAAGAAAGAAGGAACGAGAGAGAGAGGGAATAAACATGAAACATAATAAAGAAAGAGAGAGAGAGGGAGGGAGAGAGGAGAATGAATGGATAAAAAGCAAAGAGAGGGTAAGATCTTGTTCTAGTAATGGTAGTAGTAGTAGTGGTGGTGGTGGTGGTGGTGGTAGTAGTGGTGGTAGTAATAGTAGTGGTGGTGGTGGTAGTAGTATAGAGAGAGAGAGAGAGAGAGAGAGAGAGAGAGAGAGAGAGAGAGAGAGAGGTTTTGTTAAAGGTGCACCTTTGGTGTGTTCGAGAATGCGAGTACTAGTAGTAGTAGTGGTAGTAGTAGTAGTAGTAGTAGTAGTAGTAGAGAGAGAGAGAGAGAGAGAGAGGTTTTGTTAAAGGTGCACACAAAGGAAGAAAGGTGGTCAGATCCGGTACAATACCACAGGATTCAGCATAGGATAGGTACTTCCTCGTCCCCATGCATAGCATATTAGACTTTACATACTGTAGGCCCGGTCTGCAGGTGGGTGGAGACTTTACATATGTTAATTTTGTTGAGTTATAAGAGAATAAATCCCTTCTCAAACAATTTAAGAAAGAAAAAAAGAATGATAACAAAAACAAATTGTTTGTCATAATGTAGACAAAATGAAAAATGATGAAGGCCGTGATGTTCAAGATCACGAGGCATATCTTAATTAGTGTGTCCCATGTCCTTGCTCTCAATATAAGCTAGCAATTAGACAAAAATGTCGATTATCTATAGAACACGTACGACACTTTAGCGAGTTTCAATCAGAGATCATTGATCAGGCGATCTCAGATTTTGAGCAAATGGTAAGAAAATTATATGTTAATCATACAGTGTGATCACAAACTAATTGAATATCATTATTACACAAAAACATTGGATGTGGCCAGCAAATTTATTACAGGGAGGTGACGTCTCATCCCAAGGAGGAGTGCACCCTTTGTGGCCAGTTAGAAGAGTTTGTGGGCATGCGATGGATGGAGTGTCTGAGCCAATCCACCACTTGGAATTTACTACCCAAGCTATACCGTCAATACTAGAGGAGACATGCAACCTTCTAGACTTTCCTACAATCTTGGAGCCTGAGATGGAGGCAATGATCGATGCATTCATGCCCATAGATGTCAAGACATCTAATCTGCTTAGAGAGGAAGCATTCATATCATTATATGATGGGTTCCGAGTATCTCGCCTGAAGACACTGCTTGCACTCCTAAGTGTGCAAGCAAAATATGGGTGGAGCGATGTGAGTGTGACAGAGTTGTTCAGGTACATTGTACATACGCTTCGTTGATTTATTTTTAGCACTATCATTAAAAAAATTGTGCTTTTTTAAGATGTTTTATGATTTTCTTTCAAGTTACTGAAGTATCATATATTACCACTTGCAAATACCATGCATGAGTCTCATGATGATGCGCAACATGTTTTACGAAAGCTTGGCATGGACTACGACAGCATTCATGCATGTATCAACGATTGCATACTGTTTCAAGGAGAATACAAGACTATGGAGACATGTCCAAAGTATGGTGCTTATAGGTATCGATAGGACTTGCAAGGGAAAACCATCGCTCAAAAAGTTCTTAGACACTTTCCGCTTATCCCCCGCATAAATTAGATGTTTCGTACTTTTGACATGGCGAGCTTGACAACATGGCATGCGCAGAATAGATCCACAAATGGAGTTCAAAAAATATCAGTGGATTCATGCGCATGGAGCCACATTGACTCTACCTTTCTAGGCTTTGCCCGAGAGCCAAGGAATCTTTGGCTCGATCTTGCTATGGATGGCGTGAACCCATTCAATTTGTGCTCAACTTCTTACAATGTGTGGCATGTAGTCCTTGTTAACTACAATATCCCTCCATGGCTTTCTATGAAGAAACGACACCTTATCCGTAGCTTGCTCATTCCCAGCCGCTACAAACTCAAAAATATGGACGTGTATCTTCTTCCATTGGTTGATGAG
Organism: Lygodium microphyllum; assembly: GCF_053477565.2. Taxonomy (NCBI): domain Eukaryota; kingdom Viridiplantae; phylum Streptophyta; class Polypodiopsida; order Schizaeales; family Lygodiaceae; genus Lygodium; species Lygodium microphyllum. The sequence goes on from NC_141138.1 coordinate 65,807,162, forward strand.
CTTAAGATTTTATGGGAGGAGGGTATCACTGTGGAAGATATGAGCAAGCACGATGGTTGATGGTCCGCCAATATTCAAGCCATTCTCATGTGGACCATACATGACTTTCCAGAATTTGAGGAGTGCTCAGGTAAGTATGCTTCCATTCTCTTTGGTTTTATCTATCTTAGCTCGTTCAAGTTTGTATTCACTGGATAGAGGTATTGGGATAGGTCTGGTTACCTCAAGTTATCATGTATGTCCATTATGTGGACCGCCACAACTAGACTCCCAAAGGTTACGGACCATGAAGAAGATGGTATATCAAGAACATGCCGCTTTCTTGTCGAAGGATCATGAACTAAGGAAAGGTTTTTTTGGACGACCTCCAGCACGTATGAACGCCCAAAACTGGTACGAGCTGAAAATGGTCCATACAACACAATATTAGTGAGTTTGGGAATCTCCCAATTTTCATTTTTTGAATACTAAAAAGGTGGCACCCATATAGCATATCCATAAGTTTCTCAAAACCATACAATGTGACCTATCATTGGAAATCACTTGAAAAATGGAATCTATTGAGCTATAGAGCGGCCGATTTGGAGTTATAGTGTTCAAGTTATGACAAATCCAATGATTTGACCACATGCCCCAAACTTATGGAAAATTCCCATATTCTCCAATATGGTGTTATATGGAGTCACATCCAAACAGAATGGGATGGTTCTCCGTTTTCTATGAGTTGCCGTATTGGACCCACTTACAGATCAACCATGGATCCCATGCATATTTTCAAAAATGTGGGTAGCTTACTATGGGACCACATCACAGGAAAGAGAGGCACTATAAGGGCACGAATGGATTTGAAGGAGGTAGGCAAGATGGAGATGCTTTGGCCACAGTCGAGTACTGATGGTCGCTTGTAGCTACCTCGTGCTCCTTAGGTTTTGTCCACTAAAGAAGAGCGCATTGTGAAGCAAATTATCAACTCTATCCGCACTCCGACGGGTATGATGCATTCCCTCAGGTCCGCATTTTTTAAAGATGACCAATTATCAGGGCTAAAATCCCATGATTGGCATAAGATATGTTAGCATTGTACTACGAATGGATTGTAAGTGGCCTATGTATTTTGCTATTTGGAGTGTAGTTGTTGTTCGTAATGCTTCTTCATTTGTGGCAGTTTGTGCTACCAATCACGATTGTAGGATGCCTAACTCCAAAAATACGCGGGGCGATTTACAAGTTGTTAACTTTAGTGCAATGGATCTCACAGAAGGAGATTAAGATGTCCTCTATTGAATCTGCAAGGCAGGAAGCAGTGGAGATGGTCTGTCTCTTTGAGAAATACCTACCCACCAGCATGCTCATGATACAAATCCACCTTCTTGTGCATCTTGTAGATGAAGTAGAAATTGTTGGACTTGTCCATAGACGATGGATGTTCTTCTTGGAGCACTTCATGAAAACCTTGAAAGGTTTTGTGCGACAATGAGCTCGGCTAGAAGGTAGCATGGCTGAAGGTTGATTAGTGTCTGAGAAGTTAGTGCATATTTCATAGTGGCTACCAATGGTGGATTCAGACAACAGTATGCTATGGTTGATGAAGGACAATGATAGACTGAGTGGAGATGTGGTGGTTAAAAATGGGGTAGAAAAAAGAATGGATGTTGCAATGGAGGAGAACGTGAATCGCTTTTGTATATTGCACCATGCCTCTATGGAGACGTGGCTCGCTAGGTACGAGCAAGCTAAGAAAGATTGGGAAGAAGCGCGATCTAAATTTTGACATAGTACGTGGCATCGACCAATTCGATATCCCGAGGGCATGGAGGAGATGCCGTGGTTTATGTCAACACGATGGTTGTATGGAGCTTTGACCACCGCGTCTCACCAAGGGGCGGAGATCTCAACTAAGGAGTGGGAATTCTTGAGGGGATGTAGTCCAAAGGTGAGGATGTGTTTAGGGTTTGTCGTATCTACATTTCATATGTGACAACTAATTGATTGTTTCAATGTAAAATACAAAATATACAGTGCAGCATGGTCGTCCGGACAACATTTTCACGTGGAGTATATCGAGAAAATGCGCTCCACAACAGATTGTGGTATCATGGAAAAGTTCGAGCAAGAGAGCCGATGATGAGCAACCGATCCAAACGCCACTATAGATGAGATGAAGTATTTTGGAAACTTGCAAAGTATTATCACGGTGGATTACCATAGCTTCTCCATGATCCTATTCAATGTGTAGTGGTTTAAAGTGGTACTTGAGGGAGCTAGAGTAACAGTTCGATGAGGACCATTTGGATTTCTCAAAATAGATTTTGAAAAAAGATGGACGTATTTGTGCGACACATTTGTATTGCCGGCCCATTATAAACATGTGTATAAAATCATGTTGTTTTTAAATTTTATTACGACATGGTACAAGTCACAAAAGTTAAATCTCTCTTGTACGTGATTTTGAACACATAATTTTCTATCCAAACCCCCGACAACCTTGATGGTAGTATGTTATACCTTCAACTCCTTGAAGTGCGAGAGTATATGATCAAAGAAATGTTCCTAGTGTAGATGAGGACAATAGGCAAATAGAGGGGTCGATATTGCAAGGGGTGGAGACCGCCGAAACCGTGGAGCATGTAGAGGAGCCAGAATGGGGTAACAATGATAGAAATACAGGAGTCCAATAATTCTTTGAGAACAAGATGAACTCATCCTTTTGTGGTGACCTATCTTATCGACCTTCTAGTGTATGCGGAGTTGTGTTAGGAGATTAACATGGGACCATAGTGTACTTCATACTTGGAGCATCCACCTACTCAATTCATTAACGAATCGCTTATAAGGGTACATAAGATATGTGTTTTTAAGTAATATTATTTTTTTAAGATTTATATTACCGTGCTTTGCTTGATTTATATTGATTATGCTAACATCAATTTTTATCTGTGTAGGTGACCTTTGTGGATATTTAGATCAGTACGATGAGTCGAGGGATAAGTGACGAGGAGCTACAGGAGATCTTCACATGTATGTCTCCAGATCAGATGGCGCAATTCAGAGATATGGTGGACCAGGAGCTGTCTCAAACACCATCAGGACATTCTATTAGATCTACTTCGGTACACTCTGATGCTTCAGTTTCCAGTAGACAAGGTCGATGCTCTAGACTTGGGCCGGATAGAGGGAGTGGTATTGGGGACTGCTACAAAGACATGGATCTAGTGAGCCCGTGGTTGGCTTGGGGTACAGGTGCTACTCCTTGCTCTCGTACAGGTTCAAGAAGTGGTGGCTCAGGTGGTTGTTGTGCAAGTACCAACGCAGAGTCTTTGTCTCGTTGTTCTATTGGAGTCGTCACCTATGGGATTTGTCATACCTGTGGGGACGTTTACTCCAGTCACTCCAACTTTTGCTCAGCCATCCACAAGCGATACCCCTATGGGTGCTACTTCGAGAGATACTGCCCCGGTAGATACACTAGAAGTACATGGGTCTCCTGGATATGCCTAGGAGAGTGGTCATAGGTGGGAGAGAACACATCTTAGGCATACCCCAGAGGGATATGGATACCCTATAGATCATAGGTCAGGAGCCATCATCATGAATGATGAGGGGAGGAGGGTGATGGCTTGTATGAGAGAGTTGTGCCAACAAGTTTTTTGACACAACATCTTGAACACCATATTGGGGAATATGGGAATTTCCCATAAGTTTGGGACACATGGTCAAATCTTTGGGTTTGCCATAACTTGAACACTATAACTCCAAATCAAGCGCTCTATAGCTCAATAGATTCCATTTTTCAAGCGCTTTCCAATGATAGGTCACATCATATGGTTTTGAGAAACTTATGGACATGTTATCCAGGTGCCACCTTTTTAGTATTCAAAAAATGGGAATTGGGAGATTCCCAAACTCACTAATATTGTGTTCTTGGATCATTGGAAGAATATACCAAAGGGGAGCAAGGACTACATAGTAGCATCCCAGCATGAGGAGTTTCGAATACCCGTCGCAACAAATAGGTTTTTCACATGCTCGATGATGGAGTGCATGTGTGCATACATGTCTTACAAATGATCGGATGCACGCAAGGCACTTAAGAGTAGGGCCTCAAAGCCCAAGTGGCTAGATGCAGATGACTAGCACTGACTCAAGGAGGAGGCTTTAGATTCTCCAGGATGTTGGAGACAGCAGCGCGAGGTGGCGAGGGCATGACTGGAGGTAGGAGTGGTCCATCATCTTGGGAGTGGCTAGCCACAGGACTTATTTGGAGGACTTTTCACATTTTTCTTTTGTTCTATTTGATTTTTTTTTTTGCAATCATGTTTCTAACAATTGTATTTTGTTTTCTTTGCAGCACTCCATTACAAACTGCAATTCCACTGGCCTAGAGACTCGATATGCAGAGAGACACAGTCTCACTGCATTGATTGACCAATTGTATAGATGCGGCGGCCCTACAAGTCACTTATCTTTCTTGTTCGTAATTACTATTTTTAATTAAAATGAATTATTATATGGTGGACTGATGTATAGTTGTTTCTCTTTTTGTAGAGTCCGTTCGATGCTCCTTTGCGGCGAGATGAGCTTTTAGATGGTGAGGATCTATATCTCACCCTTCGATCCATGGAGTGCACATTCTTTTCTTTTTTGGTCATGTGATTTATGTAGGCATTTTCTATGCACTATGTTATTATCATCCTTTGTATCTTGCCTTTATATCTTGCGATGATTGTACCATCGCTTTCATTACGCGATCTTGTATTTATTTTATGTATCAGTCTTATGGATTCAAGTACACTTTGCCTTCATTCAGACAAGCATTGTATACATTACTGAAACTCTTTTGTCTAGCCTAAATAAAGCACACAATGCTATTTGTGGTAGGGTAGCTTGCTACCTTGCCACAAAAAAAAAATCCATGTTACCATCACTATCAGCATCGCAAATTTACTACACGTGTCGCTATCAACATCACATATGTGACACTAATAGCGACTGTTCTATGGGGTTGCTAATACCAATGTTTTTTGTGATGATAGGGGAAAATTTCTTTATGAACATTTTTGTCGCTTTGAACGTCGGTATAAGGCTTGTAACTTGTAGTGACATTTGCACCTAGAACAACCTGAATTAGTTATACATCAAGATGTTATTGCAGATTTACAGACTGAATAACTAGCAAATATTGATCACTGAGTACGTAGGTTGATTCGAGTGCAAAAGTAGCCAAATAGATTTATTCTTAGAGTAAACTATGTGGCTGATTATGTCATGTTAATAGATTGTGGTGAAACGTCATGGTAAGCAATGGATAGATAAGATAGTAAGAAATGGCAAAAAGCAATGCTATAAGAGATGGAATCTCTCATGAAGAATGGCACTTGGGATTTGGTACATTTTCCAAAAGGACAAAAAGTGCTACCCTGCAAATGGGTTTACAAAATGAAAGTCACTTCTGGTTCTTTGCCCAAGTACAAGGCACATGCTTGCTAAAGGTTACAAGCAAGAACATGGAATTAATTTTGATGAAATATTTTCTCTTGTAGTCAAAATGACTACTTTGCGAACCATCTTGGGCTTGGTTGCATCTGAGGACATGGAACTCGTACATATGGATGTAAAAACCACCTCCTTACATGGTGATTTGCATGAGGAGATCTATATGCAACAACTTGATGGTTTTGTTAGAAAGGAAAAAGAGCACATGGTATGTAAACTCAACAAAAGTCTGTATGGGCTGAAGCAGGCACCACACAAATGGTATCACCAAAAATTTGATACATTCATGAAATCTCACGGATTTCATTGTTCTCAAGTTGATTACTACTTATATATGAAGAAGGCAGCTGATGGCAACCTTATTCTCTTGGTATTGTATGTGGAGGACATGCTAATTGCAGGCAAGGATGTTCATGCCTTGGACTCCCTCAAGTAGAGTCTACATAATAGCTTTGATATGAAAGATCTTGGTGAGGTAAATCACATTGTTGGCATTCGTATACTCACAGATAGATCAAATGGTCTTCTTTATCTATCACAGCAGGAGTATATTACAAATGTTCTACAAGGTTTCAATATGGAGGGGGGAAAGCTATTAGTGTACCATTGCCTCCATATGTGAAACTTAGTGTAGATGATAGCCCTACATCAAATGATGGTAAGGCTAAAATGGCCAAGATACCTTATGCTTCAATTGTTAGTAGCTTGATGTATACTATGGTTGCTACACGTCCTGACATTGCATTTGTGGTGGGAATGGTTAGCAAATACATGGCATATCCTGGCAAAAAGTATTGGGAAGCACTGAAGGGATCATGAGATACCTTAAAGACACAAAGGATTTTGTGTATCTGCTTTGGTAAGCATAAGTCATCTATTGTTGGTTTCATGGATGCACACTATGCTGGCCATCCTGACTGCGAGAAGTCTAGTTCAGGATATGTGTCTATATTCACAAGAGGAGCAGTCTCTTGGATATTTAGGCTGTAAAGGTTGTTGCACTATCTACTATAGAGGCAAAATATGTGGCTGCCACAGAGGCATGCAAAGAAGCTTTATGGCTTTCATGATTGGTGACAGAGGTTTCACATAAAGACAAAGCACATATAGGTGAAGTATTACTATATCAAGGATGTATGTGATAGTAGCAAAGGCATTGAGCTTGTCAAGGTACATACAGATGATAATCCTGCAGACCTTCTTACGAAGGGTCTTCTAGCCAAGAGGTTTGCTCATTGCCACACCAGATGATGGGGGTTGGATAGTATATGTGTCTTTTAGCTTTGTACATACATACACTTAGTTGATTCTTTCCTCTACCTTCAAGCAGGTTGCCTTTAGGTGGGAGGTTGTTGGGAATAAAGGCTCAGTGTGCCTTTACTGTGTTCGGGAGTGAACACACCCTTTCACTTTTGTACTTTATATATATTCAAAACCTAAAATGTGGTACACAAGTCTTTGTACGAAACATCAAGTTTCATGCTCACTCTCTCACTCTAGTACTCTCAACTCTCTGCACCTTCACTCTCAGCTCAGCTCGCAAACAAACTTGCACAATAGCAAGCACCAACGCAAAACATTTAATAGCAAGTGGTACCATAAATCCATGCTCTCATTAACACTCATATATGTGATCACCGATCACAAATCACAAGAAGCCATAGTCAACCAAAAAGCACTTCTACACATAAGACGCGTGTTCAAGCCCGGACTAGTCTATGTAATGCTCTCCTGCATAAAGTTAAAATTTGCATATCATCAGCCTTCCACATCCATCTGCCTTCACTCAAACACCTTTCCTAACACCATGACTCAAGTAGAGAAACAACACAACTCAACAAAAAGTAAACAAAGATTAAACACAACAATCTCATACACTTCTTGTAGCAAGTAATAAAGCAATATTCTAAACCTTATTTCAAATTTTGTTTATTAATATACTATGTGTTTTCCTAGTTTTCTTGTCCTGCTAATAGATTATCCTCATTTTCTCATTTACAGATACACATCACCCATTAAGACAAAGATTTATTCTTTGATGTTTACTTGGTTGAGTATGGAGGATAGATGCCGACTATGATGGTAATGCATGAAGTTAGGGGGCATGCTCATGGGACGCCCAGCTTTGGGTGTTTTTCAGGAAATGTTGCAAAAAGAAAGTGGCTATTATTGCATGGAAGAGGCTATTATGAGATATACTTGTAGTTTTTGTTAGCATTTCCCATTAGGGAAATGGGCACATGTCATCGCAATGGTGTAGTGACAAGGTGGTGCTTGCCCCCAAAAAATTACCCGCACTTAACTTTAGTTAAGTGTGACTCACCTTTTTAGACTTGATCACACTTAATGATACTTAAGTGGCTCATTTTTTGGCTTTTTGGCTAAAAATTCTATGTCTTTTTTAATTTAAAACTTTAAAACTAATTTCTCAAATTTTATAGAGTCTAAAGTTATGGTTTTCTTACTTCTCGTTCTTCTTCTTCTTTGGTCATTTCTGTTGTTCCTCCTCCTCCTTCAATTCTTCTTTGTAACATCCTTCATAGCTTCTTACATGTACTAGTGATGATGATAAGCAAGGGGCTCATGATTTAATGTGTTTGTGGTAGAATCTCCTCTCAAAACTTCCCTTAGCAATCCTAGCCCCAATTCTTCACCTATCCTTGATCCCTTTCCAAGCACCTGCATCAAGCAAATGAAATTTAAGCCTAGCCCAAGATACACTCCACAACATGTGGGGAGCCCCAGAGGACTGCCTTGTGGTGTACTGCTTCTTGATCAATCAGAGGAAAAGTTGAAAGCATAGTATATAAGCTCTTCATCGTCAGAGGCATCATTCATTGTGTATTCTGATGGGGGCACGATTGATTAGAGCAAAGCATGCAAACTCCTTACACAAGGTGTCCATGCTATTGCCCACCTTGGAAGATTGGTGACATCAAGGGAAATGGAAGTATATGATTTGTAGTGACTGAAAAAATGTGAGCCAGGCAATCTGTGCAAGATATCTTGCCTTAATGTAGCATTACTAAAGTCTTATCTCCTTGTTGTAGGTGATTTGTGAATCAAGAAAGCCGAGAGCTTCATTTTTGCCTTTAGGATTAGACATCCCCTCAACAAATTATGGTTTTAGGGGGTAGCTCTTTGAACCCTAGGGATGCTGGGCCAAATAAGCACTTGCAACTAGATTATGCTAGGTCCCAATGGCACAACATGCCAAGCATGTTAGCATATGGAGTTTGTCAAGGTGAATAGGCCTTGTTTGCTTGATTTTCTTTCCTTTCCTTTCTTCTCTTATTACTATGTTTTATTCTTTTGATTAGGTGGCTAAGTATAGGCCTACCAAGTCTTCTATTGCTTTAGCCCTTTAGAAGAGTGATGCCATCATCAACTATGCCAAACAGTTCAGGCTAGATCCCGAAGCAATGCAAGCAATAAAGCTATGCGAGAAGATAGTAAAGTCTATGAGTTCTACCCCTATGAGTTATTAAATGGTTGTCTCTCTTTCCTAGCTTTGGTTGGAGTTGGATGTGTCTATTCAAATATCCACTTAATGTTAGAAAATGAAACAAACTTCATGATTCTTTGGGCCCATTTCTACAACATAGCCTCAAGCATAGCCTTCTACTTCACTAGTGTGCTTTTCTCAAACAATAGTAGGATTTTATAGTTTGTGCGTTGTTTGATCATCAATATCCTAGCACTTGTATTGCTAGGTAGGACATTATGACACCAAAATAAGCATTTAAAAAATGCACAAAAATATCCATGCATATATCAAATATCATTTTTTTGTAAAGAAAATAATAATCACACTATTTAAAAATCACTAAAATGCACCCTTACACATGAGGGGGTCACATCCACATTTATCATAAATAAATGGTATACAAAAAAGTGTATGTGCATGCATTAGTAATAAAGAGCTTGAAAGAATTGAAATGTGAAGGCTAAAGCCTTACAAATGCAAATGTATCAAAAATTCAAAGAAATAATAAAAATATGAAGGTTGTGTCTTTTGGAAAAAGGTAGGGTGGAGTGCACTGTTGATTATGTACATCTTTCTCTCCTTTCTTCCAAGATTCCCACATTCTCCCTTGATGATGCCAATCTTTCTCTCTCCTCTCTCCTCTATCTTTTGTGCAAAAATTCCTATTTTCCCTTTGCTCTTTCTTTTGTGCATAGTGGTTGAAGCTATGGATGAAGATGATAAATATGACAAATATGTTCATTATCAAGAGAGAGATTTATGGTTTCTTTTCAATTTTGAAATTAATGGTAGAGCCATACACATAGATTTTGTGTGCTTTGTCCCTAGTTTTCTATTCATTTTTTACAATGGGATGGTTGCCTTCATTTTTTGTTCGCAGCCTAGGAAGAAGCTGCTCTCAACAATTCTATACAGAGGTGTTTAGAAGAATCAAGAAGTGTTGTTGTTCAGGGGTTTATAATCACAAAGATTTGAGTGAAATGGCCATGCAATCGCCTACTATCCATGTGCACTGCACTAACATGGACTAAGAAGAAACTAGAAAAAATATAAAAAGAAGAGGATTATGCTATGAAAGAGGGTCATTGTGTCATTAGCTTTCGGCTTGGATATGCAAAGGATGGCATCTTTCTACCTAGATGGCAGTGTAAGACTACAAGAAACTAGTGACCCTAGAGAGTGAAAGGGGAGAGAACTGCCTCAGCTTTAAGGACAGTTGATTTTTGAAGGACATAAGAGCATTTTGAGATGGAGATGCACGAGGTTCTCATACTTTTGTACCTTCAATAGCATTTGACCTAATACGACATCAACCCTTGTATTGAATGAAGAGAAAGAGCAGTGTGCATGCCATAGAGAGAGATAGAGAGAGAATGGATGATATGTAGATGAGGAGAGAGAATGGATGGCGAGAAGAGATAGGGCAACATCCACATACTACCGAGGGACCTGCCAAAGGGGGACACATTGAAGGCGATGCAGACATGGCTAGACGAGCTCCTAGTGGACGATGCCATCACATTTTCTTGACTATAGTCAATTTACTATAGCGACATAGCCTATGGAAGAGCGAGATAGAGAGAGAGGGGGGTTCTGCAAGCTTACACAATATAATCTATGATGTGAACTCTGCTCATTTCCTCTCCTTGCTCGTCTTGAAAGGAGAAACTGTTGATCAAAGGAAAGGAGAGGATCCCAAACTCACCCACAGAGAGAGAGAGAGAGAGAGAGAGAGAGAGAGAGAGAGAGCATAGACTACTTGTCATCATCTCCTTTATCAATAGAGTAGTCGATGCCTTAAATCATCATCTTCTCCTGTTTTCCACGTGGACAATGAAGGGAAGGGATGTAGATAGGCCCCAGGGTCTTGAAAGAGAGACATAGCTATTAATAATGAACATATTCTTCATCTTTATCCATAGCTTCAATATGCACAAAAGAAAGAGCAAAGGGAAAAGAGGAATTTTTGCACAAAAGACAAAGGAGAGAGGAGAGAGAAATATTGGCACCATCAAGGGAGAATGTGGAAATCTTGGAAGAAAGAAGAGAAAGAGGTACATAATCAACAGTGCACTCCACCCTACCTTTTTCCAAAAGAAGCAACCCTTCATATTTTTATTATTTCTTTGAATTTTTGATACATTTGTGCACTCCACCCTACCTTTTTCCAAAAGAAGCAACCCTTCATATTTTTATTATTTCTTTGAATTTTTGATACATTTGCATTTGTAAGGCTTTAGCCTTCACATTTCAATTCTTTCTAGCTCGTTTTATTACTAATGCATGCACGTACACTTTTTTGTATACCATTTATTTTCTTTACAAAATACACCCTTACACATGTATACCATTTTGTATACCATTTTGTATACCATTGTATACCATTGATGATGATCCATGGCAACGAACAAAGGCACAAATTCTAAAATCATACTACTGTTTCAGAAAAGCACATAAGTGAAGTAGAAGGCTATGTTGTAGCAATGGGCCCAAAGAATCATGAAGTTTGTTTTGTTTTCTAATATTAAGTGGCTATTTGAATAGCCATGTCCAATTCCAATGAAAACAGAGACAACCATTTAATAACTCATAGGGGTAGAACTCACAAATAGGGAACCTCTTAGTAGCACGCTTTATTATCTTCTCACATCACTTTATTTCTTGCGTTGCTTTGGGATCTAGCCCAAACTATTTGGCATAGTTGATGATGGCATCACTCTTCTAAAGGGCTAAAGCAGTAGAAGACTTGGTAGGCCAAGACTTAGCCACTTAATCAAAAGAGATACACATAGTAAGAAGAGGAGAAAGGAAAGAAAATCAAGCAAACAAGGCCTATTCACCTCGAAAAACTCCATATGCTAACGTGCTTGGCATGTTGTGCCATCATTGGGACCTAGCATAATCTAGTTGCAAGTGCCTATTTGGTCTAAAATCCCTAGGGTTCGGAGAGCTACCCCCTAAAACCCTAATTTGTGGAGGGGATGTCTAATCCTAAAGGCAAAAATGAAGCTCTCAGCTTGCTTGATTCACAAATACCTCCAATAAGGAGATAAGACTTTAATAATCCTACATTAAGGCAAGATGTCTTTCACAGATTGCATGGCTCACATGTTTTCAATCATTACAAATCATATACTTCCATTTCCCTTGATGTCACCAATCTTTCAAGGTTGGCAATAGTATGGACACCTTGTTTAAGAAGTTTGCATGGTTTCCCCTAATCAATCATGCCCCCATCAGAATACACAACAACAAATGGTGCCTCTGAGGATGAAAAGCTTATAGACTATGCTTCTAACTTTTTCTCTAATTGATTAAGAAGTAGCACACCACAAGGCAATCCTATGTGGATCCCCACATGTTGTGGAGTGTATCTTGGGCTGGGCTCACATTTCATTTGCTTGATACAGGTGCTTGGAAAGGGATCAAGGATAGGTGAAGAATTGGGGCTAGGATTGCCAAGGGAATTTTTGAGAGGAGATTCAACCACAAATACATTAAATCATGAGGCTTATCATCATCACTAGTACATGTAAGAAGCTATGAAGGATGCTACAAAGAAGAAGTGAAGGAGGAGGAGGAGGAGTAGCAGAAGTGACCAAATAAGAAGAAGAACGAGAAGAAAGAAAAGCATAACTTTAGACTCTAAAGTTTTAGAAATTAGTTTTAAAGTTTTAAATTAAAAAAGACTGACTTTTTAGCCAAAAAGCCAAAAAGTAAGCCACTTAAGTATCATTAAGTGTGAGGAAGTCTAAAAAGGTGAGTCACTTAAATTTTTGGGGGGTGTTAGAAGATAGGCATAGGAACCCACTATAAGCAAGGGTGTATGAGGGCAGATAGGTGTGAGTAGCCTGAAGGGCAGGGGAAACCCTAACCCTAGCTAGGTAGAGGCTATATAAATAGCCTATGGGTCACTATCAAAGTTGAGATAGAGTGTACCCAAGTTTTACCTTGAGCAACTTACTAAACACGATTTTGTTCTTGTACTTTGAGCTCCTATCTCCCTCTTGTGCACACTTTTCCTACTGCAACTCTGATTTTCCACATGGTATCAGAGTCTCCTCTGATCCCTTCAACTTCCTCAAACCTCAGCTCCACTAAGTGCATAAGAAATTCTTCATCTCTCTCATCTTGGACCTTCAAACTCCCTAGCTAGCTTGACCCCCTAACATTGGAGGACCTGGGGAAGCCAAATGAGAGCATTTCAGCTCCTGGCTTCAACTAAGAAGTTCTTCCTCAACACAAGGCGCTTCATCCTAGCACATTAGATGCAGGGATTGGTTGACGTGAAGGGCAACATTTCTCAGCTCTTGAAAACGGCGCAGTTTTGGGTAGCCTGATGTTTCGAGGCATGGTGTGGTCAACAGCAGACGTCGCAATCTCCTTGGCCGCCATAGGGATTTCAAAGCCCGCCAGTGAGCTATCTCCTTCTAAGAGGGTTTGCTGAAATTCTTCTTGTATTGGCTAAAATCGACCAAACCCTGACTATAAGTTTCTTGGCAGCCATAACCAAGAAGCTTCAAGCTTTTTTATCCTTTAAAATTTTCAATGTTTGAACACTAACACTGATTCTAATCATTGAATAATCCTCTCCAAAGTTAGTTGAAGGTCTGAAAGTTTCATTTCGATGCTCTTACACTCAGTGAGTGTCCTTTTGATCCAACAAACACTTCACCTTCTACATCTCAAGTGGCATAAAATTTGAGATGAGTGCTTGTAAGCACTAAAGCATATTGTTCAATCAGCTTTTTTGTGGCTAGTATTTACTCAATTTGAGTTGTTTTCATCAGAAAATTAAAACCATTAAGTGATCTACTTCATTTTGTAAGGCTATGTGTACAACTATAAACACATAGACCATCCTATCCTAAACTTGTATTGCTTGCTGCATACCATGTGTGGTTTCCTTCAAATACCTTGGTCAAGAATATGAGTGTCATTGTACTCTCCTCAGAATCATCAAAAAAAAGCATTGAAATCATAGACCATCCTTGTCCAACACAAGGTTCATAGACTAGACTATACCACAAGGAGGAGCCAGAAGTCCAGTTTAGGTTCACATCATTGAAGCCTAAAAAGACCATTAAACCTCAGAAGAAGATTGCACATAAGAAAGGACCACCAAATTCATACTTTGAAGTACTACATATGTATGATTTTTAGCCTTTCCCTTCATTACAACTTTGATATCAATTGTTTGTAATGGTGTCCTTGAATTGCTTCCGCATTTATTGGCAAGTTTGACACTGTCCTTATTCTAGCAAGTGGTAAGACCTTCCCAATGGCCACAACATATGCTGATGTCCGCCCTCAAATTCCAAAATTTGATGGCAAAGATTTCCACCCATGGCAGGTACTTATCAAGTACAAGATGATGGAGAGAGGGTATTGGCCTCTCATTCAAGACACTAGAGTTGTAAACTCTGCAAATTTGGTTGATGTAGAGGATGACTGACATGCCTAGGCAATCATCATGTTACACTTTGATGAATCCTTGATTCATCATGTTGATCAACTAAATAATACTAAAGAAATATGGGATGAGCTTGAAAAGCTCTATGGAGCCACTAGTAAAAATACTAAAATCTTCCTTAAAATTGAGTTCTTTAGCTTGGAATATCGATCAGGAGAAGACTTGGAAAAATTAATTTCTCACATGATGGGACTCATGGCAGCTTGCCTTAGTACAAGCTCCAATAATACATGAAGAGGATGCTATTGCTATTCTCCTAAAAGTTGTAAAAAAGATGTTTGCTACCCTTGTAATCACTTTTACCAACATTCCAAATCCTACCTTGGCAAGTACCATCTAATCCTATTTGGATGAAGAAAAGAGGAACCACAAAGAAGGCAGCACCAATCAGGCATCTTCAACTTCCCGTGATCAAGTATTGGTACATACAAATCTCACTAGATGTTCTTTCTGTAAGAGAAAATGACATATTGTAAACAAGTGTTGGAAAAAGTATCCCAAAAAAATGAAATGTAACAAATGCATGAAGACATGGCATATCACTAGTAAATGCCCCAACATTCCTGAAGTACCCAAAGAATTAGTGGCCAACTATGCCTCCAATCCATCAACTTTTTTCAGTCTTTAAACCATCTACCTAAAAACACTCTTGTATCCTAATCTATAAAGGCATCCCATTTGTTCGAAGAGGGGGGATCTTACATGCTTTGTAATCCAATGTTGCCTTGGCACTGAGGGGGGTAGGCATAGGAACCCACTGTAAGCAAGGGTGTATGAGGGCAGATAGGTGTGAATAGCCTAAAGGGCAGGGGAAACCCTTACCCTAGCTAGGCAGAGGCTATATAGATAGCCTATGGGTCACTATCAAAGTTGAGATAGAGTGTACCCAAGTTGTACCTTGAGCAACTTAGTGAATAATATTTTGTTCTTGTACTTTGAGCTCCTATGTCCCTCTTGTGCACACTTTTCCTATTGCTTCAACTCTAATTTTCCACAAGGACAAGCACCACCTTGTCACTACACCATTGCAATAACATATGCCCATTGCCCTAATGGGAAATGCTAACAAAAACTAGAAGTATATATCATTATAGCCTCTTCCATGTAATAATAGCCACTTTCTTTTTGCAACATTCCCTTCCTCTCCTTTTCTTCAAAAACACCCAAAGCTAGCCATGAGCATGCCATGCATACCCCCTAACTTCATGCATTACCATCACAATTGGCATCTACCCTCCATACTCAACCAAGCAAACATCAAAGAATAAATATTTGCCTTAACTAGTGATGTGTATCTATAAAGGAGAAAATGAGGATACTCTATTAGTAGGACAAGAAAATTAAGAAAACATAGTATATTAATAAACAACATTTGAAAGAAGGTTTAGAATATTGCTTTATTACTTGCTACAAGAAGTGTATGAGATTGTTGTGTGATGGAATGTGTTGTGTTTAATCTTTGTTTGCTTTTTGTTGAGTTGTGTTGTTTCTCTAATTGAGTCATGGTGTTAGGAAAGGTGTTTGAGTGAAGGCAGATGGATGTGGAAGGCTGATGGTACACAAATTTCTTCTTTCGGTTACATGGGAGAGCATTACATAGACTAGTTCGGGCATGAACACGCTTCTTTTGTGTAGAAGTGCTTTTTGGTTGACTATGGCTCCTTGCAATTTGTGATCAATGATCATGCATACGAGTGTTAATGAGGCAATGGATTTATGGTACCACTTGCTATTCAATGTTTTGCATTGGTGCTTGCTATTGTGCAAGTCTGTTCTTGAGCTAAGACGAGAGTGAAGATGCAGAGAGTTGAGAGCAGTAGAGTGAGACAGTGAGTCCAATTTTCAAAAAGGACCATGAATTTTTTAAATTTATCCAAGGCATTGTCTTTGCAACGGATTGAGTAAACCCAAACTTTGCGTGTAGCATCATAAAAAAAGGCAATAAAATACTTCTTCCCCCCTAAAGATAACCTTGACATTTGACATACATCTGAATGTACTAACTTTAAGGGTGAAGACTTTAGAGAAAGAGATTTTTTTGGTGACGTTTGAGCATGTTACCATAAATGCACTGATCACACTATTAAAAATCAGCATACCTCAAAGACGGTAAATGACCCAAATGAGAGAGCACTTTCATTCCAAATTGATTCATGTGTGCCAACCGGCTATGCCACAAAGAAACACTTGACTACTCAGTTATGGCGACAACATGGTCACACACACTAGATACATGCAAGGGATACAAAGTATCACTTTTGGACCCCTTAGCAACAATGCGAGAGTCCTTACATATTTTTCATTTGCTAACCCCAAAGGTGGTGTGATAGCCTTCATCATCTAGTTGCCTTGTGCTTATCAAGATCTTCTTGAGCTAAGGTACATGTCTCACATTATGCAAAACAAATATGGAGCCATGCTAAAATTCCAATTGAACTACATCATCACCAGTGTCATTATCATGAGTGACTACATAAACCTCTTCTATTTTCACTTTGCTCTTTTTGACAGGCTCACTGTCCTTGTTTTCAACCTTGTTGGCTTCATAGTTTTTATTTTTGCCCTTCTCTTTCTTCAGTTGAAAGCAATCCCTTTTGTAGTGCCCCTTTGTAAGGTGTCCCCTAGTATCATCCAGGACACGTCTTAGCAGTCCATCGGAAAGGATGTCTAGAAAGCTCCACCCGACATTCCCATGGAATGTTACGGGTTTTGCGATCTAGTTCTTCCCGCGTGTGCCACGTAGCGGAAGTATCCTGGCCGTTCCCACTTAGGATCGACCGGAATTAGGGTTTTCCTAATGGGTCACTAGCTAACAGCAACTAGCGTCAAACCCGAGCGAACTACTTTATGCAAAAACGCCAGGTCCGAAGCAGATTCACGCTGCACTTGGTTCAAGGAGAATGGGAAACGAGAGGGATGCAAAGCTCAACCTCTCTGCCATAAGGCATAGTCCCATTCCGTTCCCCTAAAACAACGTAAATCGGGTAAGACGTAACTCTAGGTCATCGTTCTCGTTATTCTTTTTGATGATGATGATCATTCCACTGTCTTTCGAGATTTATGAGAAAAGTTCCCGGCTAACCGGGACCACCCAACCGTAGGACGGACCCATGGTCCATCCTCCACACTTTCCTTGGTTTGTTTTAGTTATGTAATTATCTAACACATTAATTTGACATATAACAATCAGCTTCTTTAATTAATCTTGTTAAGCACGGGTTCCTTCACGTAATCTTATCACGTGACATATAAAAACAATATCAAGCAAGTTCTTTTAACATCTCATCATTTTATCTTTGAATTACAAGAAGTTCCGCCCGTAGGCTTGTCCATAATCTGCCCGGAGGCTAACAAGTAATCTCCGGGGATTACTATTCCAAGCTTCCGCCCGTCAACTAGTATGCGGGCCTCTGGATCCAATCCCGAGTCGCGTTAGCCTCTTGTGTAGGACCCGGAAGGCGAGGGATTTACGGCTAGAGCCCCCCTGGCACCCAAGCGTCCTCCTGCTCCAAGTAGAACTCAACGGAGAGACCTCTCGCGGCGGGTTCGGTCCACGTTCCCGGCGCGGTCAAACAACCCCCTTGGTTAGGGTCAGGCAGGCAGTCGGGGGTAACTGAAGCTGCCTCTCCTTTCAGGCTTTTAACCTGAAGTATAGATACTTATTTAATTTCTAATCCATAAATCAAACAGAGCCCTAAAATCTCTAGCAAGCACAAACATTTCCATTAACCAACCCACTTGTATGGCAAACTGCTAAAGCAGTGTTCTTTCCTTTTTTAGTGTATCAGCAGTCGTTTTCAAGATGTCTTGTAACTTGGCAAGATCCCTTATATTCGGATGTAGGGTATACCTAGCTTGGTTAACCCTAAGGTACCTTAGATATGCTAGTTTCTATTTTTCAACTTTCCTTATTTTGAAGGATATCCAAAAACTGCGTCTTTTTGCAAGATAACTTGCGTAAGGATCTGCCGTCTTTGAAAAGGGTTTTTCCCTTTTCTCTTTGTGAATTGATCACAAAATGATTTCATACATGTTGCGCAAGTCCGGCGACGGAATAATCTGTTTAGATTCCTTAAGCTGACGTATGTCAGGCCTAGGGTTTCTTCATTTAAGAACCTTAGGGACGAACCCTAATTTCTTATCTTTATGAATTTATTGTCCTTGCGGTAAGGTAAGTAGTCCAGTGTTTTTAGGGTATGAATGTTTCTATGTTTAGATTGGTCCGGTTAGCTTTTGGAAAGATTGGTTTGGTCAGCTTTTGGGAGGTAATCTTTAATCGTCTTGTCACGGTTTTACTATCTTTGATTAACTTTCTCAGTCAATACAATTTAATTTGGCATATAGCATAATGCCATAATGATACAAAGATACTCCTTGGGACAAAGGCCTAACTAATGAATTGGTGAATACACACTTTATTAGTTCCAAGTCCTCAATTTGCAGGGGAAAAGTGTTAATAGAGTGTCATCCAGCAACTTCCTATTACATTTTCTTTCCAAATGAGTTCGTATATCAATTTTTATTAATTTCTAACATTTAACTTCCGTTTCTTTAAAGATGAACTCATGCTAATTACAACAGTTGCCTTGCTAAGATGTGCAACTAGCAAAGATAACTCTCTAGTAATTTGAGCATCGAAAGAAATCTTTCATGAATTTAGCCATTTTGCCATGATTCGTTGTGAAAGGAATAAGACTAATGGTGCAAGATATAATTTCTTCATTTTAGGACTATATTACTATAGTAAATGGATAGTTTTTGCCTATTATTCTATAATGCTTGATGCAATTAGAAGAAAGCCAATTGTCATTCATAAGCTAACTACTTTGTTAAAAATAACTTGAACAAATAAATATATTTCCTTAACAATTATTCTTTGCATGATTGACTAAAAACCCGAATTAACAACAAGAAGAAAACCTGGCTTTGAGGTGAGATATCCACATGGATACCGGGAGATGACCCTCCCACGGCGATGCCTTGGACCTTCTTAGGAGGCATCGCAATTGTAGTCCGTTGAACGTGGAAGCAGCTTTATAACTTCTCCGTAGAACTCCACCGTCGCTCCTTTGCACGTCAATACGCTTCTTCTCTTTTTCGAGTAGGGGAAAAACCAATTCCCAAGGGTATTTTGAGAAGGCAAGGAACTGTTAAGGGTTTAACCACAAGGAGGGGGTAATAAAACCTTTAAGGCCTTAATTCTTTTGGGAGGGAAAGGCTTACAAAGCCCAAGGAAAAAGGCCCTATAGGGGTTTATACATGGGGGGGAAAAGGGTGTGTGTGTGTGGTTCTAAAAGGCATAAGAAGAGGCCTTGGAAGAACTTTGGACACGGGAGTGAAAAGGACTTAGGGGTTTTGAAACCCAGGGGGGAGGGAAAGATGAAAGGCAACAGAAGGGGGAAAAAGGGGCTTAGGAGGATTTACAAAAAAAATACGGAAGGGGAGGGTGGGTTCCAAGGCCCAAGAGAAAGGGCTTATAGGGGTTAACCAGGGGGGAAAAAAAAAGGGGTGAATAGTTTTGAAGCCCAAATAAAAGGGGTTACATCCGGGGAGGATAAGGGTTTTTAAGGCCTAAGGAAAAGGCTTAATGAGAAAAATATGGGGGTTCTAACACCCATCAGAAAAGGGGGTTCAGACACGGGGGAATGTAGTTTCGAGGTCAAGGGAATGGGGCTTAAGGTTTTAAGCACGGGAGGGGAAAAAGGAACTTATAAAGGTCTAATGATTTTAACACAGGGGGAGGGGGTATAAGTTCCAAGCCAAGGGGAAAGGGTTTTAGCACGGGGGGAGGGGGAATGGAAGGGGGCTTAAGGGATTTTAAACCCGGGGGGAAAAAAAAAAAAAAACAAAGGGGTTAGTAGGGTATAGGAAGGGGGTTTAAAGAGGCCCCCCCTTTGGAAGCTTCCAAGCTTCCAGAAGCTTTGGGGGGTGGTTATCGCCGTCCGTCCTGACGGCGAATTTGGAGGCGGCTCCTCCCTCCCTCAACGGCGACTCCTATCTGCTGTCCTGGCGGCCAATCAACAGTGTCCCTTCCCCTTTCTCTCACAACGTTATGATCTTCGGCAGCGGCATTCGATTCTTCTCACGGCCCCCCCCAGCATTCTCCGTCCTGAGTCCCCTCCCCTCCCCTCGTTTAAATAGTGGAGGGAGGGGGAATCTTCTCCTCCTGCGTGTCGACACGCATGCCCTCCCTCCCTCCACAAGCTCCACCAAGGAGCTTCAGAACTCCTTCTATTCCCCTCCCCCTCTAGCTCGTCAGTCGGGTGGAGGGATAAGGGGGGAAATAAATAATTTAAAAAAAATTTCAAAAATCCCAATCTATTAATTCCCATGCGGACTTTTACACCCTTTTTGCCACAATGATGGCACTTCATATTCTTTTGAGATTTGATGCATGCTTTGCTTTTAGAACTACTCTCATGTTGAAAGTGTAATGCATTTGAAGACCTTTTTGCTGAGTTATTCTACCTATTGAGTTCTTTCAGCAAAGAACTCTCCACATCATAGTATAACAACTGAGCATTCGAATTACTCATTCAAAGTTGTCCTGAAAGTATCCCAACTTTCAGGTAGAGTGCATAGCAAGAAGGTAGCTTTGAACTCTTCATCAATATGAAAATCCAAAGCAATTAGCTGACTAAAAATTGAGTTAAACTCATTCAAGTGTACAGACATGGTAGTACCCTCTTTCATGAGAAATTCCATTAGTTTTTCCAGCCAATAAACCTTGTTGGCTACACTTTTCTGAGCATACAATTCTTGAAGCCTTTGCCACATTGCATATGCTGAATTCAGCTTCTCAATGTTGAACAACAAGTTTTCTAACACTGAGAACTCAATGGTAGAGTGAGCAAGCTCTCGTCCAAGTCATCCCACTCGTCTTGTTCCATGTCTAGTGGTTTGATTCTCTTTATTTTGATGGGCTTTACATGTTTCTTCTGCAACAAGACATTGTAGCATTGTTTCTACCAGATTGCAAAATTATGGGTACCCTCAAGCTTCTTAATGTGCAAAAGATTATTGCTATCACTGTTTCCAGCCATAATTTGCAGTCCCAAATTGACTAACCACTCACCAAAGGCAAGCCCAAATATGACACAAATGACCATAGTGCACAAGAGTACCAACCAACAATGAAATTCCTAAGATTGCAGAAATTTTAGATCTGCAAATGAATTTTTAGAATTAAAAAATGTCATTTGTTGTACTCCTAAAGTAATTTTTGACATAATTAGAGACCAAGCCAATAGTTACATGTGAAATCCCCAAAATTTCACTGCAACTTTTACTCCAAAGACATTCTCGAGCACAAATTTGACAACTTGGGTCAAAAGCCCCAAATTTTTGGAGGATAATATGTTCAAATTGCATCAATTCAAGTACCCAATTGCATATACCAAGCAATTCTTGCACAAATTGATGAAATTCTACAAAAGCCCCAAAATATTTGGATCAAGTGTGCACAAATTTCACTGAAATGTGAAAAGCCCCTAAATTTCATGAGAAATTGTGCATTGATTTCCCAATTTCACAATCAAATTGTCCACTTCTGCATTAAAGTCCCCAAATCTGAGAAAAGCCCCAATTTTCTTACGGAGAATTTGGCTTTGTGCCTTGGTGTGTCAATGCCCGATGAAGAAGAAAAGAAAAAAAAGGATATTTCCCTTTTAAAAAATGTTGACCTCTACCTACTTGCGTGCCAATGTTTGTGGTGACTAGTCCTAGTTGCCAGCTAAAGCCCGTTGTCTCATCTAGCCGTAGCTCCTCTCATCCAATCCTGTCCACTGTGTGCTAACAGCATGTCACGTCAGCGGTGTTCATCTGCACTAAACCTATTGCCCTGTTGCTCGGGCCTGGTCACACCACAGACACTAAGCCTTGTCATTTGTGCACTAACTCCTCGCATGCATGTCTCGTTTGGCTTGTCTTAGCCTATTATCGGTCGACTATCTCTCATGCACTTACCACACACTGATGATTGGTGCTTGAAGCTCTTGCTTACCTATCACACATCTTGAGGACCATCATTGACTTTGCGAAGTGTGCACAACTTATGAGCTATGATAATGGTTTGTTGTGTAGGTCTGTTCGTGAGCTAAGCTAAGAGTGAAGGTGTAGAGAGTTGAGAGCAATAGAGTGAGAGAATGAGAATGACACTTAATGTTTGGTACAAAGACTTGCATACCACATTTTAGGTTTTGAATATAATTAAGTACAAAAGTGAAAGGGTACGTTCACACCCAAACATGGTAAAAGGCACGTGAGCCTTTATTCCCAACACTTGTTGCACTGTAGGGTGAGCTATTAGTTCGTTGATTGGATCGCGACCTAGATTTTTGATATCAATTTGTCATTTGATGTGTCGATACGGTTGATCTTACACATTGTACCATTTGCTGCACCACTTATTGTGAGGTCAATTTCTTAGTTATCATTGTTGTCGCACCAATTGCCATCTCCTCTATCTTGTGTAAGTTATTTTCATGTAGCCAGGTTTGCAATGTTGGCTTGTCATTTGCATTTGTCTGAACTTTGATGATGTGGATTTGTTTAGCTATGTAGTATTTGTGTAGAATCTTCTTGTAGTTGTCAACATCTTCCTTATGTGTGCATATGGTTGTTGTTTTTTGATCGAAGAAATCTAGGATGTCCTCGTCGATCATGCACTAATGTAAGCATTCATGTATCTCTTGCTTTGTTGGACAATGATGCCTAATCACTTATAGAAACTATAGGAATGGCAGGTCACGGGCATGTTGAGCTAAGGTTTGGAGAGTGTGTTGCTTTCCATGTGCCCATTATGATGAGGAGGTGATGTGATATTGTTTGCAAAACTTGGTTTGATGGTTGCAGATAGGCAGTAACTATTCAAGATTGCCAAATAATATCATGAGCTTCTTATTGAATGGCCTAAGCAGCGAGCCTTGGTAGATTATTGCTATGTGGCACACTATTATATTGAACATTGTCATTGTTAACATGGATATCTCATCAATGATGATTGCGCCATATTCTCTTATTGCAATGTAGTGTCTCTTGCACCTATATTGGATATTGCTGTGCACATACTGGTAACTTGAACTAGTACTGGACCATAGTGAATAGGCTGTACAGTCTAGTCACAAGTGCTCCTATGCTTGCTGTTGTTAGCAATACACTCTTAACCCTAGCAATGAGATTATAACTGTAGTAATGTATGAGGAAGGTCTTTCCACTTCGTGATGTGCCACTGATGATGTGTAGGCCATATGTTGCATTGATGAGGTGGTTGTAGATAGCTTTTTATTCTGTTGTTGTTAGAGCATTGTCAGGAATTGTTCGGAACTATTTTGTGAGTTGTAACATCTTTATTTGTATTGATGCCATGCTACTTTCACCGTTAGAAGCTATTGGAGGTATTGTGGATGTGGTTGGGTTGTCTTTAATGAAAGGGATCTTTTGAATGATCATGTTCATTGGTTAGTGGGCGAGCAAGTTTCTTTGTGTATAGTCCAAGATGAATATTTTGAGGTCTTGCTCATTGGCCATGAGACCACGGATTTGGCACTCAATGTGGTATGATTGTGTCGAGTTCTTGGCACTTATTAGTTCACTCTCTGACACAAAACTTGTTTGTTGCAATAATGTGTTAAAGAAGAAATGTTTAGTTTGGTGGCCTCCTCGATGAAAATCAGTGAATCGTACCAGTCTAGTATGCTACTCCACAGTATTGCCATATGCATCATGGAGAGTGGGTTTGAGATCAGATGCAATGGTGGTTTTGGTGATGTTGTAGTTTTTGTGGTAGTGATAGAATCTTACATGCTCTAAGCTCAATGTCCAAGCACAATAAAGGTCTACAAGGTGCGTGATGATAAACCCTATCCTTGTGAGCTTCTAGTGCCATATTTGTGTAGGGAAGCTATCAATATACTCGACAAACTTGCTACATGTGACTATCAGGATTTGCATGCAATTTAACCTCATTTCAAGCTTGCACAATATTGCAATGGAAATTACTTTTTGCATGTTTGAGTCCAAGTCTTGCAGTCCTAGTCTCTTGAAATCTTCTGTCTAGATGTTTAACTTTTTTATTGGATCTGCCTTCATTACATACTTGAGCACATAGTAAGAGATGGAAGAGTTTATTGCTTGTTGAATGTTCATGTGTGCTCCCTAGAGGAGAAGTAGCATTGGGTGATATGGCACAACATTTCGGTGGGATGGTAGTAGATGTATCTTTGAGTTTTAGGGTCTATTGTTGGTTCCAGATTATCACATGAGGAGGAATACAAAAACCTATACTTTGCATTTACCGTGGCCCTCATTACTTTGCTTATGTAGTAGGCACAATGACACCTACTATGAATTTTCTTTACCATGACAAGGATTCTTATTTTTCTTGTTGGATGGCACCGATCATCATTAGATGGAATGCACATGCATATCTTGTTTGTAATATTTGCAATGTCTGCCTCATGTAACCATAGGATCACATATGCATGTAAGAAGCCCTATGCTAGATCTCATACCTAATGACATGGTGTTGGACGTGCCCAATGCAAGTAGCTCTGCCAAGAATGTACTAGTTGAAGAAAAGGTGAAACTTGGTGTGGAAGAGGATGGTGCACTCGACAGAGCATTTTTGCCATGAGAATTCAGGATTGAACTCCTTTGGAATGCATTCCAACTTGTTGATCTCGGCCCACCTTGTACTGGTGACCTCATTTGCAATGAATGTAAGAAAGAAATGAGACATGCTCCATATGTCAACCATTGTAATAAGGTCCTTCAAGTTACGCAGATGCCAAGATTGGGATCCCGGTATTGAAGAAAAAATACTGTAGTTGAGGATGTGCATGATGACTTCCTCATTGAAACTCTTCTTGTTTATGCACCTGTAGTTGTTGATGTCCCTTTGTAGGCAAGTTGTGCTTGTGTTGTTCGCAATCAAGTTAGCCTGTTTTAGCTGGTATAGAATCATGATGTAAGGCTTGTGTAAGTACAGAAAATAGGATTGATATCCACATATTGATATATTCACTGAGATATATGTTGCTACCATAGGCATCATAATCAAGTGGGAATAGAAATAGAAACACTACATTTTCCGAGGTGATATCTAGGTAGGGAAAGCTTCTTATAGGCAAGCTATCTATCCTAAACATTGTTGTTCTTTCTACGAGATGGTTATTATTCCATAATATGATGCATGCAAACTCGAGTTGATCAGCTCTTTGGAATACCTATCTTGTCATCTTGGCTTGACTATATTGTCGAGAAAACTACAACATCTTTCATTCTTGTGTTCTACTTGGAGCATTGGGTCAAATGGAGAGCTTTCATGATGGAGCTCTAGAATCCTTTTGATGGATTGCTTGGTTGAGGATGTAAAGCCGTGTCCTTGGATATAGGACTAGTATGCGGGCCTCGAGATCCAATCCCGAGTAACGTTGGCCTCTTGTGCAAGGCCCGGAAGGCAAGGGATTTATGGCTGGAGCCCCCTAGCACCCAAACATCCTCCTGCTCCAAGTAGCGCTCAGCGGAGAAACCTCTCGCGGTGGGTTCGATCCACCTTCTTAGCGTGGTTAACAACCCCCTTGGTTAGGATCAAGTAGGCAGTCAGGGGTAACTGAGGCTGCCATTCCCTTCAGGCCTTCAACCTGAAGCATTAGATATCTTTTCATCCTTTAATTATTTGAACAAACAAAGCAAATAGTACTCTATACAGCTGTTACAAGCACAATCATTTCCAGTGGTCGTTGTTTTGGCCAACTACTAAGGAGTGAATCCTTCTTTCCGAATGCATCCTGCACTCGATCCAGAATCAATTGCAACTTGTCAAGATTCCCAAGGGTTTGTTTGTTAACCCTTATATCCTTGGGTTAGGGCTGTACCCTATTAACCCAACTTAACCAATACCTTAAGTTCTATTAGCAGTAAATATGTTATTCCAATTTACTGATTGGTCTTTTGCTTCCAAGAAATTATCTAATTCCCTTATCTTGGTCACTTTTTCCAAGGAAGGTGCTATGTCCGGATGACTACTCACATCCTCTTGCAAGAAAAACTTGTGCATGAATCTGCCAATCTCATTCAAAGGAATTGGCCCTTGTGATCAAATCACAAGATCATCCGACTCTGCAACTTGTTGCACAAGTGTCGCATCAAAAACCATGGGACTATTTTACACATCGAATGGCGTCTTGAAATCATGATTAGATAGGAAACAGGGTTAGGGTGTCTTCATAACAATCCATTCCTGATTGTACTAGGCTAACATTATCAGTCTTAGGGTTCCAATTTCAAATCGAGTTTCATCCTTTTAGTGACCGAACCTTAGGGTAAAAACCCTAGATCATTTCTCGCAAGTATGTCCTAATGTCCCTACATTCCCTGAATGTAGGCAAATCTTTAGGGTATAGGAGTTTTAGCTTTGGCAATAAGAGCGATTAGGTCATGTCCTCAACATGCTAAATCCTAGTTAGCACTTGGGATATGTTGCATCAATTTAACCATTCCTAAATGAGTCCCTTGCAGTTTAGGTAAACCAATTTACTTGACTATTCTTGAAGATATTTATGATACCATTTTCGTAACCACGTGATTCATTACCTACGTATGAGTAGATTTACAAACCCTAACTTTTTTGGTTAAGATCAAAGCATATGTTAAGTTATTGCATAATTCCAATTGATCCTTTTATAACATGCATTCAAGATTCATGCTACTAAACTTTAGGGTTTTATGGGAGCCATGCAGCTTTTTCTAACTTCTTTTCTAAATGAGATATTGGTACGTTGAATGAGCATTACACAACCTTTCGTAACTATTTTCAAAGTTGATTGAGATTTATGCGAATTGCCTAGAGTTTAATCTACTTCATGCAGCTCAAGAACCATTTCCATGCCTTGAAATTCCTATAGGTTATTAGCAACCTTCTTTTAATGAATCATTTCGAAGAAAAGATGTTCAATAATGCGACATACGATTTATTTCTTCCATGCATAATCAAAGTGTACTATCATTATTTCGACTTGTAAAGATGGGAATTAGTTAATTGTAAAGATGGGCATTAGTTAATCTAAGTTCGTTACTTTGCAATGCATAAAAACCACTTGCTAGGAATGCATAGAGATCTTATGCTCTTCTTTTTTCATTTGTTTATTTGAAAAATACAAATGACCGATTCTTTGACCGTAAGCTATTTTCTTTAATTGATCCAAAGTATTTCAATCAAAAAAGTGCATTCTAATTTTCGTAAATGAATCATGCTCAATTGAATTATTACGACGTAAATCAAATTTAGGAAGAAAACCTAGACTTGAAGTGAAATGTCCACATGGATGCTAGGAGATGATCCTCCTGCGGTTGTGCCTTGTGCCTTCTTAGGAGCCATCAAGATTTCGATCTTCTTGACTTGGCCACAGACCTATGATCTTGGCTCATCTCCTTCGCACGCGAAAACTCCCTTTTGAGATTCGGCTTTCTTGACCAATTTCACCGTCTTTTGGAACCAGGCTTTAGAAATGGAACTTATGAATTTTCCCTTCCTTTCGTACAAGCTCCGGGGATGCAATTTTTCTACACGGAAAGGGG
The DNA here is from genome assembly GCF_053477565.2 of Lygodium microphyllum. Classification (NCBI taxonomy): domain Eukaryota; kingdom Viridiplantae; phylum Streptophyta; class Polypodiopsida; order Schizaeales; family Lygodiaceae; genus Lygodium; species Lygodium microphyllum. The sequence goes on from NC_141138.1 coordinate 65,835,193, forward strand.
AAATAGCTTTGTGGTATGCAAAGGGGGAAAAGTTGCTTAAATTATGGGTTATAAAGACCCCTTTGGAAAGGGTTTATAAAAGTCCCTAGGAAGGGCTTTTAAGATAACTTGTGAGGGGGAAATCCACGGGAATTGCTAAAATGGCTATTTGTGTGGGAAGGATTTAAAAGGAACCCGGGGTTAAATAGCCTTGTGGAAATGCTATGAAAGGGATTAAAACTGGCTAGGGGAGGGGAAAATCCACGAGAATGGATTTGAGGACTTGTGTGGGAAGGCTAGGGAAAGGCCTTTAAAATCCGACTTGTGTGGCTTATGGGGGATGCAAGGAAAAAAAGGTCCAATTTCTAGGGATATAAGTGACTGCTTGGGAAGGCCAATAGAAAGGGAGTTCTAAAGGAACCCGGTTTAAGACTCCCTTTATGTAAGAACACAAGGGGGGGAAAGGGCTTAATGAGCTTTTAAAGGCTTAAATGGGACCCCACGGGAAGGGGGTCTTTGGATCCCGGGGGGGGTGGAGGGGGTGTTTAAAACCCCCTTTCAAACGAGCCACTGGCCATACCCCGTTCAAACGAGGGTATGCAAAGGGGGCTTATAATACGACTTTCAAACGAGCCACTGGCCATACCCCGTTCAAGTTAGTATATGGGGAGGAGTGTGTCTTGCCTCTAGAAATTGAGCTGCCGACTATTCGGTTTGCCATCAATCATTCTTTGAGCGATGAAGACGCTCTTTTTGAGCGCTTGACGACACTGGCACATTTAGATGAGCTTAAGCTGCAGAGCTTATTGCACCAAGAAGTGGCGAAGCGCCGAATGAAGAAGCTACATGACCTCAAAGCCAAGAAATACACCTTCAAGAAAGGACAGCTTGTTCTGTATTATGACGCACGACGTGAATTATTCCCAAGCAAGCTAGAACCCAAATGGGATGGGCCCTATAAGATCGTTAGAATAGGAAAGAATAAATCCACAGTTTTGTTAGCTGACCTTGAGGGGATAGAATTTAAAAATAAGGTTAATCTTAATAAGATTAAACCTTATTACTTCTGATTGTACTAATGCTATAACTGCCTTGCAGGTCTAGGCAAGATTGATCAAACATCTGCAAGGAAATCGTGATAGAGGTTGATGGGTCATCTGATCCCTTATTTAGAACACCCATATTTGGAACAGAGGTATCATCAGGGAAAGCTCATTTGGTGGAGCAAAGGATACAAGGTGATTGAGCAAGAAGGCGGGACATTTATTTGGGAAATCAAGGTCTTCTGCCATCATTGCCTACAACTTTTGACGAGCATCCCTGTTGAATTCAATGATGATGGAGGGATGGAGCCTACAGTCCACCCGTTGAATATGCTGAATTTCGATTACCATAATTACGAGTAGAGTTCAGGATGGCAGGATATGTAAACCCTTTATGGACGTACACCTTGTACTTTGATGGGGCGTCCAGGGGTGCATGCAAAAAAGGAAGTGTAGGAGTTGTCATCCGAGACCCCCGACGACGCATTGTCATGAAGTTAGCTGCTTATCTTGGGGTGAATTTTACCAATAATATGGCAGAATACAAAGCCCTGATTATGGGTTTGAATATTGCAAAGAAGGGTGGTATCTGCCAGTTGTTGGTGAAAGGGGACTCTCAGTTGGTTTTAAATCAACTCAATGGGACGTACATGGTGCGGAACCCAATCCTTTGTATGTACCATCATACTGCCATAGCCCTGCTAGACGAATTCGATAGAGTGTCTTTTCAGCTGATTCTACGGAATTGGAATCAGTTTGCCGATTCATTGGCTAATCTTGCGTATGAAGAGGACCTCTTCTTTAATTGTGGCCCTTGTCCCGATATATCTATTGATGGTGAGACAGGACCTGGTCGTTTGTGGGGTATGCTTTCTGAACATGCCCTCTTTGGCAGACGATGGTTGATTTGGGTGATGCAGAGGGTAAGCGAGACTCATCTACCTTTATTATCTCAGACCCACAGACTGATTCGACGACATGTGATGCGCACACCTCTTGCGATGTACGCAGGAGGGATAGGTCATAATTTAATGCACCTAGTTTAGGGCTACGAGCCTCTGTTCCCCTGGGAATAGTATGCTTTGATGTCTATCATGGTTGTTTCCAGGTGGATGTTCTGCATAGTATTGTTTGATTTCATTAGGCCAAGAGGGCCGATTCAGTTTTGTGGCAAAGTCATGTCTGATTTCATTAGGCCAAGAGGGCCATTTCCCTGTCTAGTGCGGGTGCGTTTAATTGGGTTTTTGTTTAGTGTTGTGCTGGACAGGTTTCGTGGTGCGTGGAATTTGGTGGAGCCTGGAGGAGCCTTTGCTGCGATGGAAGCTTCTTGTGGCCACTCCAGGTGATATTTCTCCTTTACGAGTACCTTTCTTTCCTGTTATATGTGTATTTGTACTTGTTGAGGGGATACTTTTTGTTGGGGACCGGCGACCAAGGCATGAAGTCCCAGGTTTAGGCTACGTATGTTTGAGGGAGGTCGGAGTAGTCATTGCCTCCTGTAAAGACATTGTTAGACATTGAAAGATCTGTTTTAGAAGGAAGTCCTAGTGGCTCTGTTCTGCTAACCTGCTAGGCAGCCGTTCTAGGAGTTCTTGTTAGTAGTGAGGCAGTTAGAGAAGCCTGCTAGAAGATAATAATAATGATGCCAAGAAATCCTGAATATCCTAAAAGATGAATATAAATACGAAGGTGTGTAAAAAGGGGTTCTAACCCCTATCAATGAAAAGAAATGAAATGAAAATATATAAGCAGTTGATCATCGCCTTGCGAAGGCCTGGTAGGTTCCTGGGGACGAGTCAGACCCGGGGCCGATACCTTGTCTTCCTCGGGGTGGCTTCTTGCTGGAAAAATAATATCAAAACAAGGAAGGTTGGAGCGAAAATAAAAGTGAGCGTTAGAAAAGGATTAAGTGTCGCCTTGCGAGGGCTTGGTAGGTTCTTGGGTGCCGAGACAAGTCCTGAGACCGATGCCCTGTTCTCCTTGGGTCACTACGCTCAGCTCCCTCCTTTTTACATGCCCAAGTATGTTCATCCAATCAAAACCCTCAAAGAAGAGATATACTGAAAGAAAATATCCTTTGCTCAGGCTATAGGAGTCCTCGCCTTGTAGGAGCTCCTAGTTGCGTTGTCTTTAGTTGGTCAGTAGTTCAGACTACCACTTAGGGCAACCTCTTTGGCAGTTCTTTTTAGTTTGGCTGTGTTGGAGCAGCTGGTTAGTGACTCACTTCGGATCTTCTATTAGATGATGCTAGGCCTATTCCTTGTGGATGTCATGCCTTGGTTCTGTCCAGGGGTAGGGGGAGCATTGTGCTGAGTTTTATGATGATAATTGTTTTGTATCAGTTTGATGCTTCTTTGGTTGTTTATGTGCAGATATGTTCGTGGATTCGACGGGCTGAGTCGCCCTATCCCGTGGTCGCCAATGAGAGCGGAATTTAGGAGACGGCAAGTGCTTAAAAATAGCTAAAAATTATGAATATCAAGGGAAAAATATTCACTGTCAAAGGCGGCGGCTCGATCTAGGACGATTTTAAGCGCCAAAGTGCTTTAAAGGCGCCCGAGCGACACTTGTTGATTTTTCATAATTTTTCAGACAATTGTGCGGGTTGACACAAGCTACTGGCCAATGCGGGATGCTAAGCCGGACGCCCAGGATTTTTCAGAGCTCAATTCGGAGTCCGGACAGGAAAATGGCCAAGGAAACGGTCAAGATATGAAAAGGTGGACACTTGGGAGGCCAAATTTGAGCATGCCTTTTGAGTTTGGACCCCCCCCAAAAAATTTATGCACCTTATGAAGCAAAAAACGTGGAGAGAGAATGAAGAGGCATGAAAAAACGTGGAAGAAGATGGCGCCCGAAAAATGCGCCATGAATGGATGAGAGGCATCATGGCTGCTGCAAACAACCCCCCCAATGGATTATGGGGCTTCATTCCCCTCTGTCTGTGGACTCTATCGCCGCCCTTCGCCCGTGGAATGATGGCCTGGTTTGAAATTTCTGATTCTAGTCTTTCTCTCTCCTCCCTCTCTCTCTTCTAAGAGGCAGTTCATGTGTGGGAAGGAGCAATGAAGAAAGAATGATGGAGACTTGTCCGGCATGGACCGGATTGCTACACGGGCTGAGAATGGTGATTTGGGATGTTGCTGGACATGAAGTGTTGCTGTTTTCCAAATCTACAGCCATGGACACAAAACCCGAAACACGCGTTTAAGCGGTAAACCAAAAAATTACAAAGAAAATTTAGTGTTTTATGCTTTTGATTGATGGAATGCCGTTCATATGGACTAAGATTTGATTATGCTGCTGATTCTTCTGAGTTCTTACTGTTTATAACCAGAAATTATGAAAAACATGCATTTCATGGCCCGAAATAATGTCAAGAAACCCGAAAATGCATGAAAAATGGGGAAAAACAAGGGTTTTGGGCATATAAATGGGAAAAACCGTCGATACACATCAACTAATCTTTCAATTTTGTTGCAAATGAACTAAGGGCCACAGCCCACAAACTGGTTTTCATTTTCAGCAATTTAAAAAATACAAGAAAATGAAGAAAATGGGGAAAAATGATAAAAACACCATGAAAAATAGGGGAAAAATACATTTGGGGCTACGAAAAATATAGAAAAATAGGATTTATGTTTGTTGATGTATAGCAAGGCTGGGGCATGAAGTTATGCTTCAGTTCAGCCTTGTTTATATGTTGTAGTGTGTGTTTCCTTCCTTTCTCCACATAAAAATGGCAAGGAAACCCTGAAAGAAATGAATGCAATGATGCACTATCAACGGGGAAGGGTAGAGTTGTGGAAAAATGGTTAAATGCCGTTGAGCATGAGGAATAATTTACTGATTTTATATGCATTGCAACTAGGACGGAATAATAATGATAAAAATTAAAACCTAGTAGCACGAAGATCACTTCGGTGCTAGGTGTTGCAGCGAAGCACAAAGCGGTTAGAAAGAAAAGCATGAAAGAGATGTTTTGCACTTGCACGCTGGTGGTTTTTAAAATGTTTGAGCACTAGGCATCCACCTCTTTGCATGATCATTTAGAGGAAATTAAAAGTATCAGAGTTAGCTCCTGGATACGCATAGCAATTGTTTTCAGTAGGCCTGTGACCCACCGTTGAGAGTGTGAGGTTCCTATGCTGTAGGCTAGTCGTGGGATCCTAAAGGGAAAATTAAGTAAGGACAATGGTACATTCCTGGATACGTTTATTGGTACCTTGAGTGACGTTTGTGCGAAATGTCTAAATGTTGAGCGGCGCATCGAGGGGCCAATCCCCAAGGTGTAGGAGAGTCGCAGAGGGTTGACGGCATTCAGCCGTAGGAGGAACCCCATGTGTATGTGATTCGAGCCTTTTGGCTATGTGAAAGGGACTCCCTCTGAGGAGCAATATTGGGTTAGGATCAGTTGGACTACAACGTATTACAAACGCAATGTTTAGGAAGGCAGAGATTTTGATAGACGCTCCTGGCCGCGAGGCCGAGGGGGTTGTCTTGCGCATAGTGACGAGGTCCGGCTAGTGCATGAGCCAGTGCCGGCCCGTTTTTAGGTCCATCAGTGGTGCGTCTGCCGAGAGCTGCTTAAAAGTGGCGGTTCTCGAATCCTGGTTTTCTAGGGACCAACTAGCAGTTTATGCCAAAGGATACTGAGATCGATCCGTTATTTATTGATAAGCATCGTCTAGCAGAAATCCAAAAGCAGGAAAGAGACGAGAGAGCTAGGCGACGTGCTGAAATCTTTAGGAGATATTCCCCTAAGCGTAGCGGTGCTGAACCCTTACGAGGGAGTGGATCTAGTGGTCTTAGGACCCCAAGCAATAAGTTAGGAGAAGGTGGAAGCTCTAGTGCTCCCCTTCCTGCCATAAGCCAATCCACGTCAATTGCGGGAGGTGTAACCCCACCGTTCCCTATTCCTAGTGCAAATCCAATCCCCGTCATGGCGCAGCCTATTGCAATTCCAGCAGGAACGACGGATTTGCCGGCTCTAGGTTACCCGCTACCCATTTTTAATGGGCTAGTTGAGGAAGATGCGGAACTCCACATTAGGGAGTTTCAAAAGTTGATGTTTAACTGTCGCATTCAAGAAGAAGGACATTTAATGATGTTCTTCAACATGACTCTCAAAGGAAGAGCCGCTATATGGTATCATGGTTTAGAAGCCGGAACCATATTGAACATTGATGCATTTTATGGAGCTTTTCGAAGGGAGTTTGCCCCTGAAAGGGGTGGGCAATATTGGTTGCGTGTACTCAATGTGACCCGCCAAGATCCACACGAGGATATTCGTGCTTATGCGAAGAAGATAAAAGAGGTCTTCCGTAAGTTGGACACCTCTATCCCTATCCCCGCAGCTGCCCAATTGCAATATTTCCTACATGGTTTGGACTTTAATATCCAATTGCAGTTGAGTAGTGTCCCCTTGGGGGATATAGATACTGCCATTACACGAGCACAAGAGGTGGAATCCCGACTACAAGCAGCCTATGCTTCTAGAGGCAATTCGAACATGGGTTTAGTATTGGGAAACAATATGGCAATAGCCAATGGCAGTAGTGGCCAAGGGATAGCGATGGCTAACCCTAATGGGAGAGGGAACATGATACAGAATGTCCCTTTATTACCAGCTCCCCCTAGCATGTCGATGCCTACGGGCAGTCAAATGGCTCCAAGTAGTGGAGGCCAGGCGGTCAATTCTAACACCATGCCTGCAGCTCAACAGCCTGTGCCTAATCGAATTGTTAGGCCGATTGAACGACATGGAAATGACCAAGGCTATGAGTCGAGTTCTTCCAATGTTCTTGGCGAGGTTAAGGACATGATGAAGCATTATACCGACATGATTACGGAGCAGTATCGACAAATAGCCGTTGATGTCAACTTCCTTAAAAAACAACAAAATTTGATAGGAAGTAGATACCCAGAAGAGGGTGCGCCGTCGAGGTTTAGTTGCAAATGGTGTGGCGGGCAGCACTATCCAAGAAATTGCCCAAATGTTAAGTGCGATATTTGTGGAAAATCCGGCCATCTAGCGGCTACTTGCTGGAGTAAGATCAGTTCTCTCCAGCGGGGTAGTCGGCAACCAGGGCCTGTTAATCATCGTGCCCAAGGAAATGATTCCCAGCGAGAGGATGGGCCTAAACAAATACTTCAACGATCAAAGACTACAGTGGAGGAGCTACCAAGTGGTAGTGGGGTTAGTTTGATTGAGGCTGTACGCGTTAATGATGCTGAAACCTCTAATCTACGAGCTGTCCTTACAAGAGGTAAAAAGGGTAGAGAAGCCGACATGGATAAGCCTGTCGACGGAAACCCTAAACAAGGCGACAAAGGAACGCAAGTTTTGGATCCTGCCCTAGAAGGGGGACCTTTGAAGCCCGTAGAGAGTAAAGCCGATAAGGAAGCACCAAAGAAGAAGGTGAAAGTTAAGAAAGAGGCAATAAAGCCAGCTCAGCGACCTAAAGAGCGGATGATTTGGCGTGAAAAGCGAGCTCTTTCGAACTATCATGAATTCGATTTGGCGGGCTCTCTTTGCGAAGTCAAGCAGGATGTGAACCTTTTGCAGCTTATTAAGCTTTCCCCAGGAGTACGTAAGGAATTTAGAAAGATCCTACGTACCGGGTATATTGTAGAACCTTTGGGTATTGCGCGAGTTGGTGATGACTGGTTCGAGCATGCTGAGAAGCATTGCCCAAGGGTTGCAGCCTATGTCGATGGGATATTAGTAGATTATGCCATTGTCGACACAGGATCATCTGTTAACATTATGAGTTCTGAACTGATGGAAAGGTTGGGCCTTTCGATCCAAAAAGATACCTCCACAATTCTCAGAATGGCAGATGACAGTTTGAGACAGCCGGAAGGCTGCATTACTAAGGTCCATGTCACTGTTGCAAATGTAGAATGCCTGTTGGACTTTAGGGTGATTCGTTTTGCAGGGCGGCCAAGTTACCAAGTATTACTTGGACGACCTTGGATCTTGCAAGCGGATTGCCAAGTGGATATACCTGCCGGTCGATTAATATTCGGCAGAGGTGCCCAGCGTGTGGTGGTTGATGCTTATCCTGAGTCCCCGCAGAGTGAGAGGGCTCCTCTATCTTCTACAGAATTGGAGACATTAGAAGATTCATCTGTTAGTGAGGCATCATCGAGTGATGAGTCCAAAGAGGGATCCACCACGGAGGACATCTATCAGATCACTTTGAACGAGCCGATAGAGGCCCAAGATCGTATAAGAGATGCAGATGTTATCGAGCTAGACCTTGGTACGCTTGATGATTCGCGGCTAATCAAATTAGGGTCCATGCTCAGCACAGCAGAAAGGGAGGACTATGTGGCCTTGATCCAGGAATTCCGTGATATCTTTGCCTGGAGTTATGATGAGTTGAGAGGCATCCCTCCCAGTCTTGCTGTTCATACAATTCCGTTGAAAGAGGGCAGTCATCCTGTACGGCAGAAAGTAAGGCGTATGCCTTTCGAATTGAGGGACGGGCTGTTTGAAGAGTTACAGAAGCTTCGAAAAGCGGGTTTGATTTTTCCTGTGCAACACACAGAATGGTGTTCGCCAGTTGTGATTAGAAAGAAGAAGAATAATCAGATCCGTTTATGTGTAGACTTTAGGGAGCTGAATAAGCAGACAGTTAAGGACTACTACCCATTACCATTTATTGACCAGATTTTGGATCAATTAGCGAGTAGGGAGATATATTCGTTTATGGATTGCTTTGCAGGATACAACCAAATGGCAATTGCAGAAGAGGACAAGTTGAAAACAACTTTTATCACTGTATTTGGCACTTTTGCTTACCACGTGATGGCTTTTGGTTTATGCAATGCGCCTGGTTCGTGGCAACGAACAGCCGATAAGACATTCGGTGACATATCCCCTGAAGAGTTGAGGGTGTTTATTGATGACTTAGGGGCCGCCACCGTGAGAGAAAGGCAGTTGATCATTTTGAGAAAATGCTTTGAGCGCTGTAGACAATTTTGCATCGCCCTAAACCCACGGAAGTGTGCTTTTGGAGTACCTTATGGGCTATTGCTAGGCCATGTGGTCAGTTCGGTAGGAATTGCGACAGACCCCGAGAAGGTGAAAGTTATAGTTGCCATGGGTCCACCACGCACTCCGAAAGAGGTTCATAGCTTTCTGTCTTCGGTTGGTTACTACCGTAGATTCATTAACACCTTAGCAGAAAGAACGTTGCCACTTACAAATTTATTGTCCTTTAGCTGTTCGTTTGTATGGGGTGACCCTTGTAAGGTAGCATTCGAGGATGTGAAACAAGAGCTAGCAAGAGCGCCCGTTTTAAAAGCACCTAAAAGAGGTGAGGTGTTCTATATATTCTCAGCAGCCACCATGTATAGTATCAGCTGCTGTTTAGCCCAAATTTGGGAAGAGAAGTGGTACCACCCGATTGCTTTTGCTAGTCGGAAGCTGGGGGTATCCGAAATCAATTACACCTACATGGAGAAGCTGTGTCTAGCGATGGTCTTTGGGACCAAGAAATTCAGGCATTACATTCTCTATGAGAAAGTCGTACTTTATACGAAGGCGGAGGGACTTCGACTATTGATGAATAAGTTACAGCCGCCTGATCGTTTAGCGAAGTGGTTGATCACTTTGCAGGAATTTGATTATGAAATCAAGAGTAAGCCACCAAGGTTGCAAGGCATCGTGGAATGTCTAGTGGACTTTGGGGAGCCGAAAGAATCTGTGGCTGAAGGTAGTGACATGGAGATGATATTTAAAATAGATACGGCATCTATTCCCTCCTGGTATGCTGCAATAACGCATTATTTATCAACAGGAGAGGCGGGATCCGAATTATCTAAGGCTGAGAAAAGGAAAATTAAGCAGCAAGCGTTAAAGTTTGCCTTGATCGCAGGTACATTATATCGGCAAGGGGTTGATGATATCTATCGCCGATGTGTGACGCCTGACGAGGTGCCATTCATTTTGGAAGAGTGCCATGATTCTGCTTGCGGTGGCCATTTTGCTGGACGGCTTACAGCACAAAAGGCTTTAAGAGCAGGTTATTGGTGGCCTGCCATCTTCCAGGATGCGTTTGCGTATGTTAAGCGATGCGATATTTGCCAACGACATGATAGTCGAGAGAATAGGAAACGACCACTCACCCCTATTATGGCGATACTTCCATTTGAGAAGTGGGGAATAGACTTTGTGGGTCCTATTACTCCGTCATCGACTACGCAAAAGAGGTACATCATTGTCGCAACTGACTACTTCACAAAGTGGTCAGAAGCACGTGCAACAAGGAAAGATGATGCTAAAGAAACTGCTAGTTTCCTTTTAGAGCAGATAATATGCCGGTTTGGTCCACCGAAAGAATTAGTGTCGGACCGCGGAACTCATTTCCTGAATAAGGTGATCAAAGGTTTGACAGAGTTGTGGAACATCAAGCATAACAAGACAACCCCATATAATCCGCAAGCCAATGGGCAAGTTGAGAGCACCAACAAGCAGCTTCTGGGCATCCTGTCCAAAATTGTGTCGGAAAAGAAACGGGATTGGGATAAAAAGTTATACGTGGCAGTGTGGGCTTATAATACGACTTTCAAACGAGCCACTGGCCATACCCCGTTCAAGTTAGTATATGGGGAGGAGTGTGTCTTGCCTCTAGAAATTGAGCTGCCGACTATTCGGTTTGCCATCAATCATTCTTTGAGCGATGAAGACGCTCTTTTTGAGCGCTTGACGACACTGGCACATTTAGATGAGCTTAAGCTGCAGAGCTTATTGCACCAAGAAGTGGCGAAGCGCCGAATGAAGAAGCTACACGACCTCAAAGCCAAGAAATACACCTTCAAGAAAGGACAGCTTGTTCTGTATTATGACGCACGACGTGAATTATTCCCAGGCAAGCTAGAACCCAAATGGGATGGGCCCTATAAGATCGTTAGAATAGGAAAGAATAAATCCACAGTTTTGTTAGCTGACCTTGAGGGGATAGAATTTAAAAATAAGGTTAATCTTAATAAGATTAAACCTTATTACTTCTGATTGTACTAATGCTATAACTGCCTTGCAGGTCTAGGCAAGATTGATCAAACATCTGCAAGGAAATCGTGATAGAGGTTGATGGGTCATCTGATCCCTTATTTAGAACACCCATATTTGGAACAGAGGTATCATCAGGGAAAGCTCATTTGGTGGAGCAAAGGATACAAGGTGATTGAGCAAGAAGGCGGGACATTTATTTGGGAAATCAAGGTCTTCTGCCATCATTGCCTACAACTTTTGACGAGCATCCCTGTTGAATTCAATGATGATGGAGGGATGGAGCCTACAGTCCACCCGTTGAATATGCTGAATTTCGATTACCATAATTACGAGTAGAGTTCAGGATGGCAGGATATGTAAACCCTTTATGGACGTACACCTTGTACTTTGATGGGGCGTCCAGGGGTGCATGCAAAAAAGGAAGTGTAGGAGTTGTCATCCGAGACCCCCGACGACGCATTGTCATGAAGTTAGCTGCTTATCTTGGGGTGAATTTTACCAATAATATGGCAGAATACAAAGCCCTGATTATGGGTTTGAATATTGCAAAGAAGGGTGGTATCTGCCAGTTGTTGGTGAAAGGGGACTCTCAGTTGGTTTTAAATCAACTCAATGGGACGTACATGGTGCGGAACCCGATCCTTTGTATGTACCATCATACTGCCATAGCCCTGCTAGACGAATTCGATAGAGTGTCTTTTCAGCAGATTCCACGGAATTGGAATCAGTTTGCCGATTCATTGGCTAATCTTGCGTATGAAGAGGACCTCTTCTTTAATTGTGGCCCTTGTCCCGATATATCTATTGATGGTGAGACAGGACCTGGTCGTTTGTGGGGTATGCTTTCTGAACATGCCCTCTTTGGCAGACGATGGTTGATTTGGGTGATGCAGAGGGTAAGCGAGACTCATCTACCTTTATTATCTCAGACCCACAGACTGATTCGACGACATGTGATGCGCACACCTCTTGCGATGTACGCAGGAGGGATAGGTCATAATTTAATGCACCTAGTTTAGGGCTACGAGCCTCTGTTCCCCTGGGAATAGTATGCTTTGATGTCTATCATGGTTGTTTCCAGGTGGATGTTCTGCATAGTATTGTTTGATTTCATTAGGCCAAGAGGGCCGATTCAGTTTTGTGGCAAAGTCATGTCTGATTTCATTAGGCCAAGAGGGCCATTTCCCTGTCTAGTGCGGGTGCGTTTAATTGGGTTTTTGTTTAGTGTTGTGCTGGACAGGTTTCGTGGTGCGTGGAATTTGGTGGAGCCTGGAGGAGCCTTTGCTGCGATGGAAGCTTCTTGTGGCCACTCCAGGTGATATTTCTCCTTTACGAGTACCTTTCTTTCCTGTTATATGTGTATTTGTACTTGTTGAGGGGATACTTTTTGTTGGGGACCGGCGACCAAGGCATGAAGTCCCAGGTTTAGGCTACGTATGTTTGAGGGAGGTCGGAGTAGTCATTGCCTCCTGTAAAGACATTGTTAGACATTGAAAGATCTGTTTTAGAAGGAAGTCCTAGTGGCTCTGTTCTGCTAGCCTGCTAGGCAGCCGTTCTAGGAGTTCTTGTTAGTAGTGAGGCAGTTAGAGAAGCCTGCTAGAAGATAATAATAATGATGCCAAGAAATCCTGAATATCCTAAAAGATGAATATAAATACGAAGGTGTGTAAAAAGGGGTTCTAACCCCTATCAATGAAAAGAAATGAAATGAAAATATATAAGCAGTTGATCATCGCCTTGCGAAGGCCTGGTAGGTTCCTGGGGACGAGTCAGACCCGGGGCCGATACCTTGTCTTCCTCGGGGTGGCTTCTTGCTGGAAAAATAATATCAAAACAAGGAAGGTTGGAGCGAAAATAAAAGTGAGCGTTAGAAAAGGATTAAGTGTCGCCTTGCGAGGGCTTGGTAGGTTCTTGGGTGCCGAGACAAGTCCTGAGACCGATGCCCTGTTCTCCTTGGGTCACTACGCTCAGCTCCCTCCTTTTTACATGCCCAAGTATGTTCATCCAATCAAAACCCTCAAAGAAGAGATATACTGAAAGAAAATATCCTTTGCTCAGGCTATAGGAGTCCTCGCCTTGTAGGAGCTCCTAGTTGCGTTGTCTTTAGTTGGTCAGTAGTTCAGACTACCACTTAGGGCAACCTCTTTGGCAGTTCTTTTTAGTTTGGCTGTGTTGGAGCAGCTGGTTAGTGACTCACTTCGGATCTTCTATTAGATGATGCTAGGCCTATTCCTTGTGGATGTCATGCCTTGGTTCTGTCCAGGGGTAGGGGGAGCATTGTGCTGAGTTTTATGATGATAATTGTTTTGTATCAGTTTGATGCTTCTTTGGTTGTTTATGTGCAGATATGTTCGTGGATTCGACGGGCTGAGTCGCCCTATCCCGTGGTCGCCAATGAGAGCGGAATTTAGGAGACGGCAAGTGCTTAAAAATAGCTAAAAATTATGAATATCAAGGGAAAAATATTCACTGTCAAAGGCGGCGGCTCGATCTAGGACGATTTTAAGCGCCAAAGTGCTTTAAAGGCGCCCGAGCGACACTTGTTGATTTTTCATAATTTTTCAGACAATTGTGCGGGTTGACACAAGCTACTGGCCAATGCGGGATGCTAAGCCGGACGCCCAGGATTTTTCAGAGCTCAATTCGGAGTCCGGACAGGAAAATGGCCAAGGAAACGGTCAAGATATGAAAAGGTGGACACTTGGGAGGCCAAATTTGAGCATGCCTTTTGAGTTTGGACCCCCCCCAAAAAATTTATGCACCTTATGAAGCAAAAAACGTGGAGAGAGAATGAAGAGGCATGAAAAAACGTGGAAGAAGATGGCGCCCGAAAAATGCGCCATGAATGGATGAGAGGCATCATGGCTGCTGCAAACAACCCCCCCAATGGATTATGGGGCTTCATTCCCCTCTGTCTGTGGACTCTATCGCCGCCCTTCGCCCGTGGAATGATGGCCTGGTTTGAAATTTCTGATTCTAGTCTTTCTCTCTCCTCCCTCTCTCTCTTCTAAGAGGCAGTTCATGTGTGGGAAGGAGCAATGAAGAAAGAATGATGGAGACTTGTCCGGCATGGACCGGATTGCTACACGGGCTGAGAATGGTGATTTGGGATGTTGCTGGACATGAAGTGTTGCTGTTTTCCAAATCTACAGCCATGGACACAAAACCCGAAACACGCGTTTAAGCGGTAAACCAAAAAATTACAAAGAAAATTTAGTGTTTTATGCTTTTGATTGATGGAATGCCGTTCATATGGACTAAGATTTGATTATGCTGCTGATTCTTCTGAGTTCTTACTGTTTATAACCAGAAATTATGAAAAACATGCATTTCATGGCCCGAAATAATGTCAAGAAACCCGAAAATGCATGAAAAATGGGGAAAAACAAGGGTTTTGGGCATATAAATGGGGAAAACCGTCGATACACATCAACTAATCTTTCAATTTTGTTGCAAATGAACTAAGGGCCACAGCCCACAAACTGGTTTTCATTTTCAGCAATTTAAAAAATACAAGAAAATGAAGAAAATGGGGAAAAATGATAAAAACACCATGAAAAATAGGGGAAAAATACATTTGGGGCTACGAAAAATATAGAAAAATAGGATTTATGTTTGTTGATGTATAGCAAGGCTGGGGCATGAAGTTATGCTTCAGTTCAGCCTTGTTTATATGTTGTAGTGTGTGTTTCCTTCCTTTCTCCACATAAAAATGGCAAGGAAACCCTGAAAGAAATGAATGCAATGATGCACTATCAACGGGGAAGGGTAGAGTTGTGGAAAAATGGTTAAATGCCGTTGAGCATGAGGAATAATTTGCTGATTTTATATGCATTGCAACTAGGACGGAATAATAATGATAAAAATTAAAACCTAGTAGCACGAAGATCACTTCGGTGCTAGGTGTTGCAGCGAAGCACAAAGCGGTTAGAAAGAAAAGCATGAAAGAGATGTTTTGCACTTGCACGTTGGTGGTTTTTAAAATGTTTGAGCACTAGGCATCCACCTCTTTGCATGATCATTTAGAGGAAATTAAAAGTATCAGAGTTAGCTCCTGGATACGCATAGCAATTGTTTTCAGTAGGCCTGTGACCCACCATTGAGAGTGTGAGGTTCCTATGCTGTAGGCTAGTCGTGGGATCCTAAAGGGGAAATTAAGTAAGGACAATGGTACATTCCTGGATACGTTTATTGGTACCTTGAGTGACGTTTGTGCGAAATGTCTAAATGTTGAGCGGCGCATCGAGGGGCCAATCCCCAAGGTGTAGGAGAGTCGCAGAGGGTTGACGGCATTCAGCCGTAGGAGGAACCCCATGTGTATGTGATTCGAGCCTTTTGGCTATGTGAAAGGGACTCCCTCTGAGGAGCAATATTGGGTTAGGATCAGTTGGACTACAACGTATTACAAACGCAATGTTTAGGAAGGCAGAGATTTTGATAGACGCTTCTGGCCGCGAGGCCGAGGGGGTTGTCTTGCGCATAGTGACGAGGTCCGGCTAGTGCATGAGCCAGTGCCGGCCCATTTTTAGGTCCATCAAACTTCAAAAGAAACTGTCTTCTACTCAAATGCTGGAAGAGGTAGAGGCAGAGGTAGAGGAGGCCGATTTGGAGGCCGTGGTAGAAATCAGAATATGCAGCAAACTCAAGAAATCCAGTCCTATGGAGGAGGACGTGGTAACTCTAGAGGCAGGGGGAGCCAAAGAGGTCGTGGTGGATGGCAAAGAGACCAAAATGCAAACAGCAATGTTGAATGCTACTACTGTGGTAAAATGGGTCATATGGCTAAGGACTGCTATAAAAAGCAAAATGACATCATGAATGGTAAATTGCAACAAGGGAATTATGCATCTTCTAGTAGACAGGGTGATGACAGAAATGAGCATTTGTTTATGGTGCAGCACATGAACAATTCTGTGACAAGTACAGAAGAAAGCAACGATGTCTGGTATGTTGACTCAAGTGCATCAAACCACATGACAGGTCATGCAGAATGGATGGAGGATGCAAGAAAAATGGAAAAACCAGGATTTGTGGAGACTGCTGATGATACTGCACATCCTATTGTGCAGATTGGAAAAATTCCTTTGTCTATGCAGGATGGGAAAAAGAAATACCTGTCCGATGTATTTCATGTCCTGAATATCACCAAGAATCTAGTTTCTGTTGGTCAAATGGTTGAACAGGGCTTGCAGGTCAGATTTAATCCTCATGGATGCTTTGTTGAGGATATGAAAAATAAAGGTCGCTTGATAGCAAAAGGAAAGAAGAAGGGCAGAATGTTTACGTTGGATGCAGACATGTCTGAATTGAGTGGAGCAATGTTTGCACATGGGACCGGTGTAGTTGCAGATATTGATATCTGGCATAAACACATTGGTCATGTTAATGTACAGCGACTTAAATCAATGCAGGCCCAAAATATTGTTGCAGGATTGCCTAAATTCAAGGTTGCAGAAATGCATAAGATATGTGAAGCCTGTCAATTTGGAAAACAGGCAAGGAAACCATTTCCTAGACATGTTCAAGAGAGTAAGAAGCCATTGGAATTAATCCACTCTGATGTGTGGACTACTAAAGCTGCATCTCTTGGAGGCTGTCATTATTTTGTCACTTTTATTGATGACTATAGCAGAAAAGTTTGGGTGTATTTTATGAAAAAGAAAAGTGAAGTTTTTGGGCATTTCAAAACTCTTAAAGCTATGGTTGAAAAAGAAACAGGTTTGCAAATAAAATACCTAAGGTCAGATGGAGGGGGAGAGTACCTCTCAAATGAGTTTGCAAGGTTCCTGCAGGAGCATGGCATAAAGCAGCAATATTCATGCAGTCATACCCCACAACAAAATGGAATTGCAGAAAGGAAAAATATGCATATTGGAGAGGTATCTCGTGCCATGCTCAATGAAAAAGACTTGCCAGATTTTTACTGGGCTGAAGCAGTTGCTACAGCAGTCTACATAATGAACAGGACTCCCACTGCAGCAATACATGGGATGACTCCAGAGGAGAGGTATACTGGTAGGAAACCAGATATTTCTCATTTGAAAATTTTTGGTTGCATTGCCTATGTACATGTGCCAGATGAGTTGAGATCCAAGTTGGATCCAAAAGCTGAGAAGTGCATCTTTATTGGTTACTCTCTGCAGCAAAAAGGGTATAGATGCTATAACCCTTCTACTCGTAAGTTTACAGTGAGCAGAGATGTTGTTTTTGATGAGATGAGTAGCTGGTATAAACCAGTAAATGTGATTGATAATGTAGATGCACAAAATGGTAATGTTGCACAGAATTCTCAGTAGCAGTCACAAGATATTAGTGGACCTAGAGCGTCCTCTAGCAGTGGTTCACATTCTTCTCCATGGACAGGCAGATTGAGATCAGGAGAATCTTCTCAAAGCAATGCAGATAGTGGTATGCAGGTATCACGAAAAGGAAAAGAGAAGGTTGATCAGCCCATGTTTGATGTGAATGCAGGTCACTCTTATGTGGATGGTGAATCCAGTGGCTCAGAACAGAGCATTGATAATGAGTTGGGTATTCCTTCTATTGTTACACCTAGAGTAAGGAAGACCAGGGATGTTTTGAGAGCACCTGGGAGTAAACCCACTTTGCGCAGGTCTACCAGAGTTAGGTATCCTGTGGATAGGCTGAAATATGATAGATTTACAGCCATTCACTATGCATATATGGTCAAAGTGATACAGGAACCAGAACCCACTTCTTTTGAGCAAGTCATGGGAAAAGAAAAATGGGAGAAAGCCATGGATGAAGAAATGGATGCCTTGGAAGCAAATGCTACATGGGAATTGGTACCTTTGCCTAAAGGTAAGAATGCAATTGGCTGTAAGTGGGTTTATAAGGTGAAGCACAATGCAGATGGTTCTGTGAACAGATACAAGGCAAGATTAGTAGTCAAGGGATATGCACAAACATATGGCATTGACTATGAAGAAACATTCAGTCCGGTTGCAAGGATGGCAACCGTAAGAGCAGTCATTGCTATGGCTGCATCAAAGGGATGGTCTTTACATCAGATGGATGTAAAGAATGCCTTCTTGCATGGTGATTTGCAAGAAGAGGTCTATATGGAGCAGCCACCAGGTTATGTGCATGCTGTTCATCCTGAGTTTGTTTGCAGGTTGAAGAAAGCCTTGTATGGCTTGAAGCGAGCACCTAGAGCATGGTCTGACAAGATAGGACAGTATCTTGTCACTATTGGCTTTCAGATTTCCAAGGCAGATTTCTCACTTTATGTGAGAAAAACAGAGAAAGGTATTATGCTACTTGTCATTTATGTTGATGATTTGATTATGACAGGTGACAGTGATGAAGATATCCTTCATGTGAAAATGCTATTAAAGCAGAAGTTTGAGATGAAGGATTTGGGAGAGATGCGTTATTTCTTGGGCATTGAGGTGATTATATCACCAAGTGGGATACATCTCTTGCAGAGGCAGTATGGATTGGACATGCTGTCCAAATATGGGATGACAGGCTGTAAGCCTATTTCAGTTCCTTTGGAGCAGAATGTGAAGCTGAGCGCAGATGCAGGTGAGCTTTTGGAAGACCCTACTATGTACAGACGCATAGTGGGAAGCTTGATTTATATGACTATTACCAGGCCAGATTTGAGCTATGCTGTTGGGTTGGTAAGTCAGTTTATGCAAGCTCCAAGGAAACCGCATTTGGATGCGGCTAGACGCATACTCAGGTATGTGAAGTCCACATTGCAGTATGGACTATTTTATGAGACTGGGGTTCAGATACAGTTGCATGGATACACTGATGCTGATTGGGCTGGTAGTATTTCTGATAGACGATCTACCAGTGGGTATGTGTTCTCTTTTGGGAGTGCTGCAGTCACTTGGAGCAGCAAGAAACAGCCTACAGTTGCCTTGTCGAGCACAGAGGCTGAGTACAGGGGTGCAGCAATGGTTGCATGTGAGGTAGCTTGGTTGCATAAGCTACTTTATGATATGCATCAGCCTACAGATGGGCCAGTTATCATTTATTGTGACAACATGAGCATTATACACTTGGCAAATAACCCAATATATCATGCTAGAACAAAGCACATTGAGGTGCATTATCACTATGTGCGGGAGAGGGTTTTACTAGGTCTTATTGATCTAGTTTATGTCAGCACAGAGGATCAGGTAGCTGACATATTTACGAAGGCATTGGGCGCAGAGAAGCTGCGCAAGTTCAGAGACCTGCTTGGTGTGCAGGAATTGGGATTGAGCTTGAGGGGGAGTGTTGAGATATCGAGCTCCACTCATGATACGCCAGGGTGATCGTTGTGTATTTATGTCACCGACTTGTCAGTTGTTGCAGACGCGGTTGGTACACCGCCCATGAATAATAGCTACATGATAGCTATCCTTATCTACTCTAGTTCGTGGCTCAGTTAGTATGCCACCTTAGTTAGTTGAGTTTGGTTTGAGACCCATATATAGGGTTCTTCTATTTCTTTGTATGTGTTGTTCTTTTGGCTTATACAACTAAGAAGAGGAAAACTGTTTTCAGCCTCCACCCTTGTGTGTATTCCCCCATTGTGCAAGCAAGAAAGCTACAAGTGAGACTCCTTCCTTCTCTCCCACAATCTTGACAGGGCCTTCCCTATTGCCCTCTCAAGCGGGTTCTTGTTAACCCGGGATCTTTTAAAAATTCCCTTTGCCTTCACAAAGCAAATCTTTTACACCCCTTCTTCCTTGAAGTTTAAGGAGGAATCCTATAAAGCCTTTTAAAGCCGACTCCGAAAGACGGTGCAAGCAGTCACAAAGGGAGTTCGCGTTCGAAGAAGATCGGCCAACATCATAAATCTGCGTTCAAAGAAGATCGGCCAATATCATAAATCTGTGTCCAAGGTGGAAAGGCCGAATTCACGATGGCCCCTAAGAAGGCACAAGGTGCAACCGAAGGAGGATCGTCTCCTAATATCCATGCGGACATTTCACCACAAGTCCAGGTTTTTCTTCCTAATTTTGATTTACGTCATTATAATTCAATTGTGCATGGATCATTTATGGAGATAGGATGTAATTTTTGATTAAAATACTTTGACTAATTTAAAAGAAATAGCTCACAATGGAAGAATTCAGTCATTAATACTTTTCAATTAAATGAACAAAATAAAGTGAGCATAAGATTTCCATACATTTCTAGCAAGTGGTTTTTATGCATTGCAAAGTAATGAAATTAGATTAATTAATGCCCATCTTTACAAAATGGAATTATGATAGTACACTTCGATTAAGCATGGAAGGAATAAACCGCATATCGCATTATTGGACATCTTTTCTTCGAAATGATTCTTAAAGAAAGTTGCTAGCAACTGTAGGAAATTGCTAGGACTGCATGATTTGAAGATTTAACTCTAGGCAAGTGGCCTGAAAACTCAAATCAACGAAAGGGTGTGTAACTTCAGCATACAACAAATTCATTCGAAAAAGAAAGTAGAAAAAGGTTGCATATTTAAACATAAAATCCTAAAGCTTAGTAGCATGAATCTTGTTTGCATGTTATGGGATGATCAATTGGAATTATGCTATAACTTAACCTATGCTTTGATCTTAACCCGAAAAGTTAAGGTTTGTAAATCAACTTATAAGTAGATAATGAATCATGTGGTTACGAAAATGGTAGCGTAATTATCTTCAAGAATAGACAAGTTAAATTGGCTTAAACCTAAACACCTAAAAACCGCGAGGGAATCGTTTAGGAAGGGTTAATTCAATGCAACCTATCCCAAAGAGCTAACTAGAATTTAACATGTTGAGGACGTGACCTAGTCGCTCTTATTGCCAAAGCTAAAACTCCTATACCCTAAAGACTTGCCCACATTTATGGAATGTAGGGATAGTAGGACATACTTGCGAGAAATGATCTAGGGTTTTTTCCCTAAGGATCTCTCGCTAAAAATATGAAACTTGGTTTGACTTGGAACCATAGGACCGACAATGTCGGCCTAATGCAATCTGGAACGGATTGTTATATCTAATCATGATTTTGTGATTATAAGACCCCATTCGATGGGTAAATAGTCCCATAGTTTTGATGAGACACTTGTGCAACAAGTTGCAGAGTCGCATGATATTGTGATTTGATCACAAGGGAATGGCCAATTCCTCAGAATGAGATTGGCAGATTCTTATGCAAGTTATCTTGCAAGAGGATGAATAATTGTCCTAATATAGTACCTTTCTTGGGTAAAGTGACCAAGAATACGGGGATTAGATATTTGCTTGGAAGCAAAGGACCAATCAGTAAATTGAAATAACATATTTATTGCTAATAGCACTTAAGGTATTGGTTAAATCGGGTTAATAGGGTATGGCCCTAACCCAAGGATAAGGGTTAACAAAAAAACCCTCGGGGATCTTGCCAAGTCGCAATTGATGCCAGATTGAGTGTTGGATGCATTCAAAAATAAGGATTCACTCCTTAGCAATTGGCCAAAATAACGACCACTGGAAATGATTGTGCTTATAATAGTTTAGAGAGCACTGTTTTGCTTTGTTTGCTCAAGGGATTAAAGGATGAAAAGATATCTAATGCTTCAGGTTGAAGGCCTGAAGGGAGAGGCAACTTCAGTTACCCCCGACTACCTGCCTGAACCTAACCAAGGGGGTTGTTGACCACACCGGGAAGGTGGACCAAATCCGCCGCGAGAGGTCTCTCCGTTGAGCTCTACTTGGAGCAGGAGGATGCTTGGGTGCCAAGGGGGCTCTGGTCCTAAATCCCTTGCCTTCCACGCCCTGCACAAGAGGCCAACGTCACTCGGGATTGGATCTCGAGGCCCACATACTAGTCTACGGGCCGAATCTTGGATTAGTAATCCCTGTGGATTGCTAGATAGCCTTCAAGTGGATTATGGATAAGCCTACGGGCTAGACTTTATGTATTTCAAAGATAAATATGATAACCTGTTGAAAAGGAACTTGTTTGACATTACTTTTCTATGTCAAGTGTTATGATTACGTGAAGGAACCAGTGTCTAACGGGCTAATTAAGGAAGCTGATTGATACATGTTCAATTAAATGTGTTAGGTAATTAAATAATTACTAAAACAACCTGAGGAAAGTGTGGAGGATGTGGCCATAGGTCCGTCCTATGGATGGGTGGTCTTGATTGGCCAGGAACTTCTCTCAATCATGATGGTCGGCAAGAAGATCGTTTTCAAAGGACACGAACAACAAGGGCGCTGACCTAGAGTCTAAGTTATAATAATCCCGATTTACGTTGTTTTAGGGGAATGGAATGGGACTATGCCTTATGGCAGAGAGGTCGAGCCTTGCATCCCTCTCATTTCCCATTCTCCTTGAACCGAGTGCAGCGTGAATCTGCTTTGAATCTAGCGTTTCTGTGTAAAGTGGTTCAGTTGGGGTTCGACACTAGTTGCCATCTAGGAAATGACCATTAGGGAAAAACCTTGATTCAAGATAGCCCTAAGTGGGAATGGCCAGAATACTTCTGCTACGTTGCAGACGTGAAAATTTCCTAGATCACAAATCCCGTGACATTCCATGGGAGCGCCGAGCGGAGCTTTCTAGACATCCTTTCCGATGGACTGCTAAGACATGTCTTGAAGATTACATGCGGACACATTACATTGATCCTTATCTGATAGTAACCAGACCTGACATCAATCTTGAAGAAGATCTTTGCACCCTGAAGACGATCAAGAAGCTCATCTATTCTAGGAATAGGGTACTTGTTCTTGACAGTTGATTGATTCAGCCCTCTATAATCAATACAAGGTCGAAGCGTCCCATCTTTCTTTTTTTGGAACAGTACTGGAGCTCCCCATGGTGAACTGCTAGGACAGATGTAGCCCTGATCTAGCAATTGCTTGAGTTGTTCCTTCAGCTCAATTGCTTCTGGGATGGACATTCTGTAGGGTATCTTTGCAATTGGCACAACTCCTGGTACTAGCTTGATCTCATGATCCACTTCTCTTTGAGGTGGGAGTTCTGTCAACTCTTCGGGAAATACATCTGCGTATTCCTTTAGCCATGAAGGCCCTTTCACTAGACTCCTGCTTCTGATCTAACTTGTTGAGCTTAATCAAGTAGACAGGTAGTCCGTTTCTAACTCCCTTTATAATCTGAGATGCTTTGGACAATTGAATTTTTGGCACTCCAGCCTTGCCTTGAGTTGTGACTAAATCCCCTTCAGAGTTCCGAAAGGAAATTTGGCCCTTTCCACAATGGATGTGGGCCTCATTAGGTTTAAGCCAATCCATTTCGAGTAGACACTCATGGATATCTAGGCTCATGACTTTGAATTTGACTGAAGTCGCCTTTCCTCCCAGAAAGAATTCCACCTTAGCAGTTTGCGTGGTACAAGTGACCTCACGACCATTTGCTAATTCCACAAGCAAGAAAGGTGCTTCTACTATGGCTATTCCTAATCTTTTTACACAAACTGGTGAGATTAAGGAATGTGTACTGCCACAATCAATCAAGGTCTTGAAACCTTTACCTTGATAGTCCGACGGTGTCTCAATCACCGAGAATTGGTGATTCGGGCCTTTCTAGCGTAGAGCGGCATGGATTGTAGCCCTTTCAAACTCTGCTTCCATGGTCGGATCTTCTTTATCTTTGCACATTTCCTTATTGGCAATGCAGGCAGTTCTTCCTCTGCCTCGAGTAGCGGCTCCTTGGCCACTGCCAGTTCCTTGGAAAGGTGCTTGGTGATGTCCTCCTCCAAGCTTGGGACATTGCCTTTTGAAATGTCCTGGCTCGTTGCAGTGGAAAGAACAGAAGTTCGAGCCATTGCTTTGGGTAGGGACAAAGCTGTTGGCATTATTAGTCCTTGCTTTCTTTCTTTGTCCCTGATTCTGACCTTGAACTCTCTTCATTTGAGGCCTAAGTGCTCCTCTGTTTGGGTCGTTAAAAGACCAAGTTTTATTACCCCTTGGCCTAACCTGCTGCACCTCCTCAATTATAGGCGCAACTTGAATGAGTGCGTCCTGAAGATCTAATGGGCGCATAGATTCAAGACGGGTATTCACTGGTGGGTTTAAACCAGTACAAAATTTTGACACTTGCTGTGCCATGTCCATCTGTGGTGCATATTTAAGAAGTGAGACGAATTTAGAATAGTATGCATCAAGAGTGAGTCCCAGCTGTTTCAACTCATAGAACTCATTCATTTTCTATGTGTGATACGTAGGTGGTAAGTATCTTCCCTGCATGGCTTTCTTCAGCTTCTCCCAGGTAACAGATCTTTCCGCTATCCCTTGATCTCTGCACCATCGTTTCCACCAAAGCATGGCTTCGCCGGTGAGCTTCAGCTTGGCAAGCGTAGCTTGGTTGGCGGGTGCAGTACCAGCTGCTTCAAAGTAATCCTCCATGGATTCAATCCAAATTTCAGCATCTGCTTGGATGGACCTGCCTTTCCCGTCAAATTCAGGTGGCTTAATTTACTTGAGAAGAAACTTCTTCTCCTGGATTACAGCAGTACTTGATGTAGGAGGCAAACTGGGAATCTGTACCTGGGGTTGTGCCTGGATAACAGTTTCTTAACATTATTACACGTTTTAATCATTATGATTTATATTACATACCCAAATTCAGCTATCAACCAAGAATCCTAGCCACTTAACTTCGTATCAATTCTCATGAACAAAACAGACATTGATAAAAAGAAGTCTCATTCCATTTATATGGGTCTAGCCCTTTCGGAGTACAACATCTCTTGGTATGGCAAAGCAGCTGTTACATTTAGTTCGAGGAGAATAGTGTTGTATTACATTTATCTACGGGAACTGGATAATAGTATGGTTTCAGGTCATGAATCTTCAGGAATCGGTAATTCATCAGAAGATTGGGGTATCCCTTCCTTTGGAACCCATTCTTCTCATAGCACCCCAACACTTTGATCATGCCGGCAGGGATTACACGGGTCACTTCCTCATATGAGTTCAGCTCAACCCTCCGACCTTGAATATGTGCAAATATGTAAAGTTGAGTTTACGTGAGCCTCCACAAAAATAAACAGCTTCACGATCTTCAGGTCTTCCAACCACTTGATTCTCTTTAGGTTGGTTTGAATGTATGCAAACCGGTGGGCAGCTATATAGTAGATTCTTGAGGCACTCGTCCATCTTCATTCCACATACAAAGGCGATGGATTATAGATACGATCTAGGATGTTCATCATCTCAACCCTTTGTCCATAATCCGGGGAATGCATCACAGTCATAAACATGACTCGGAACACTAAGAACCTGTTCCATGCTTCATAATTCTACAAGATAGCATCAAAGGTAAGGAAATGTTTGGAACAACAACATTTTCTTTACTTCTTCTTATTAAGATTTCTTAAAATAAATCCATCGTTGGTTCACTCTGATACCAACTATAACGTGTCCACATGTTATCATCAGGACACATCTTAGCAGTCCATCGGAAAAGATGTTTAGAAAGCTCCACCCGGCACTCCCATGGAATGTCACAGGGTTTGCGATCTAGGACTTTCTGCGTCTGCCACGTAGCGGAAGTATTCTGGCCATTCCCACTTAGGACCGACCTGAATCAGGGTTTTCCCTAATGGTCATTTCCTAAATGGCAACTAGCATCGAACCCAAGCAAACTACTTTACGCAGAAATGCCAGGTCCGAAGCGGATTCACGTTGCACTTGGTTCAAGGAGAATCGGAAACGAGAGGGATGCAAGGCTCGACCTCTCTGCCATAAGGCATAGTCCCATTCCGTTCCCCTAAAATAGCGTAAATCGAGATTATTATAACTTAGAATCTAGGTCAACGTCCTTGCTGTTCGTGTCCTTTGAACGATCTTCTTGCTATCCATCATGATTGAGAAAAGTTCCTAGCCAACCAAGACCACCCATCCGTAGGACAAACCCATGGCCACATCCACCGCACTTTCCTCAGGTTATTTTAGTTATCTAATTGCCTACCACATTTAGTTGGACATGCATCAATCATTTTTCTTAATTAGCCTGTTAAGCACTTGGTTCCTTCACATAATCATAGCACTTGACATAGAAAAAGTGTTGAGTGTTGAAATGACTTGTTTTTTGGCTGATTTTTGTTGTTTTTGAGAGCTGAATGGTTGATTTTATGAGATGATTGATTGGTTTGGAAGTGGTTCGAGAGTGTTTTGGATGATAATTGATTATTTTTTGGAAGTTCATGATGTTTATTAGTGGTTCTGTGATGTTCTAATAGGTTCTGATTGGTTCTGTATACCTTCTGTATAGCTTCTGTTTTGTTCTGTTTTGTTCTGATTGTCTTCTATAAGGAGGGATGGAGTATTGATTGATGAAGATTGAGATCTTGTGAAAGTTTATTGAATGGTTTGAGTATGAGTTATGTGGTTTTAATGACCTTCTGTAACCTTCTGTAGGTCTTCTGTAGAGCCTCTGTCTCTGTTCTGTTCTGTTCTGTTCTGTTCTGTTTTGTATTGTAGCTATTCTGGTACTGTTCTGTGACTGTTCTGTATGCTTCTGTATGTGTTCTGTTGGATGAGAGTGTAGCTTGGGAAAGTTTTCTAGCCTTGGAAAGAGGTGAATACAAGTGCAAAAGAGCTGAAAGAAGTGAAAGAAGTAGCTACTGAAGACTTAAGTGAAGACTAGAGTGAAGTGACAGTAGTGAGCTATGAAAGGACACTGTAGTGGCTCTGGTGACTCTTCATATCAGACATACCTCTTGGGAGGGGTATCCACGACCTAAGAAGGATTATTGAGAGTGATTTTGAGAGATTGTAGTGAGGATATGATATATTATTGATGGAGAGAGAGAGAGAGAGTCAGAGATAGCCAATTCTACTAAAACAGAGTGATTGTATATGAGAGATCGAGAGAGAAGACTATGAAGATATTGAAGATGAATACTATGTGATATATTTCCATTCAAAGATGGTGTATTCCTTTGCTTTCTTTGTTCTATTGATGGATTTTGTGAAGATATTGAAGAATATGGTTGATTCTATCAAATCCGTGGGAGATCTACATGATGCTATATGAAGATTTGTTGTGCCTGGTGTTCTTTTCTTCATTGTGATCATATGAAACATGATAAACAAGCTTGTTGATGTTACAAGATAGATTTTCTTGCAAGAGAATTCCCTTTTCCTTGGTGTTCCTCTTGGGGCTCCATGTTTTTGGTGTGCAGCCGGGGAAGCTTGCCATCAACAAGCACCAAAAGAGGCTGAAAATGAAGGAATTGGCATTGCCAAGAGGAGAAGAATTCAATGGATGTTTGTAAAGTTCCTTCTTCCACTGAAGAGTTGGAATTTCTCATAATCAAAGCCACTTTACACAAGAAGTTCATCCCACAATGGCGGAAACACATCACCATCATGATGCATGCTGTATGTGGTGGACAGTTTCGTCTTCCTGTTGAAGTAGCAGAAACTTGCATCTTGGTGGCAAACTGTTTGGGAACAAACTGAAGAGCAGAAACAGAGAGAATGACCATCAATGGAAGATTTATCATTCATTGAGAAGTTTCCAGACCTCATCAAGTGGGAGATTGTGAAGAAGCTTCAGGAGTATTGGTCTGTGGAGGTTCACAAAGACAAGAAGGAAAAGAGTTGGAATTTGTTCGTGGATGCTCAACATCAAGATACATGGGATGCTTGGTGTACTGATAATCTTCTGTTTGTTCAATTGGCAACCCACTGGAAGTTGGTAGACAGAGTGTTTTTCACAACATACACTGTTGAAACCATCAGAAGCTAGCATTACTATGATGATGGCACCACCACAACGCTTAGACGTATGCATTTTGACACCTTCAGAACCGAATACCTTCCTCTGTGCAGTGGAATGAAAGCAGAATTCAGGGACATTGAAAAGAAAGAAGTAGAAGAAATGTTGGCAAGACAGTCCTCCAGAGACTGAAGCCTTCTGTTAACCCTCTGTGGAGCACTAACAACATAGTGGAGCCACACCCCTAATGAATGACGCAATAAAGAGGCAAGCGTTAGAACGAGTCCAGAGGTACGTGAGAAGAGAGAAAGCAAAAATCAAGGCTGAGAACGAGCTCGCAGCAGAAGCCGCCTTTGACGCCCTTGCGGAACTCTTTACAGAAGTCCCAATGGCACATCAAGCCCTTCCTCCTCCTGCTGGAGGTCCACTTCCAAGCCAGATCTATCCTGGAAATATTGATGATAGGCCAACGAATGTAGTTCCATTGCCAGTTTTTAAGGGAGAGTACAATGAAGACCCCGATCTTCATGTAGCAGAGTTTATGGTAGAATGTGTGGCTAACAATGCCAAAACCCTTGAGCATTGGTTGGAAATATTCCACGCCACTTTCAAGGGCGCGGCGTTTCAGTGGTATGAGAGACAAGCAGCAAGAACTTTTGGCACATGGGACGACCTGAAGTTGGCCTTCCTCACTAAATTTAGGCGTGAAGGTTTTGAAGAGCAGATGCGAGAGGAATTTATGAACCTAAGTCAGTCCTCTAGAGAAAGAGTGGAAGCTTATGTCTCATGAATGGAATCCATCCTGAAGAGATAGACTAACCATAATCTAGATGATGGTATTCAAAAGGGGGTGTTTCTCAGAGGATTACAACCAGAAGTCCGTAAGTTTGTGGAGCTGCAAAGACCAGCCACACTGCAAGCTGCAACAGAAGGTGCAAGACTGTACGATGAAGTGGAAGCTAGATTGGCGATGAATCCAGGAAGAGGAGTCCTACCTCCTCTGATGCTAGGAATGATGTACCCACCAAATGCAGTCCCAGGGACTGTCCCCTACCCTTACCAACAGATGCCCCCAGTATCAAGTACAGTGCACCAAATCCACAGTGGCCACAATCCATGCCTCAAATGATGGTTCAACCACAACAACAATGGTCCCAACCAATTTCCTCAATGCCAAATCAGCAGCAACAGTGGAATCCTACCAACTGGAGCCAACAGCCAACAGTTCAAACAGGAGCTCTGAATCAGAATCAGAACAGAGATTCCTCTGCACCAGCCCAACCTATTTATGCAGTGATTACAGAGACTCCTCAAAACCCTCCTACCAGTACCTCCGAAGGAGAAAGCTTGAAGGATTACTTATCCAACTCAGTTGCAAATATCAAAAAGGAGTTGATGGATGTGATTACAGAGTAGCTACAGACACTGAAAGTGAATACCGCTAGCATATCCAACATTGTAGGAGCAGGAAGAGATGTGATGTGGTCAAATACTTGGAGTGGTAAGTGTCATCAAGAAGGCCATTTAGCCACTGAATGTACACGAAAACCAACCATCCCCGGAGCCTTCTGTTCCTACTATTTGCGGAAGAACTATACAGAGGACATTTGCTCTCTGAAGGAGATGCATAATAGGCGAAGAAAGGAAGAAGATGCAAGATTCAACTTACTGGAATCCAAAATGACAACACAGGATATTGGAGCCAAGCCTAGAGAGTTTGGTCCTAATTTCGGACCCAGAAGATTTCCTTCCTAAAGTTACAGAGGAAGACAGTCTGGCGGTGGTCAGAGATCAGAAGTGGAGTGTTATAGATGTGGAGAAAAGGGACACATTTCACCAAATTGTCCAAATCCCAGAAGGTCAGTGGATTATAAGCCCTTATGTAGTCGATGCAAAAGAGAAGGCCACACTGTAAAAGACTGTCCAAGCCCAGCCCCAGTGAAAAGCAGTGCTACTGATAGTCCGGCCAAGGCCCAAGAGCCTACCTCCAATTTAGTGGAATTGGAAGTTGCTGCCATCACACGTGCAAAGCAGAAGGAACCACCTATCCAGAAAGAAAATAATCCTCCTGCCAGAACAGTGAAGTTCAATCTTCCACCAGAAGAACAGAACAGAACAGAGCCTGACAGTGTCGTACAGAGCACTACAGTGCCACAGAGAGTTACAGAGACAGGACCAGAGGTCCAAGAGATAGAAGAGGAGGAAGTAGCACAAGTGACAGAAGAAGTTCCCATGATGCCTCTATTGGAAGAAAGAGGGAAAATGAAAATGGGTGTTGCCCCATTCCCTAACCGGTTAGAGAAGCCAGTGGATCCTATTAAGGAATACGATCTAGTCAGAGATCTAGATACCTTTAAACCAAACCTTACATTCCGACAATTATTGATGTTGTCTCCCAGTTGCCGAAAAAGGGTCAAAAGTATACTGACAAGAAGACGTGGCTTAAGGATTACTCTCTCAATAGCAACAAAGTTCAATAAAGCTCTAGAGCCTGTAAAAGAAGTGGACGTAGCTAACGCCTTCCTAGATCCAGGTACCCCAGAGACTGGCGTGTGGATAGAAGGCTGTTTCATTGCAAATGCATTGATTGATGGTGGTTCATTAGTGAACATTATGACGGATGTGACAATGAAGGATCTAGGCTTACAAGGTATGCAACCATCCCAATGGCTCATCAGACTGGCGGATCAGAGCAGAATCAAGCCTTTGGGCATTCTCCCATATGTGAAGACTATAGTGGCTGGGAAAGATTATTGGCTAACCTATCTGGTGGTGAAGCCGAACTCTTATGGTACATCCTACCCTCTGTTACTGGGCAGACCATGGCTTTTTGAAGCCAGAGCAAGGACAGATTGGTTCAAAGGAACCTTGACCTTGGGACAAGGACCCAACAAAGTGGTGCTGAAACTGTACGGTTCTCAAAAAGGACTTTGATCCACCTCCTTGGAATTATCTTCTGACTCCCCTAATGAGGCTACGGATGGAACATCAGCAGACGAAGATGCTGTCAAACAAATCCTTCCCAAGAACTTCCTGCCTGAACCAGGAACTATTTCACAAATCACTTCTGATAATGAGATAGAAGCATGGATGTACTGCTCTCCCTGTTACATGGCCATAGTAGAGCCAGAGGCAAAGGCAGAAGAGAAAACAGAGAACCTGTTATTCTCTTACAGAGCTCCTACAGAGCCAGAGACAGAGAGAGAAGCAGAAGCAGAGACAGAAGAGGATGGAGATGATATGGACGAAGAAGGTTATGAAAGTGAGCCAGAAGAATCTATCCCACTTGAAGAGAATATATATGAAGAAGAAGTTCCAGAAGCATCAGAAGCAGATGAGCTCATGCTATGGGACAGAATGGCAATGGTACCATTTGGTCTGGTAAATGGATCTTCTCGTATGCAAAATCTTTATAAGAAATGGATTAAGAAGAACAAGCCGTCTTTCAGCAGTGGCTCATGCCATCCTAACCCATCTTTGCCAAAGAAAGATGATGATGATGCACCGTGCCAACAAGCACTAGTTCCACAAACCCAACAGGCATCAGAGGGTCCCTATTATGTAACGTTCCTGGATGCGTCATCAGAAGATGAGTCTTCAAGCCAAGAGGTAATTAATTTTGAAACCAAACCCGAAACGGCTCTAATCCCATTTCAACATCTTAAGGAGCAACCTAAGTCTCCACCAAAAGAAGAAGTTGGGTCTAGTGGGACATCAAAAGAGGACATCACTCCCTTGAAGGAGTCGGATCTGTATCCAGAAGCAGTCCGTGGGACCTTCATCCGTGAAGTAGAAGGTGAAAGGTAGTTAACCTTTGTGGATGCAGAAGGCATTGAACGCCACTTGAAGGTGGGTAGCAGCCTCCCAGAAGAGGAGTTGTCAACCTTGTACAACTTGTTGAAAGAAAATTTGGACATGCTTGCATGGTCCTACAAAGACCTAAAGGGAATTGATCCCACAATATGTCAGCATCATATTGACTTGGAGCCTGATGCCAAGCCAGTACGGCAACGACAGAGGCGAATGAACCCGAATTATTCCACATTGGTAAAAGCAGAGTTGCTGAAGCTTCTAGAAGCCGAGTTCATCTATCTAGTGGCAAATAGTGAATGGGTTTCACCCATCGTGGTTGTACCCAAGAAGAATGGCAAATTGCGAATCTGTGTGGATTTCCGGAAGCTCAATTCCAAGATGAAGAAGGATCATTTTCCTATCCCTTTCACAGACCAACTGTTGGACACAGTGGCAGGACATGAGCTTTATTCCCTTCTGGATGGATTCAGCGGATACAACCAAGTGCAGATAGCAGAAGAGGACCAACCCAAAACAACCTTCACCACAGAATGGGGGACCTACGCTTACCGAGTGATGCCGTTTGGGCTCTGCAATGCCCCTTCTACTTTCCATCGAGTCATGATGGCCGCATTTCAAAATCATCTGCACGACTTTATTGAGGTATATTTGGATGACTTCTGTGTCTATAGTTTCATCCGTGAACACTGGGAACACCTGGAACAATGCTTTGACCGATGCCGGGAGTATGGGATTTCCCTCAATCCCGACAAATGTATCTTTGGGGTCTCTTCTGGAGTTCTGTTGGGCCACATTGTCTCTGCACAAGGGATATCAAGAGACCCTGCAAAGATCAAAAAGATAGCAGCTCTGACAGCACCCACCAACCTCAAACAGTTGAGGGGATTCCTCGGCCATGTGGGTTACTACAGAAGGTTCATAGCTCATTTTGCAACAAAGGCAACCTCCTTGCACAAGCTTCTAAGGAAAGATGCAGAGTTTACTTGGACGGAAGAATGTGACAAAGCCTTCCACACTCTGAAGCAGTGTCTGATTGAGGCACCCATTCTGCAACCTCCTGATTGGACGAAGGAGTTTCATGTACACACTGATGCATCTATTGAAGGCTTAGGCGCAGTCCTCTGCCAGAAGGGTTCCTCGAAGGTGGATCAACCGATCTATTATGCAAGCCGAAAAGTCACTGATAGGGAACAGAACTATACAGTGATAGAGCTGGAGTGCTTGGCAATGGTGTTTGCCCTAGAAAAGTTTCGCCACTACCTCCTATCTACCCACTTTAAATTTTATGTGGATCATGAGGCCCTATCCTTCCTGATGAACAAAGCGGATGTGAAAGGACGAATGATGAGATGGCTCCTTCTATTCCAGGAGTTCGACTTTGAGGTAATTACCAAGCTTGGTCGTTCCCATGTTTTGGCTGATCATCTGTCGCGTATCCCACAAATTGCAGATGAGGAGCAGGATGATCCCTACCTCCCTGGGTACGCCTCTTCGACACGATCTTCATCGACAAACAATCGAGTGACGTGAGCTTTCATCCTAACCGGATGGGGACGTGAGCATGGGTTTCCCTCTGTAACTATCCATAGAGAGTGAGACAGAGGGTGGGGCGAGTGACCAGTTTTTTCCCTTCAAATCAAATGAGAGGTGAGTAGTGTGAATGAAGTGTTGCACGCACGGGATAGGCCTCTCAATGCACAAAGCACAATTTGTTTCTGTGCACTGCACTATAAGGCTCCCTGGCCTTCTTTCTCGCACCGTATGCCGGCACAGGGCAGGATGCACCGTTGCACCATCAAATGCGCACAAGGCATACAACCTTTGCACAAGTGACCGTGAGGATTACATCAACGGGTTTCAGGACATGGTTGCCCTCCTGTAACTATCCATAGAGCGTGAGACAAAGGGTGGGCTGAGTGTGACTGGAGTTTCTTCAATCAATTACCGAGAGGTGAGATTGAGGGACGTTACGACACTTGGAGTCAGGTATGTTCCCGTTTCCCTATGCACCTACGGGATGGGTCTCTATTGTCATCACAGGACACGTCACCCTGTTCATGTTCTGTACACTGCACTGTAAGGCTCCCTTGCCTTCCTCCTTGCACTTATGCCGGACGGGTTGGATGCACTAATGCACCATCAACTGTCCACTCGATCCGGAATCATTTGCGACATGGCAAGATTCCCAAGGCTTTGTTTGTTAACCCTTATATCCTTGGGTTAGGGCTGTACCCTATTAACCCAACTTAACCAATATCTTAAGTTCTATTAGAAGTAAATATGTTATTCCAATTTACTGATTAGTCTTTTGCTTCCAAGCAATTATCTAATTCCCTTATCTTGGTCACTTTTCCCAAGGAAGGTGCTATGTCCGGATGACTACTCATCCTCTTGCAAGAAAAACTTGCGCAGGAATCTGCCAATCTCATTCAAAGGAATTGGCCATTCCCTTATGATCAAATCACAAGATCATGCGACTCTGCAACTTGTTGCACAAGCGTCGCATCAAAAACCATGGGACTATTTTACCCATCGAATGGCGTCTTGAAATCATGATTAGATAGGAAATAGGGTTAGGTGTCTTCAAATCAAGTTTCATCCTTTTACCGAGCAAACCTTAGGGTAAAAACCCTAGATCATTTCTCGCAAGTATGTCCTAATGTCCCTACATTCTTTGAATGTGGGCAAGTCTTTAGGGTATAGGAGTTTCACCTTTGGCAATAAGAGCAATTAGGTCATGTCCTCAACGTGCTAAATCCTAGTTAGCACTTGGGATATGTTGCATCGATTTAACCATTCCTAAATGAGTCCCTTGCGGTTTAGGTAAACCAATTTACTTGACTATTCTTGAATATATTTACGATACCATTTTCGTAACCACATGATTCATTACCTACGTATGAGTAGATTTACAAACCCTACATTTTCTGGTTAAGATTAAAGCATATGTTAAGTTATGGCATAATTCCAATTGATCCTTTTATAACATGCATTCAAGATTCATGCTACTAAACTTTAGGGTTTTATGTGAACCATGCAGCTTTTTCTAACTTCTTTTCTAAATGAGATATTCGTATGCTGAATGAGCATTACACAACCTTTCGTAACTATTTTCGTAGTTGATTGAGATTTATGCGAATTGCCTAGAGTTTAATCTACTTCATGCAGCTCAAGAACCATTTCCATGCCTTGTAAATTCCTACGGATTATTAGCAACCTTCTTTTAATGAATCATTTTGAAGAAAAGATGTTCAATAATGCGACATGCGATTTATTTCTTCCATGCATAATTGAAGTATACTATCATTATTTCGACTTGTAAAGATGGGCATTAGTTAATCTAAGTTCGTTACTTTGCAATGCATAAAAACCACTTGCTAGGAATGCATAGAGATCTTATGCTCTTCTTTTTTCATTCATTTATTTGAAAAATACAAATGACCGATTCTTTGATCGTAAGCTATTTCCTTTAATTTATCCAAAGTATTTCAATCGAAAAAGTGCATTCTAATTTTCGTAAATGAATCATACACAATTGAATTATTACGACGTAAACCAAAATTAGGAAGAAAACCTGGACTTGAGGTGAAATGTCCACATGGATGCTAGGAGATGATCCTCCTGTGGTTGTGCCTTGTGCCTTCTTAGGAGCCATCAAGATTTCGATCTTCTCAACTTGGCCGCAAACCTATGATCTTGGCTCGACTCCTTCACACACAAAAACTCCCTTTTGCGATTCGGCTTTCTTGACCAATTTCACCGTCTTTTGGAACCAGGCTTTAGAAATGGAACTTATGAATTTTCCCTTCCTTTCGTAGAAGCTCCGGGAATGCAATTTGTCTACACGGAAAGGGGAAATAGCTTTGTGGTATGCAAAGGGGGAAAAGTTGCTTAAATTCCGGGTTATAAAGAACCCTTTGGAAAGGGTTTATAAAAGTCCCTAGGAAGGGCTTTTAAGATAACTTGTGAGGGGGAAATCCACAGGAATTGCTAAAATGGCTATTTGTGTGGGAAGGATTTAAAAGGAACCCGGGGTTAAATAGCCTTGTGGAAATGCTATGAAAGGGCTTAAAACTGGCTAGGGAAGGGGAAAATCCACGAGAAGGCATTTGAGGACTTGTGTGGGAAGGATAGAGAAAGGCCTTTAAAATCTAACTTGTGTGGCTTGTGGGGGATGCAAAGAAAAAAAGGTCCAATTTCCGGGGATATAAGTGACTGCTTGGGAAGGCCAATAGAAAGGCAGTTCTAAAGGAACCCACGTTAAGACTCCCTTTATGTAAGAACGCAAGGGGGGAAAAGGGCTTAATGAGCTTTTAAAGGCTTGGATGGGACCTCACGGGCAGGGGGGCTTTGGATTCCGCCGGGGGGGGGGGGGGGGGGGGGGGTTAAACCCACTTAAAAGGACCTTATGGAAGCCCACAAGAAGGGGGGCTTCCCAAGGGCTTTAGAAGCTTCTCAAAAAGCTTTCGGGAAGCTTCTATGGGGCCCACGTGGAGGAAAGGCGATGAGTTCTACTGGCGGCGTGTGGCGGCAGGTTCAAGATGATGGCCGTGGCGGAATTCGGCGGCAGCTCCTCCTTCTTCACAATCTCCTTTAGCCTACGATAGCAGTTGGCGGTCTTCCCACACTCTATGCTTCTCCATGACTCTTCTCAGCCGTAGCGTTCTGGTCCTCCGTTCTCCTTCACACGACCACCACTACTCTTTCTGGTGGTGTCCTGTCCTTTTTCCTCTTTACTCACCCCCCCCCCCCACAGGGGGTTTTTATAGGGTGAAGGGAGGAGGACCTCCCTCCCTCCACACAGCCATTTGCGTGGCATTTAGCCCCCCATGGCATCCAACGCGGTGATTAGTCATAAGCGCCTCTCTCTCCCTCTCCTCCAGCATGACCGTCGGCTGGGGGGGGAAGGAGGGGATTTTAAAAGAAAATTTCCATTATTCCAATATTATTCTTTTGGCCTCCTACCAAGAGGAGGTTCTTATGAAGAACGCGGGTTTTTATTAAACCATAGTCCTAAGTCTCAATTGGCCCATGGGGAGTGTACAATGCCAGTATTGACATTTGCCCAGGACTCATGTGCGCACGTAATATTTTTCAGCAGAAATATTACAGTTTGGTACTAGTGAGACCACATATTTCTTTCTCTCTTTGTTTGCAAGACATGGTTTGGATTTCATTATCATTATGTTGACTTCGTATTTTTGGCATACAAGGATGAGAATAGTGCTTTTTGACAAAGCCATTGTTACTTGTATTTTTAATGTAGATGCATTGTTCTTTTGTGAGAAGACAACATGATGTTGCATTGTGACTATACCATAGGATGCACACATTGTTAGTGTTCCAATGATGGTTTCACATTTTATTACCCAAGGTGATTCAAATTTATCTATGTCAGACCAAGTTGTAGCAAATGGTTTTAATGATGTTTTTCTACAAGCCATAGTTTTCTTTTTCTAAAAGTTTTGAAGGATGTCCTATGACTTTGTTTTTGTGCAGTGTCCATTGATGCTGATGAGAACAATATATTTTTATCATTCAACTACACTACACTTGTTCATGAAAACAACACGCTATACTTCGTAATTACATATTAAGAAAAAAACCTAGTTTATCTCTTTCACGTGCAAGACTGATGATTTTTAAATTTTTCACTTAATAGTGATTCAAATATGTAAATAAAATCAATAAACATTAAAATGAATATATATTAACAATACTTCAAAAACTAAATGAAATGAAAAAACATGCTATATAGCATGTTGAATAGATGACATAGGTCTCTTCGTATTTAAATAATTATGGAAAGGGTGCCATTCCCCTATCCATTCAAAATATAATGTTTGTTCAAAAGAAACACTATTTCATTTTTCTCATTACGTTTGAAAGATCATTACGCTTTCGCTTTTTCCATATGTTCAAAAGATCGTTTTCTTTTCCTTTCGTTTCACTATTAATTAGCTATTAACTATTACAAATACTACTAATACTACATAAGTCTAACTAATTAACTACTACTAATAATACTACTAATACTACAACTAATAATTAACTATTAGCTACTACAAATACTACACAAGTCTAACTAATTAAGTAATATAAGTACAACTATTGATACTACTAATAAGCCTAAGTAACTAATACTACTAATAAACTAGTAAGTCTAACTAATCAACTTATACTATGAATACTACATAAGTCTAACTAATTAACTAATAATATTACAACTACTAATAAACTAATAATTCTAACTAATTAGTTAATACTACTAATTAACTAAATTAACTAACATAAAACTATGACATGTAAAACTAACAAATGTAACTCTCTCTCTCTCTCTCTCTCTCTCTCTCTCTCTCTCTCTCTCTCTCTCTCTAGAGTAACTAAATACCTTTAAATAATTACGTTAACTTATGTTAGCTAACTGTGTTAATACGTGCATTAATATGACCTACTTGCCGATGGTTGGCTGCTATTGCATGCCACATATTCTGTTGCCCCACGCGACTCTCAGTTGCGGCCTAATTGCCACAATAAGCATGCTTGTGTGATGCTACTCTGACTAGACTTGCTATTGTCGGCATCAATGATCTTGATCTTGTGTATTGCAATGCTTCCAAACAAGATGGTGCCAAACCAGTGTGAGGCTTATAATAGGAGCATGTAAGACAAGTGTAAGGCTTATAACACGAGCACCCTAAAAGGTTTGTCAATCGACGAAAAGCAAAGAGCATAGCTTTCGAGCAATTTTAGCAATGAAAAGCAGAGTAACGATAGCGTTCGACTGGTGTTTGTATTTTCAAGGAGAAAAAATGTTACAAAGTTGAACGTGTAATAATCTACTTGATTATAATTAATTAATAAATATAGTTAATAATTAAAAATTAATAAAAATAATTAATAATCAATAAGTGTAAAATATTAATCTAATTAATTATAATTATAACTATCATAATTATAAAAAATAAGCATAAAAATAATTAATTATAGCTAATTAATAAACATAATTAGTAATCAATAAACTATCGTAATAAGTAGCAATCAATAAGGATTTAAAAAATCTAAGTATAACTAATTAATAAACATAATGTAGCCTAAGGTGGAGGTAAAGGTGGGTAATCTAATTAATTATAGCTAATTAATAAACATAACCTAGTCTAAGGTAGAGGCAAAGGTGGCGTGTGCAAGGGATCTCTCTCTCTCTCTCTCTCTCTCTCTCTCTCTCTCTCTCTCTCTCTCTCTCTCTCTCTCTCTCTCTCTCTCTCTCTCTCTCTCTCTGGTGCGAGACCATGGCCATCATCATGTCCCTCTCCTGTTGATCGCTCCTTCCTCTCTATACCCTTGCCGCTATTCACCTATTTGTCTCCACCTACTCCTACAGTAGCACTTGATCCCCCCCCTCTCAACTACATCATGACCGGTAGAAATAGAAGCAACCAACTCAAGGAGAAGGTAGAAGAAGAAGAAGAAGAAGAAGCACAAGAAGATTAAGAAGAATAATAATACACAAGAGAACATACAAACATATTTAGGAGCATACATTCGATGTCTTGATTGTGAAATCTCTCTCTTGTGTCTCTTGCTTTGTTGGGCATGTCTGTCTTATTTATTTACTATTACTTTATTATCTTTAGCATTCTGTAAAAAGGCTCCATAGAAAATTTGACATTTGAAAGCTATGAAAGCTAAAAAACAACGAAAAGTTGAATGCCAACATAGATTTATGTCCAACATTGAAAAATGAAAAATGAGAAAAAAGATAAGTGAAAAATGACACGATGTTGAACGTGTAATAACTTAACTTTCAACTAAGCATCACAAGGCTCTTTGTCAAAATAGAGATTCCTTTGGGTTTGCATGAGTGGATGTATCACACTACAACAATGGGCTTTGAGCATGACAATTCAAGCCATTAAACTTCATCTTAACTAGCCTCTTTGGCTATGGAAGGTCATGCAACACAACATTTTTTGGATTTCTTGCATCATTATGATTCTTTGTACATGAATATTTGAGAGGATAGTCTTCTTTAGGCTATTCTTTATTGAAGTTGAAACCAAGCAAGTGATTAGAGAGTAGAAACAATTGTAAAGAGGTAAGCAAAGAAACATTGAGGATTCAAAATAGAGGTTTATTTCACCTCTCTTCTTAACATTGGCCATATGTATGCTTTTGACTACATCTATTCACCTTGTATCAAGAAGGTCTAATCAACATAATGCTTATATAAAACACCTTTCATTTCATGAAGAAATTCCTTTTGCTAAGATAAAAGATTGTGTGACTCAACAAGTCATGTGTTGAATATTTTGGTGGTCTTACCTTTAGATTTTATGCTAAAGAAAAATTTGATGCTCATGTAGGATGGTTGGGGTGCTTGGACTATGGAATTGGGGATTGTTGACTTTGATAGAATAATCAATGATGCTTTTGAATCTTCTTGAAGCTTTGAACACCCGACTATGTTGATAAGCACAAGTTGTGTTTATGACTTTGATAAATGCATGATGGAATATGTCTAGATTTCTAGAGATAAGGAGGGCCTAGGGCTTGCCCTTTGTGCATTACTGCTTACATAGATGCAATGTTTTTTTGGGTTTATGAAGATAGAGACCCTTGATTTGTCTTTTTACCTTTTCCCTTTCCATACAATCTGGTTGTAGCTCAAGCTTGCTAGGCTTGCCAGGTGGTTTTGGAGATGTTTTGATTATGGGAATTTTCAATTGTTGCTATAATTAAAAACTCCTTAATGCATCCAAATAAATAAAGGGAGATTATGGTCAAACAAGCAATGTACTAAAGAACCTTAGCTATGCTTAGAGTTATAGGTTTTTTATAGTTGAGTATCTTAGGCTCAACCATACATAAGATGTTCCTTGTAATGAGAAATCCTTTAATGCTATGATGGCTAATATTGGGATAATGGAGGTTGGGAAAAAATAATACTTCAAGAGAGAGATAAGAGACATATTATGTGAGTTATAATCAAGTAGAGAGTGTTGTGATAGGAGCCTTGAGAGGAGAAGAAAGGTTGTTCTTTGACTTGAGAAGTTTCAAATTGTTTTCTTGTAAAAAAAAATTGACAGTGAAAGCTTAAGATGTTGTGCAATAAGTGTTGTTTGTAAACCTTGACAATTGTAAGAAAAACCTTAAGAAGGTGAGGTATGTCAAGAACTTTTCCCCACTAACTTGCAGTGCATAGAGGTACGTCAAGAACTTTTCCCCACTAACTTGTAGTGCATAGAGGAAATAACAATTGTTAGAGAACCAAGGCATTAAAGTAAAACTAGTAGTTTTCCTTAGGTCATTAGAGGTTTCATACAAGCCTATTCTTGGGATTGTTGTGCTTGATTTCAAGTAAATTCAAACTAGCAATTAATTCACTTTACCTTATCAACACTCCTTAGTATCTCAACCATGCATGCTAGAGAGAGTTTCCTCTATCAGTTGAACACATGTCATCTTTTTTGCTTCCCTTGGTGAGGGGTGTTGACATTGACTTTATTTCTCTTACTAGAAAAATCTTGACTTAGGAAAGATGGCCTACACATTTCCTGAGTTTCATAGATAAATGGAGAAAATCTCAAAGGTTTTTGGAGAAGCTAGAGTGAAATTTTCTAGTGCATAGAATGAACAATCCCTTTGACGAGCTCCAAATACCTAGGTGCCAATTACAATGAGACTACAAGGACTACATTTTTTTGTTGGCTCCAAAAGAAGGAGAGAGCTTTGGGCAAGGATAGACACTTATGAACAAGAAGTATCTCAAAGTGTTGAGGACTTTGTTAGGGGGTTTGAGAGACCTTGGGAGAAATGGAACTCAACTTTGGGTGAGGGATGATTAGCCTTGAGCTAAGGACATAGAGGCCATGAAGAGCTAGTGGAAGATATTGGTGTTCATGAAGGGATTGTTGTTATCCTTGGTACATTATAGGGTTCTTTTATCTTTCAATCTACCCTAAAGAAGACCTCTTGGAATCTCTAATTAAAAAACGCTTCCAATGATTGTCTTGGTTGATGACGTGTTTTTGTCTTACTCATTTGAGATAGAGAGATCTACTTGGATAGAGATGTTTGAGGTTGTATGCTTGAGGAGGGTTTGAAACATGTTTGAGAGCACTTTGGATGAGGCTTTGAGTTGTCGTTGGATAAATATCTACTTTTCATTGAGAGACCTTAGAATGAAGAGCAAAACCATAAGATTTTGATTGTTGAGTTAAGAGGTAGACTTGAGTTGCTCCTTTGTGATCCAATGAAGAGAGTGTTGTCCTCTTGAGACTTTTGTTCTTGTTGTTGGTCTTGTTTAGTTAAAGCTTAAATCTATCAAACCCTAGACAATAGGTAACTAAACCACCCTACTAACACTCCTTAGTATCCTTGATCGTGCATGTGTGGGATTTTTCTAGCAGCAGCTGAGAGCATGTGTCATCCTATTGCTCCCGTTCAGGAGTGCTATGAGTGATTTTAGTGTTTAAAAAACATATCAAACTTGATTGGATAAAATGGAAAACTTATTACCTAAGTTTCACCAAAATAAGTGTGAAGATCCTCATAGGCTACTAGACAAGCTAGAATTAGGTTGTATCATCCACATACTTATTGAACTTACAATCAAGCATAAAATTTTGAATTGCTAGATTTTAAGTGAGGGTAGAAATTGGATAGAGACCTATGAGAGACAATTGAACCTAAGAAACTCTCTAGTCTAGGTGGAGTAAAAAGCAACAAAACAAGCTTTTTTAGACCCATTCTGAGAGACTTAGACCCCACAAGACCTTTAGAAAAATATTGAGTGGTGCCAAAGGAAGGAAGACTAATCCATTGAGTCATTTTCCCTAGACTTTGAAGGATTGTGGGACCATTGGAATAGTTCATTGGGGAGATGGAACGAGAGCACCAACAATGTTGAAAGAAAAACATTTTATGTATGAAATTCAAGGAGAGTAAGAACAAAACTAGAAGTTAAGGAATCAAAAACTTTTGAAGAGGCTATAAGGATAGAAATTGAGAAAGAAAGGAAAATAGAAAAGCTAAAAAAGAGAGATTGG
Organism: Lygodium microphyllum; assembly: GCF_053477565.2. NCBI lineage: Eukaryota > Viridiplantae > Streptophyta > Polypodiopsida > Schizaeales > Lygodiaceae > Lygodium > Lygodium microphyllum. Next base: position 65,877,777 of record NC_141138.1, read on the forward strand.
TTTGAAAGACCTAGATATGAGAGACCTAGAATTGGTACTGAGGAGCCTTCCCTAGAAGTTAATGGATAGAACTATCAAGTATTGACAATACATGGAGATCATCTAGCACCTAAGATTGAGGACTAGTTGGCTGGATAAATGCAAAATATGAGGCTTATAAATTTGAGGGACAGGCAATAGGGTAGAGGAGATGAAGGGCTTGTTAGTTAAGGAGTATAAGGAGAACTACCTAGAGGAAATGATAGAGGTTTTTCGAAAGGACCTCTAGGTTGTTTCAATTGCGATGAGGTTGGTAACATAAGTCCAAACTGTCCACAATCTAGAAAGATAGGATGTGATATATGTCCACTCCCAAAGAACTTTCCTAACAAGTAGAATGACTACTTGATTGAGATCAATGAGCCATCCATTTTAAGAGGTCCAACCACTAAGGAGAAAGGAAAGAGTGTATGGAATTGTAGTCTAGCTACTAAAAAAAGGGTTGATGTACTACCTATTATCAAGATAAGGAGAGAAGTAGAGAGAAATGAACCATAGACCAGTAAGGCTAGTGAGAGATGGAGAGAAAAGGGAAAGGAAGATGCTATGGTCCAAATAGATGTAACATGCCCACTCCTCAAATCGCGGGACACGTCTTAGCAGTCCATCGAGAGATATATCTAAAAGACGTGGCTTGGCACTCCCAAGGAATGACACAAGGTTTGCCAACTAGGGTCTCTCGAGTCTGCCCCACAACGGAACTTGTCTGACTGTTCCCACTAGGATCGAGACCTGAAGTCCGGATAATTCCTAGTCAACATTGTCTAAGGTCATAGATCGATGTTTTCCTAACATTTCCTTTTAGGAAAGCTCCCGGCTAATCGAGACCACCCTTCCGTAGGATAGACCCATTGGTCACATCCACCACGCTTCCCTCGAGGGTTGTTTTAGTTATTCAATTACCTACCACATTATGTTTGACACATAAAAGCACCCTCCTTAATTAACCTGTTAGTCACAAGGTCCTTTACGTAATTTAGAGCACAGACACGAAGACAAGATAAAACAAGATTAAACACTTCCTTAACTTATCTTGGGAGTAATGTTTGTCTCCTGCCCATATAGGAGAATTAAGTGTTCCTTTCCGCCTCCGTAGAAAAATCCTTCCGTCTCCCGACAACAAAACCCGAAAGTTTATCTTACCAAGATTCTTCCTTGTAACTAGTATCAAGGCCTCGAGATCCCATCTCGAGTCACATAGAACACTTGTGTAGGGCTTGGAGGCAATGGGATTTACGGCCAGAGCCCCCTACGCCAAGTAATTTCCATAGAGAGACCTCTCACGGTTCGGTCCACATTCCCAATGCGGATTTACAACCCCCTTGGTTAGGGTTTGGTAGTTTGTGGGGGGTAGCTAGCACCATCCTTCCTTAATTATCCCTTTAAGAAATCAACCACAGCTGAAGCCACCAACTTAATACAATTACTAGGGAAAACATCCCTTTTATTTCCATGGCAATCACTCATCTCAGACCCGGCCATGCAATCATCATTCATAAACAGCTTGGATTAGCATCCAAAACCACATCAACAAACAGTTGAATGCACAACCTCTTACTTCAAGGCATCGCAATCCCATTGCATGCTCAACCAGAATTTAACTGGATGTATCAAAACACTTGCTTAAGGGCTTTACAACCTTTTCAAACCGCCAAGCATAACTTGGGTTAACAATCCATTTGGGGTTAGGTCACCAGCTTCAATTAGGCTAGGAGCGTATCCATTTGCGATAGTCTACCGCAAGACCAATAAAACAATTCGCAGGCAACTATACTTATTCCTAATGCACCGGATCTCATGAAGGTCTAGGTCTCTCCATCGGAAACTATCATTTCATGTGTTTCTTTAAATCATGTTTGCACTGAATAAGGTTAAAAGCTATTATTTTATGTGAAATAATGCAAAGATCTTATCATTTTATGTGCGTAAAAGCTATCATTTCATGCATATAATCTTATGTGAATTCCATACTCTACCATTTTACGCATGCAACTTAGTGCTTAGAGTTTAAAAAAACCCTAAGACTTGTTCTTGTTCCATGCTCATCACCAACCCGTCTATCTCTTCCACGGGAAATAATACCTAATTAATTTTAAAACTTAGAACTTGGGTTTGACTCATGTTTATTGTGTTGGTCACTCCGCTCGCCGCTCTAACATTACTGCTAGCTTGGGCGCCTACACTTCCCGCAACTTTCTTCTTGGGAGCCATTTGCCTCAAGGAGATTGGGTAATCCAGACCACTTGATGGGGCCCTTCGCCGAGAGGGTGGTTTGGGTGCGGCTCCTTGCAGCTACTCACCAACTCTCACTCCCTCTCCTTCTTTCTCTCTCCCTCTCTCTTCCTCTTCTTTTCTACTATCTCCCTACTCTTTCTCTCTCTCCTCCACTTCTTCTTTTCTCTTATTCTCCTACTCTCTCTCTCTCTCTCTCTCTCTCTCTCTCTCTCTCCTTCTCTTCTTCTCCTCATACTGCCTCTTCTTCTTCTTCTTCTTCTTCCACGACTCTTCTCTCTCCTTCTACCCTTTCTTCTTTCTCTTCTACTTCTCTCTCTCCTTCTCCTCCTCTTACTACCTCTTCTCCTCATCTTCTTCTTCTCCTTCTCTTATTCTCTCCCTCTTCTCTCTCTTCCCTCTTCCCCTCCTTCTCTCCTTCTTCTCCTCCTTCTCACACCCTCTTCTCTCTCTTCTTTTTCTCTCTTACTCTCCTTCTTCTCCCTTCCTCTTTTCTTTTCCTCTCTCTCCCTCTTCCTTCTTCTCCTTCTCCTCTCTTCTCTCCCTCTTCTCTGTCTTCTTTTTCTCCCTTACTCTCCTTCTTCTCCCTTCCTCTTTTCTTCTCCTCTCCCTCTTCCTTCTTCTCCTTCTTCTCCTTCTCCTCTCTTCTCTCTCTTCCCTCTTCTCCTTCTCCTCTCTTCTCTCCCTCTTCTCTTCCCTCTCCCACTCCTTCCTTCTCTCTCTCCTTCCCTTCTTCCCTCTTCAGATTGTCCACAGTGGGTCCGCAACTTCCATTCGAATGAGGAGGGGGCCGCTTGACCAGATGACGGTAGGGGGGTGACTCCTGTAGCAAACAGGAGGGGGGGAACCTGTACGTCAGCTTGGGGGGGGGGGGTTTGTTGTGCTGTGACGAAGGAGAGGGCCATCGTCTATTGCTAGAGAGGAGGCCTGTGGACACTGGAGGGGGGGCTGCCCTTTGTGCGAGGGAGGAGGGGGAGGTTTTATAAGGGGGGCATAGCTGCCCGCTGTGACCTGGGGGCTCCATGCCCCCCAGCTCCCACACTTCACCCCCCCGCTCTCTCTCTCTCCCTCTTCCCGCCATGCACATGGCAGGGGGAGAGAGAGAGAGATAATTTTTTTTAAAAAAATTAAGGGGAGGGACTGTTCCTATGGAGGAGGCCTGGGGGAGCACGGGGGTCACCGGGGGGGAGAAAGGAGACATTACAATAGGGAAGACCAAGGAGGTTGCAAAGTAAGGAGAGGTGAAGGCTAGAGCTCCTAGAAGGCATTACCATGCAATTGACATACCTCTAGGGGAAGGAGAAGATGATTATGAAATGTAAAAGCATCTACTCAAAAGGAAAGCTTATATCTTCTTTACTCAACTCATGGATCTTTGTCCAAAGATGAGAAGAGAGTGGAAGATTCTAGTGAATCCTAAAGAAAATGAAAATAAGAAAGGGATATTGAGGATAACACAAAATAATCACTTGACATCTACCCAACTATTAATGTCCAAGGACAAAGATATTGGAGAGGCTTATATTGATGGAGAAGCACACATATGTTTGATTACATAAGCGTGTATTAAGAAGTTTTGAATCTAAATGATTGAAGGAAGCCAACTCAGGATGATGAGAGTTTACAATCTGCAAAGCTTATGTAGAAAGTTTGATATGAAAATAAGGAAGCCAATTTGGGATGATGATAGCGAGGAAGATGTGAATGAGCAAGAGAACACAAAGTTTTGAAAGTGAGGAAGAGGAAAATGAAGAATGTAAGATGGAATCAGATTCTACCCAAGAAATTTCCCAACTTACAATGGGAATAGGAGGAGATAAAGAGAGAGTTCAAGAAGTATCAGGTAGCCTACTTGGTAAGGATAATGTTGGAGAGTCATTGTGACATTTCTTGTGAATCAAGGACTATGAGATGATCACTTACTCATAAATCCTTCTGGGTTGATTGGTAAAGTTGACTCTCATGTTTTCAAGGTGAAAACCTCAAAGGATGAGCATGAAATTTCTATAGCTAAAAGAGAAAACCCTAGAAAAGAGAAGGATTCAAAATGAGAAAGACCATGTTGAATGTGATTTTGGTTTTTACGAGATTATGTGCCAATGTAATTTGGATGCTTTTCAAGTAACCATATAAAATGTGTCAGAAGCCAAGAGAGTCTCTTTTGGAGATGTATTTGAGGTGTTACACAAGGGGTGGGCTTAGAGCATAGATTCCTAAAAAAAGAGCTAAGTGAGATGTATGAACATTGTGAGAAGGAACTTGGGTGTTTTTCCAATGGAACCCTAGGGAATTTGGATGAAAAGAAGTTTGAAAAAGGGGAGATACACTCTAAGGTAATGTCTTTTGAGAAGAATACTGATGAAGATGTGCATGGGAGGGAGTCTCTTAGTGTAGGATGGAGAGTAGAGTATGCAAATGCAAAAGGTATTTACTATTGTGATGAAGTTAAATGCGATGAAGAATTGGGGGTTTCCATGTAAGTAGTGATGTTGAGAAGATTGAGTTGAGTAAAGTTGAGAATCTTGAGTGTGACTCCAAAGGATGTTGTTGATTATGATGTGACCAAGTTTGAGTTGGAAGAGAGTAAAACTTGCTCAACACACTTAGAGCATTGTATGATTAGTTGTGAGAAAGTTGGTAGCAACAATAGAGTGAAGTCATTTTTACATGACCTTGATGTCAAGATTGTGGGAGAGAAGGAAGGAGTCTCACTTGTAGCTTTCTTACTTACACAATGGGGGAATACACACAAAGGTGGAGGCTGAAAACAATTTTCCTCTTCTTAGTTGTGTAAGCCAAAAGAACACTCATACAAAGAAATAGAAGAACCCTATATATGGGTCTCAAACCAAACTCAACTAACTAAGGTGGCATACTAATTGAACCACGAACTAGAGTAGATAAGGATAGCTGTCATCTAGCTATTATTCATGGCGGTGTACCAACCGTATCTGTAACTAACAAGTCGGTGACATAAATGCACAACGGTCACCCTGGCATATCATGGAGTGGAGCTCGATATCTCAACACTCCCCCTCGAGCTCAATCCCAATTCCAGCACACCAAGCAGGCCTCTGAACTTGCGCAGCTTCTCTACGCCCAATGCCTTTGTGAATATGTCAGCTACCTGATCCTCTGTGCTGACATAAACTAGATCAATAAGACCTAGTAAAACCCTCTCCCGCACATAGTGATAATGCACCTCAATGTGCTTTGTTCTAGCATGATATATTGGGTTATTTGCCAAGTGTATACTACTCATGTTGTCACAATAAATGACAACTGGCCCATCTGTAGGCTGATGCATATCATGAAGTAGCTTATGCAACCAAGCTACCTCACATGTAGCCATTGCTGCACCCCTGTACTCAGCCTCTGTGCTTGACAAGGCAACTGTAGGCTATTTCTTGCTGCTCCAAGTGATTGCAGCACTCCCAAAAGAGAACACATATCCACTGGTAGATCGTCTATCAGAAATACTACCAGCCCAATCAGCATCAGTGTATCCATGCAACTGTATCTGAACCCCAGTCTCATAAAATAGTCCATACTGCAATGTGGACTTCACATACATGAGTATGCGTCTAGCCGCATCCAAATGCGATTTCCTTGGAGCCTGCATAAATTGACTTACCAATCCAAGAGCATAACTCAAATCTGGCCTGGTAATAGTCATATAAATCAAACTTCCTACTATGCGTCTGTACATAGTAGGGTCTTCGAGAAGCTCACCTACATCTGCGCTCAACTTCACATTCTGCTCCAAAGGAACTGAAATAGGCTTACAGCCTGTCATCCCATATTTGGATAGCATGTCTAATCCATACTGCCTCTGTAAGAGCCATATCCCACTTGGTGATCTAATCACCTCAATGCCCAAGAAATAACACAGCTCTCCCAAATCCTTCATCTCAAACTTCTGCTTCAATAGCATTTTCACATGAAGGATATCTTCATCACTGTCACCTGTGATAATCAAATCATCAATATAAATGACAAGCAACATAATACCCTTCTCTGTTTTTCTCACATAAAGTGAGAAATCTGCCTTGGAAATCTGAAAGCCAATAGTGACAAGATACTGTCCTATCTTGTCAGACCATGCTCTAGGTGCTTGTTTCAAGCCATACAAGGCTTTCTTCAACCTGCAAACAAACTCAGGATGAACAATATACACATAACCTGGTGGCTGCTCCATATAGACCTCTTCTTGCAAATCACCATGCAAGAAGGCATTCTTTACATCCATCTAATGTAAAGACCATCCCTTTGATGCAGCCATAGCAATGACTACTCTTATGGTTGCCATCCTTGCAACTGGACTGAATGTTTCTTCATAATCAATGCCATATGCCTTGACTACTAATCTTGCCTTGTATCTGTTCACAAAATGATCTGCATTGTGCTTCACCTTATAAACCCACTTATAATCAATTGCAGTCTTATCTTTAGGCAAATGTACCAATTCCCATGTATCATTTGCTTCCAAAGCATCCATTTCTTCATCCATGGCTTTCTCCCATTTTTCTTTTCCCATGGCTTGCTCAAAAGAAGTGGGTTTTGGTTCCTGTATCACTTTGACTATACAAGCATAGTGAATGGCTGTAAATCCATCATATTTCAGCCTATCCACAAGATACCTAGCTCTGGTATACCTACGCAAAGTACACTCACTTTCAGGTGCTCTCAAAACATCCCTGGTCTTCCTTACTCCAGGTGTAACAATAGAAGAAATACCCAACTCATCATCAATGCTCTGTTTAGAGCCACTGGTTTCACCATCCACATAAGAGTGACCTGCATTCACATCAAACATGGGCTAATCTACCTTCTCTTTTCCTTTTCGTGATACCTGAATACCACTATCTGCATTGCTTTGAGAAAATTCTCCTGATCTCAATCTGCCTATCCATGGCGAAGAATGTGAACCACTGCTAGAGGACACTCCAGGTCCACTAATATCTTGTGACTACTGTTGTGAATTCTTTGCAGCATTACCATTTTGTGCATCTACATTATCAATCACATTTACTGGTTTATACCAGCTACTCATCTCATCAAAAACAACATCTCTGCTCACTGTAAACTTACGAGTAGAAGGGTTATAGCATCTATACCCTTTCTACTGCAGAGAGTAACTAATAAATATGCACTTCTCAGCTTTTGGATCCAATTTGGATCTCAACTCATCTGGCACATGAACATAGGCAATGCAACCAAAAATTTTCAAATGAGAAATATATGGTTTCCTACCACTATACCTCTCCTCTGGAGTCATGCCATGTATTGCTGCAGTGGGAGTCATGTTCACTATGTAGACTGCTGTAGCAACTGCCTCAGCCTAGTAAAAATCTGGCAGGTCTTTTTCATTGAGCATGGCACGAGATACCTCTCCAATATACTTGTTTTTTCTTTCTGCAATTCCATTTTGCTGTGGGGTATGACTACATGAATATTGCTGCTTTATGCCATGCTCCTGCAAGAACCTTGCAAACTCATTTGAGAGGTACTTCCCCCTCCATCTGACCTTAGGCATTTTATTTATAGGCTTGTTTCTTTTTCAACGATAGCTTTAAAAGTTTTGAAATGCCCAAAAACTTCACTTTTCTTTTTCATAAAATACACCCAGACTTTTTTGCTATAGTCATCAATAAAAGTGACAAAATAATGACAGTCTCCAATAGATGCAACTTTAGTAGTCCACACATCAGAGTGGATTAATTCCAATGGCTTCTTACTCTCTTGAACATGTCTAGGAAATGGTTTCCTTGCCTGTTTTCCAAATTGACAGGCTTCACATACCTTATGCATTTCTGCAACCTTGAATTTAGGCAATCTTGCAACAATATTTTGGGCTTGCATTGATTTAAGTCGTTGTACATTAACATGACCAATGCGTTTATGCAAGATATCAATATCTATAACTATACCGGTCCCATGTGCAAACATTGTTGCACTGTAATGGAGGGAAATACCTAGTGTCACACTGACCTAGGTATAAAAGGTGGGAAGGACATTGGCATGGCACCATTTGATGAATACACATTTGTCCTTTCACCTTCTTCACCTTCTTCCCTGTCCTTCCATGGCTGCTAGCTATTTCTCTCTCCTCTTCTTGCCTTTCTCTCTCTACTTTTAGTCTTTCTCTCTCCTCGTCACCCTCTTTCTCTCTCTTCTTCTTACCTTTCTCTCTCCTCTCCCTCCTCTTTTGCAGTCCTTCTTTCTCTCTTTCCCCTTAGTTAGGACAGTTAGGTCTTCTTCATTACAGTTGGTATCAGAGCCTAGGTTCTTGGTCCCAGTTAATCCCTCATTTTACCCAATTACAACTTTCTATTACATGGAATTTTGAGTCACAGGTACACAGGTACAAGGAGCAGTAGGGGAGTTTCTAAAGATCTCTGAACCACAAGGACTGCATGCAGGAGCATTAATGGCAGCTTTCTTGAAGACCACACAGACCATGGCAGCCTTTCTTGGAGAGTGTGGAGAAAGGAAGGCTAAATTTAGCAGTTCATTGCTCATTTCAAGCCATTTTTGAAGATCCTCAGCTTGTACAACACCAGCATTGACTGCGGAACACTCTCGAGGACCTAGCCGATGTACTTCACGTGATTTACATGCCGATTCATGTCCAGGTCATGAAGCTTCAGCATTAAACTACCTCTTTTACAAGGAGCAGAGCTGTCAAGAGCGGGAACCCTTCCACTGACACTGTCATTCTCCATGACAGACCTGTCCAAGAAAGAAGGAACGATTTCTGCTCTCACAGTATCGGGCATCTTGGACAATCTCCTGGTGTCCTGGTTCATCATGGCCCAATTGGTAGTACTGCGTGAAAGGATGTGACCATTGTTGTAGTCTTGGACTAAGAAGTCCCTCCGCATCCCATTTTTCCCAGAGGCACTAACCCAGGAGTCAATCTCGGCCACATTCCCCCAGAGGGGATAGCGGTTCATCTCAATGTGCATTTTTGTCACTATCCAGATCGGTCTTTATTTCCTCATGGCATGAGAGTTGTTCCATCATCCGTGCCACCAGGACTCGAATTTGCAGATCGTAATCCCTGAAATTGTCTGTCACTCCTCTCGTAACCCTTGTCTGCGCCGTCTGTCTACCCCAACCTCTTCTTCCCTCATCAATCTGTCCACCAATCCATCGTGCAAGATGCAGATCTTCGTGAAGACCCTCACCGGCAAGACCATCACCCTCGAGGTTGAGAGCTCCGACACCATCAATAATGTTAAAGCCAAGATCCAGGACAAGGAGGGCATCCAAGACAAGCAGAGGCTGATCTTTGCTGGCAAGCAGCTTGAGATCCTCAGCTCGTAACCCTTGTCTGTGCCGTCTGTCTACCCTAGCCTCTTCTTCCCTCATCAATCCGTCCACCAATCCATCGTGCAAGATGTAGATCTTCGTGAAGACTCTAACCGCCATTCTCAGGTTCAGCTCTCAACTCTTGCCTCAGGCGTCGAGGTCTATGTCACTCCCATGAGCACAAAGATCATCATCCGTGCCACCAAGACTCGAATTTGCAGATCGTAATCCTTGAAATTGTCTGTCACTCCTACCAAGCACAAGGCTGCCCCAGCTTGAACTCCTCTATTTTGCATTAAATAAGGGTTTGAGGATCAGCCTGCATTGAAGAGGACAAGCTCTGTGTTGATGGCCACAATCACTCCTATTCTCGTGGATGATGGATTGAAGGTATATGCAGTCACAGATCAGAGACAAACTGCTGGTTCAAATCAGATTTGAAGGCTCCACTCTCCTCTTGCACCTCAGCCTCCTCAACAACTCCCTTCAAGGTCCTCTACTCCCGAGCTATGGTGCCTGTCACGTCTGTAGTACCTCTCCCTATCGCATAACTTCTCAGGATATGTTGCTTCTGGTGTCAGAAAAATTTGGGCCTGCAGCATTTGAAGGTTTATGTGGACCATTTCCAGTAGAGGGGCTTAAGAATGGTACTACTCATGGAACAAGATTTGAATCCCATGTGGCTGTGATTCTTGGGCCCTTAACTAGGGGTATGTTGCCTGGGTATCGCAGGCTTTCTATGCCGGTGAACAGAAGAGTCCATGAATTTCCTTAACATCCACATAAGAGTGGTTACCAATACAGCAGTGCAGGTAGTAAGTATATTGAAATTCACTATAACTACATTAGCATAAGGTGCGAGATCATGCTCAATCCATGCTTGAATGGCTTTGTTTCTTGTTGTTGGACTGAGCTGTACACCTTTGGCAATCTCATGATTGGACGATGATGACTTTGTACCCACAGAGGATGCTTGTGCTTTGTCCAAGTGTTTCCTTGCAGCTTTATATGCAGCATATTTAAATCCAAACATGTATTTTGGACCAGGCCATAAGCATTTATGTGACCTGAAAGTCCATGTAACCCACATGTTCTGGAATGTTCTATCATAGTCCTGCATGTGAAGTTCCTTGTAAGCATCCATAAGAGGATCATAACAAAAAAAGATGCCATCAGAGCTGTGTTTTTCTTCAAAAGCTTTTCCCGATATCCTCTGCTTTTTCTGAGATGGTTTCATCTTCACCACAGTTCTCGCATACTCAGGGTCATCGGTCACCAATATGTTGTCAAATAGAGAGCCTGATTTGACCTGGCATAGCTCTATACCAAGGTCCAAACATGATGCTATAAGGAGCGTCCCCACCAAAATTTGATTGATCGACAGCACCACTTAATAGTTTCACATAACCGCCACCACAATCAAGATCCTGTTCATGCTTGATAGAGAATCGAAGCACCAGTCTTGTCTTTGTTACTGAACTCTGGGAACTCTGAAGAGATGCCAAAAAAGCGGGATTCTGGACTTGTTTGTATCCCTTTGTCATTTGGATCACCGGGCCATTTTTCGGCCGTATGCAACCATTCTCCAGCAGCCCCTTGAGAGAACTGATGTCCAGAAGATATCCTGGCCTTGATGGTGGGAAGCCATCTGTGCAAGCGATGGAGATAATTTCCCAATAGAACTAGTATCAATTGCCTCCACAGATGATGTGCGCCTCTTTGGGCCATCCACAGCTTGTGCAGGCGAGCCCAATAAAGCTGACAATCGTTTCTAAAAGGAGTCTCCTTGAACAACAGCTTTTCCTAGGTCCCAATCATCAAAATACTTGGTGAAGAAGAAAGACTCATTTCCTTCAGTGATCCTGTACAATGGGACATCCAAAGGATTTCCTTCAAGGGTAGTTGCACGCTCCAGAGCCCCAAGCCTTTTCTTCGGATGATCAAGAGGCTCTGGTTTCTCTGATAACTAGAACTCTATGGTTTGCAAGTCTCACAGTTTCAACAGTTACCAAGTTCAGATAATGTATTCTCTGGTGGGCAGCAAGTTGATCAGTGGAGAGTCCATGGCTTTGGGAAAGGCTCTCCTTTAAGAGCTAAAGTTTTCAATGAAGTTCACAGGGAGAACATAGAACAGCAAGCACCGGGCCTGGATTGGGTTAGTGATCTCATCAAGTGAGTTCGGAAGGTCTCTACCCAATTCTGCAGTGTTGCATTTGTCCTGTTCGGACTACTAT